>NC_044556.1:35253626-35558885 GCF_007565055.1 Rhinopithecus roxellana | reverse complement strand
TAGGTACAATATTAGACTGTTAACCTGAAATCTTTCTAACTTCTTGATGCAGTCATTTAGTGCTATAAACTTTCCTTTTAACACTACTTTTACTGCATCTCAGTGACTTTGGTATGTTATGTCTCTGTTTTTATTAATTTCAAAGAATTTTTTTATTTCTGCCTTGATTTCATGATCTGTCATTCAAGAGTAAGTGCTTAATTTCCATGTGATTGTGTGGTTTTGAGATATCTTCTTGGTATTGATTTCTATTTTTATTTCACCATGGTTTGAGAGTATGCTTGGTATGATTTACATTTTTTTAAATTTATTGAGACTTGCTTTATGGCTGACCATGTGGTCATCTTAGAGTGTGTTTGGTGTGCATATGAGAAGAATGTGTATTCTATGGTTGTTAGTGGAGTATTCTATAGATGTCTGTTAGGTCCAGTTGATCAAGAGTTGAGTTTAAATCCAGAATTTCTTTGTTAGTTTTCTACTTCGGTGATCTGTGTAATGCTGTCAGTGGGGTGATGAAGTCCCCCCTCCATTATTATCTGACTGTCTAAGTCTTTTGTAGATTTAGAAGTACTTGTTTTATGAATCTGGGTACTCCAATGTTGGGTGCATATATAATTAGGATAGTTAAGTTTTCTTGTTGAATTAAACTTTTATCATGTAATGCCCTTCTTTGTCTATTTAACTGTTGTTGATTTAAAGTCTGTTTTATATGATATAAGAACAGTGACCCCTGTTATTTTTTGTTTTCTGTTTGCATGATAGATCCCTTTACTTTGATCCTGCAGGTGTCTTTACATGTGAGACACCCTCTTGAAGATAGCAGACAGTTGAGTCTTGTTTTTTTAATCCAACTTCCCACTCCGTGCCTTTTAAGTGGGGTGTTTAGACCATTTACGTTCAATATTAATATTCATATGTGAGGTTTTGATCCTGTCATTCTGCTGTTAGCTGTTGTTTGGTAAACTTGATTGTGTAGTTAATTGCTTTATAGGGTCTATGGGCTATGTATTTAAGTGTGCTTTGTGGTCGCAGGTATCATTCTTTCATTTCCATGTTTAGAATTCCCTTAAAGATCTAAAATCCCTTTAATGTTTGCTTCTCTGGAAAAGATTTTATTTCTCCTTTGCTTATGAAGCTAGATTGGCAGAATATAAAATTCTTGATGGGAATTTCTTTTCTTTAAAGATGCTGAAAATAGGCCCCCAATTTCTTCTGGTGTGCAAGGTTTCTGCTGAGAAGTTTGCTCTTAGCCTGTTAGCATTCCCTTTGTACATGATCTGCCCCTTCTCTATAGCTGCCTTTAAGGTATTTTTCTTTCACATTGGAAAGTGCAATGACTATATGTCTTAGGGATGGTCATCTTGCATAGTATCTCACAGGGGTTCTCTGAATTTCTTGAATTTCATGTCAACCTCTCTAGCAAGGTTGGGGAGGGAAATTTTCATGGACCATATCCTCAAACGTTTTCTGAGTTACTTATTCTCTCTTTTTCTCTCTCAGAAACGCCAATGATTTGTAGGTTTGGTCTCTGTACATAATCTAACATTTCTCAGTTGTTTTGTTCATTTTGTAAAATTATTTTTGCTTTATTTTTGTCTGACTGGGTTGATCCAAAGCACTGGTCCTCAAGCTCTGAGATTCTTTCCTCGGCTTGGTCTAATCTGTTGTTCATGCTTCCAGCTGAATTTTGAAATTCCTATAGTGAATGTTTCTAGTCCAGAAGTTCAGTTTGGTTCTTTCTTAAAATGACTATTTCAATTCTTGTATCACTTTACTGGCTTCATTGGATTGGATTTCAAGTTTCTCCTGAATACCATTGAGTTTCTTTGCCATTCAGGTTCTGAATTCTGTATCTGTCAATTCAGCCACATTTCAGTCTGATTAGGGTCCATTGCTGGGGAACCAGTGCAACCATTTGGAGGTAAGGAAACACTCCTTCTTCTTGATTGCTGGAGTTCTTGTGTTGATTTTTTCTTATCTCAGAGGGCTGGTGTTTATCCTTTTGAAGTTGCTGTTATTTGGATGGGGCTTTTTTATTTATACATATATATACACACACACACACACACACACATATATATATATGCTTTTGTTCTCTTGAGGCTTTGACTATGGTGCTTATTGTGTATAGTTGATTGGCTTAATTTCTGGGTGTTTTCAGAGGGCCAAGGCTCTGTATGGGTTATTGAGTTGTGGCTAGATTCCTGTACTGAGTTTCACAGTCAATGTGTGCTAAAGAATTTTTAATTGGTGGTTTAACTCAGGCTGCATTCCAGTAGATGGAGCTTAAGAGTAAGGGCCAGCAAATAGGCTGTCACTCAGCTATGTGCCTCTTTTATATTTCAGGGCAGTCACAGCAGTGCTTTGTGGAGGGAGAGACGTCAGGGGTGAGAGACAATCCCAAGTTTGTTCCTAGGCCTTGGAGGAGCACCCTCTAATCATTGGCATCATGCCTGCATTTCCTTAGCCTCAAGAGAGCCCCTGTCAGGCTACACTCCCACCTCTCTTGGCTGGCCAGAGCCAACAGTTAGGTTGCCAGGAGACCCACAGCTCCCCTGAGACCCACTGGTCCTCTGTGTTTGACATAGAGTGGGTTATGGAGTATGTCTGCAGATGGTCTCTAGATGTAGTGGGCCAAGACTGGAGGATCCTCAGGCAGGGCGGTGTCGTCAAGGGTGCACAGCTGGTACAGTACCCATGACTGGGGGGTTTTGCTCAGCAGAAAACTGTGGGGACTACCCAGCTTGTGCTCCCCTGACTGAGTCTCCTTCCAGTGTCTGCCCCCATAGCAGGCCCAAACAGCTAGTTTTGTTCCAAGCCTTCTGTGCCCAGATTGCTAGGCTGTTAGGTGTTCTGGGCTGTGGGGCTCCCTTGGGCAGAGGCTGTGGGCTGTTAAACAGGATACACCTTTCCCAGACTGATTCATGTGGAGGGAGGCATGCCCAAATCCCACATTAGTGCATGAACCTCCACCTCTTCTGAGATGTTCTGAGAGTAGGGTCTCCTCACCTGCTTGAGCTCAGGCCACAGATCTGAGCTCGATACCCCTGAGCTATGTGCTCAAACCCTGGGGAGTTGGGACCTGGCCCATGGCTTTGTCCTTTGGCTCCTTGGGGTTGAGCACTGGCTGTGCTGAGGGATGGGGGAGGCTGAATCGTTCCCAGGCCACCAGCAAAGCAATCAGGTGGGGCAGTGGAGGTTGTGCTGTGTGCACTCTCTTGCTCAAGCAGCCAGGCAGGGGCCTTAGGAGGAGCCAGTGGATAGTGGGGTGTGCAGATCAGATGCACCCTAGTTCTGCAGGAAAGACAGCTCTGCTCTCTCCCAGCCTGGCAGTCAGCAAGGGCTAGGGTCACTCAGAGCAAAATGGAGAGCCTTGGAGGATGGACACCTATGGTCACATTTTGCTGCAGTTGTCCCCCATGCAAAACCTTTTGGGCTTAGCACAGGTTGGAGTTCTGCCTCTGCCTACTTTCCAGGCAGTTCCCCCGCCAATTCAAATGTCTGTGGGGGTCATGGAATCTCTTGTAGTTGAATTTCTTCCTTAGGACCTGCTTAGGGCCAGGAGCTGGTACTGGTGCTCAGCGACTCTGTGAAGTATTCCCAGCTTCCTCCCTCTTCAACCTTAGTGTCTGCGTCACCTTTCTATTGATTTTCTGTATTTTCTCTCAAAAGATCTGTTTGAAGTATGATGGATTAGTCAATATTTTGGTTTCTCTCAGTGGGAGAGACATTTCCTGGCTGCATCTAGTCAGCTATCTTGTTCTTCTCAATCCTCTTCAATTTCTTTCATCAGTATTTTGTAGTTTTCCTCGTAGAGATCTTTCACTTTCTTGGTTAAATGTATTTCTAGGTATTTTAGTTGTTTATTTTTCTCGCTATCTTAAATAGAATTGCCTTCTTCATTTCTTCTTGGCTAGTTCATTAATGTTGTGTAGAAATGCTGCTGATTTTTATGTGTTGATTTTGTATCCTGCAACTTTACTGAATTTATCATATCTAAGAGTTTTTTGATGGAGTCTTTATGTTTTTCTAGGGATAAGATCGTATCATTACAAAAGAGGGACAATTTGACTTCCCTTTTCCAATTTGGGTGCCTTTTCTTTCTTTCTCTTGCCCGATTGCTCTGGCTAGGACTTTCACTCCTATGCTGAATAGGAGTGGTGAGAGTGGGCATCCTCATCTTATTTCAGTTCTTAGAGGAAAGGCCCTCAGTTTTTCCCCATTCTGTATAATGTTAGTTGTGAGTTTGTCATATATGGCCTTTAATTTGTTGAGGTATGTTCCTTCTGTGCCTATTTTGTTGAGAGTTTTTATCATGAAAGGATGTTGAATTTTTATCAAATGTTTTTTCTGCATATATTGAGATGATCATATGGCTTTTATCCTTCACTCTAGATGTCATGTATCACATTTATTGATTTGCATTTGTTTAACCATACTTGCATCCCTGGGATAAATCCCATTTTGTCATAGTGTGTTTTTTAAAATGTGTTTTTGGATTCAATTTGCTAATATTTTGTTGAAGATTTTTGCATCTGTATTCATCAGATATATTGACCCATAGTTTCCTTTCCTTCTTTTTTTAATTTTGTTGCATCTTTGTCTGGTTTTGGTAACAGGGTAATGCTGGATTCATAGAATTAGTTGGAAGAGGTTTCTCCTTTTCAATTTTCTGAAATAGTTTGGAGAATTAGTGTTAATTTATGTTTGAAGGTTTAGTAGAATTCAGCAGTGAAGCCATTCAGTCCAGAGCTTTTTTTCTTTTGTGGGGAGAGTTTTTATTACTGCCTTGACTTCATTACTTGTTATTAATCTGTTCAGGATTTTCTATTTCTTCCTGTTAAATCAAACTATGGCCTGAAAAGGACTCCATACTTCTATATTTGAGTCCTTGTGGATGAACTGTAACCTAGCTTAATAGGCAGACAAGATTGAAAACTTAACTTGGGAGTATGTGCCTGTAACAATAGCTGAGTCTTGGCCAATCCCAGTGGACATATTTCAACCACTCATAGACTGCTAAGTGTTCATACTGTGTTCAAATAAGGCAAATGCCAACCTGTAACCAATCCAGTTGCTTCTGTACTTCACTTCCAATTTCTGTATGTCATTTCCCTTTTTGTATCTGTATGTTTTTTTTTTTTTTTTTTTTTTTTTTTTTGAGACACAGTCTCGCTCTGTTGCCCAGGCTGGAGTGCAGTGGCACAATCTCGGCTCACTGCAACCTCTGCCTCCTGGGTTCAAGTGGTTCTCCTGCCTCGGCCTCTTGAGTAGCTGGGATTACAGGTGCCCACAACCAAGCCCAGCTAATTTTTTTTTTTTTTTTTTTTTTTCAGTTCAGACGGGGTTTCACCATGTTGGTCAGGGTGGTCTCAATCTCCTGACCTCAAATGATCCTCCCACCTTGGCCTCCCAAAGTGCTAGGATTACAGGCATGAGCCACTGCACCTGCTCTGTCTATAAATTTGTTCTGACCAAAAGGCATCCCTGGAGTCTCCTGAATCTGCTGTGATTATGGGGGCGGCCTGATTCATAAATTGTTCATTGTTCAATTAAATTCCTTTAAATTTAATTCGGCTGAAGTTTCTCTTTTAACATTTCTGATTCAATTCTTAGTAGGTTATATGTGTCCCAGGAATATGTCCATTTACTCTCAGTTTTCCAGTTTGATAGTATATCATTATTCATAATAGTCTCTGATTATCTTTTGTATTTCTGTCTTATCAGTTGTAATGTCTTCTTTTTCATTTCTGATTTTGTTTATTTGGATCTTCTTTTTTCTTGGTTAGTCCAGCAAGTGATTTATCAATGTTGTTTATATTTTCAAAAAAACAACTTTTGTTTCATTGATCCTTTGGTGTTTTGGGTTTTTGTTTTGTTTTTGTGTCTATTGTGTTTAATTCTGCTTTGATCTTTATTATTTCTTTCCTTCTACTAATTTTGGATTCGGTTTGTCCTTGCTTTTCTAGTCCTTGAGGTGCATTATAAGATTATTTATTTGAAATCTTTCTACTTATTTGCTGTAGGCACTTACTGCTATAATCTTCCCTCTTTGCACTGCTTTTGTTGTACCCCACAGGTTTTGGTATATTGTGTTTCTATTTTCATTTGTTTCAAGAAATGTTTTTATTTCTTCCCTGGCCCAGTTGTCATTCAGGGGCATATTGTTTAATTTCCATGTATTTGTTCAGTTGCCAAAGTTCCTCTTATTATTAATTTCTACTTTTATTCCATTGTGGTCTGAGAAGACACTTCATATAATTTCAAAGTTTAAAAATTTTTCAGGCTGGGCGCAGTGGCTCACGCCTGTAATCCCAGCACTTTGGGAGGCTGAGGCGGGCGGATCACGAGGTCAGGAGATCTAGACCATCCTGGCTAACATGGTGAAAGCCCGTCTCTACCAAAAACACAAAAAAATCAGCCAGGCGTTGTGGCAGGCATCTGTAGTCCCAGCTACTTGGCAGGAGAATGGGGTGAACCTGGAAGGTGGAGGTTGCAGTGAGTCGAGATTGCACCACTGCATTCCAGCCTGGGCAACAGATTGAGACTCTGTCTCAAAAAAAAAAAAGAAAAAATGTTTGATACTTGTTTTATGTCTTAACATATCATCTATCCTGAAAAAATGTTCTGTGTGCTGTTGAGAAGAATATGTATTCTGTAGTTACTGGGGGAAATGTTCTGTAAATATCCAGCAGTCCATTTGATCTAGTATGTAGTTTAAATTTTTTTTCTGTTAATCGTCTGTCCAGATGATCTGTTTAATGCTGAGAATGAAGTGTTGAAATCCTCAACTATCATTGTATTGAAATCTCTCTCTCCCTTTGAATCTAATAATATTTACTTTTATATCTGGGTGTTCCAGTGTTGGGTGCATATATGTTTTGAATTGTTATATCTTCTTGCTTAACTGATCCCTCTATTATTATACAGTGATCTTCTTTGTCTTTATTGACTGCTTTTGACTTAAAGTCTGTTTTATCTTTTATAAGTAAGTATAGCTACTTCTGCTCACTTTTGGTTTTCATTTGTATAGGATATCTTTTTTCATTCCTTTACTTGTAGTCTACATGTGTCTATGTGTGAGATGAATTTCTTTTAGGCAGCATTTAGTTGGGTCGTGTTTTTTTCTCCATTTGGTCAGTCTATATCTTTTCAGTGGAAAGTTTAATTCATTTACATTCAAAGTTATTTTTGATATGTGGGGACTTATTTCTGTCATTTTATTAATATATTTCTGGTTATTTTGTGTATCCTTATTCCTTTATTTCTCTTCTATTGTTTATCACTGTGGCTTGGTGGTTTTTCTGTAGTGAGAACATTTGAGTCTTTTTCTTGTTTGAGTTTACTCTCTCTGTGGGTTTTATATTTTTATGTGTTTTCATGATGGTAGATATATTTCTTTCACTACTGAGTGTAGAATTTCCTTAAGCGTTTCTTGTAGGACTGATCTAGTGATAAATTCTCTAAACTTTTGCTTGTCTGGGAAAGACTTTATTTTTCCTTCACTTATGAAGGATAACTTTGCTGGTTATAGTATCCTTCACTGACCTTTTTTTTTTTTCTTTCAGCACTTTAAATATATCATCCCATTCTCTCCTGGCCTGTAAGGTTTTTGCCAAAAATCTGCTGTTAGTCTGATGGGAGTTCCTTTATAAGTGACTGCCGAGACCACCTCAGTTGGAGAGACCCTAACTTAGCAGCACTAGAGGAATTAAAGACACACACATAGAAATATAGAGGTGTGGAGTGGGAGGGTCTCACAGCCTTCAGAGATGAGAGCCTCCAACAGAGATTCACCTACATATTTATTAACAGCAAGCCCGTGATAAGTATTGTTTCTATAGAATATAGATTAACTAAAAGTAGTCCTTATGGGAAACAAAGGGATGGGCCGAAATAAAGGGTTGGGTTTGGCTAGTTGTCTGCAGCAGGAGCATGTCCTTAAGGCACAGATCGCTCATGCTATTGTTTGTGGTTTAAGAATGCCTTTAAGTGGGTTTTCTGCCCTGGGTGGGCCAGGTGTTCCCTGCCCTCATTCCCGTAAACCCACAACCTTCCAGCGTGGATGTCATGGCCATCACAAACATGTCACAGTGCTGCAGAGATTTTGTTTATGGCCAGTTTTGGGGCCAGTTTATGGCCAGATTTGGGGGGGCCTGTTCCCAACAAGTGACTAGACGCTTTTGCTGTTTTTAGAATTCTTTGTCTTTGACTTTTGACAGTTTAACTGTAATGTGCTGTGGAGAATACCTTTTTGCATTGTATCTATTTGGGAATTTCTTAGTCTCTTGTATCTGGATGTCTAGCTTTCTTACTAGACTTGGACAGTTTTCATCTATTATTTTGTTAAATAACTTTCATTTTCTCTTCACCTTCTAGGACTCTGAAATTTTGACTATTTGGTCACTTTATGGTGTCCCGTATGTCACATAAGCTTTGCTCATGTTTTGAAATTATTTTTTCTTTATTTTTGTCTGACTGGTTTATTTCAAAAAGACCCGTCTTCAAATTTGAAGCTCCTTTCTTCTCCTTGATGTAGTCTATTGTTGAAGTTTTCAACTGTAGCTTATATTTCATTCAATGAATTCTTTTTTTTTTTTTTTTTGGAGGCGGAGTCTCGCTCTGTCGCCCGGACTGGAGTGCAGTGGCCAGATCTCAGCTCACTGCAAGCTCTGCCTCCCGAGTTTATGCCATTCTCCTGCCTCAGCCTCCTGAGTAGCTGGGACTACAGGCGCCCCGCCACCTCGCCCGGCTAGTTTTTTGTATTTTTAGTAGAGATGGGGTTTCACCGTGTTAGCCAGGATGGTCTCGATCTCCTGACCTCGTGATCCGCCCGTCTCGGCCTCCCAAAGTGCTGGGATTACAGGCTTGAGCCACCGCGCCTGGCCTCAATGAATTCTTTAGTTTCATAATTTCTGGTTGGTTCTTTTATGGTAACTATCTCTTTGGTAAATTTCTCATTCATACCTTGAATTGTTTTTCTGATTTCTTTGTATTTTTCGGTATTCTCCTGTATCTCACTGAGCCTCTTCAAAATCAATATTTTGAATTCTTTTTTAGGATTTTATAAATTTCTTTTTATTTATATGTTACTGGAGAATTATTATTTTCCTTTGGAAGTGTCATATTTCCTTGCTTTTTCATGTTTCCTGTGTACTTATATTGACATCTGTGCGTTTGGTGTAACAGTTGCTTCTTCCAGTTTTTGAATTTGCTTTCATAGGGGAGGACTTTTTCCTGAATATGTATCTATGTGTGTAGGGAACTTTGGGGGTGTGTACAGTACTGTGGTCTGTGTATGATTTCTGTGACTGTAGGCAGTGTTAGTGATGTCTGTGGTTTCTTCAGTGGCTTAGGATGAGGTCATTAGTGGAGGCTGTGGTGACATATTGCTGGGGACTGGGACCCCAGGTAGGCCAGTCTTTGGGACCTAATGGTGACAGTGGTAGGCTGAGTGTGTCTGTCCTTAAGCCCCAGGGTGGCATATGCTGGCACCAATGTTAGCAGGTCCAAGCATGCTGATTCTTGGGCTTCCAGGTGGCTTGTTCATATGCTGATGGCAGTGGTTGGCTGCCAGGCTTCTCAGGAACCTGGACAGTAGGCATGTTGTGAGTGATGGCAGTGGCAGTGGTGAGACAATTCTCTGGGTCCCAAGCAGTATGCAATGGTGTTGGCAGTGGCTGCAATGGGCTGGGCAGTCTAGTCTCCAGGTCTGCAGGTGTTGTGTGCAAGTAAGTGCCAGCTGTGGTGGTAGTGGAAGGGTGGGTGGGCCAACCTCAGGCCACCAGGAGGAGTGTTCAGGTGCTGACACTAGTGGACTGGGCTGGATGAACCTCAGGCCCACAGACGGTGTGCTCTGGCATGGATTAGGGGAAAACCAGCCTGAGCAGTCTTGTAGTCAGCTCCCCACAACAATGGTGCATACTGGCACTGGCTGTGGTAGGCAGAAACAGAGTGATCCCCAGACCCCCAGCAGAATGCTTAGGTTAGGGGAAGCAGCAACTGCATTATGGCCCTGCTCCTGGGAAGGGCGAAGTTGTTTTCAGTGGCAGCAGTTATATGTAGGCGAGCTTGGCTTATGCTTCAGACCTAATGGCAGCAGCCCTTTCACTCACACTTTAGCCCCAGCAGCGTAGTAACAACAGCTATGGGCAGAGGATTCTGTCTGGGGGTGTGAAAATGTGCGGTGGCTCTGCTTCTGGAGGGAGTGGGGTCACAGCCAGTGGCCTGCACTTCACCCTCAGTGGCAGCAGCCAGCTGTGGTGGTAGCTGCAGGTGGGGAATCTCAGTGGGCACTAGGGCCATGGAGATGCAGGCACTGCTGGGCCCCAGGGAGAGTGCCATTTGCCTGGTGTTGGGCTCTCAAAATAGCACCTTACAGGAGCTGCTGATGCCTTAGGGGTGTGTGGAATCCAGTGTGAACTCCCTCTCTGGGGCAGCGCCATTGTGTGGTCTCCAGGAAGCTCTCTGTTTTAGTCTCAGGGCCCTCGTGGGTCGGGGGCTGTACCATGGCTAGGACTGCAGGAGTCCATGGTAAGAATATGGACCATGAGGCATCTCTCACTTTCCTTTTCCCCACACTGGGGAGTCTCTACAGACTCCTAGCTGATCCTGGCTGAGGAGACTGCCTTGCTTCCCTTTTATTCGTTGCCTTAGGTGTTTCCTGACACTTCTCTGTTGAATCCCAGCATTCTTTTTTGGATGACCTATTTGAAATGTGATTATCTACTCACTATTTAGGTTCTTCTTTATGGAGGAGGCAATACCAGCCATCTTTAAGCCCCTCTGACTTGAACTTCTGAGAAGCAGAATCTTCCTAGAGGCCTTAAGCATGAGAAATACATGATGAGATGGTATCTGAGGAAGATGAATCTGTTTATTTGCAGTAGTGGAAGAAAACAGTGGCATAAATAATCATAAATAGCAGATTATTATAAAACGATGTAGCAGGTGCCATAATATCCTCAATCTGTTGTTTTCAAACTATGATTTTCAGAATGCTGGGGCTCCTAGGAAAGGCCTTGGGGATACTAAGTGGGGTGGGTGGATGAGGCAAAGTTGAGGGGAAGTGGGATTCAGCACCCCTTTCCTGTTCCCACCTTAACTGGAACAGCACTGCTTTTATTGTTTTAACACATGGAGTTCCAGATAACATTTATTTTCAGACAAGAATTTAACAGACCTTAACTGAACAACATCAGTTAATTACAGAAATACATAGCCAGACAAATGTTCCAGGAGGGGGTTGTTTGAGGATAAATACTTTGCTGGACATTCACCTCCCACAGCTGTTGGAGATTACTTCACATTTTCACCTGCAAGGTACCAGCTCCGACAAGAGGAAGATTCTCTTGGAGAAGACAGATTTGGAAGGTGGCAGATATGCCTGTGCCCCAGGAAATGACTGAACCCAGCTCAATTCATTCAACACAGTGGGCAGTGGCCTTTCAACTCTTAGCCCGGGGGCCTGCCTCAGGCCCAGTCAGGCTCTCTGTCTTCAACTTGATTCCCTCAGCAAGTGCCAAGGCCTACTTTCCTCTTCCGGTAGCTACCCGCTGAAGCAGCTTTGGAGTGGGGCAGTTCTTGTTTCCTAAACCCTCTCCCCTTTTCTTTGTTACCCTAGACAAACATTCAAGAGCTTTTCACCCTGGATAACGAGACCAGGGTAACAAAAACAACAAACCTAGGGAAGTTACACAGGTTCTAGGTTCTTATATACTTTGAATCCCCTGGCTTGTGTCTCCTTCACAAGGGATAATAATGGATAAATTCTGCCCTCCACATTTATTTGTTTATTTATTTATTTATTTTTATTTTATTTATTTTTACAAATGAGGCAATTTATTTAACCTGGCCTGGTTTGTTCTAATGCTTCCTGTTGGCAACTGCCACCTCTCCAGCAATTCTGTCCACATCTCTCTGTCCCCAAGGTGTCAGTTTGCAGCCCCCATCTTGGCCCTTTTCCACCATTTTCAGCCCCTCCAGGGCTTAGAGGACCCGGTGGGCCACACTCTTGGAGCCTTGGCTGAAGTGGCTGGGCATGGCGCCATTTGCTTGACGTCCCCCATTGATCTTGGTCATGGAGTCAACCCCAGCGCCACCCCGGAGGTACAGGTGCCGCGCTGTGGAAGCAGCTCGTGTGCAGAACCAGTTCTCATCACAGGGAGCAAGCTCTTCGTGCTTGGCCACCCATTTGGGGACTTTCAGCTTCCTGGACTTTTTGAGAAAGGCTGCCAGAGCTCTGACGAACTCCTGCTGGTCCACGTCTTTTACAGTAACTCTAGGCATGGTGCGGCCTCTGCAGTGCCAGCCAGGGGAAAGGGCCGCATTTATTTTTAAATGAACTCACCAATGATCTTTCATTCAGACCTGACTCTTAGATGTCCCCAAGGAATGATGTGAGCCCGCCCCTTGCCTTAGGAGTTCCCTGATCTGTCCCATGTGAAAAGGATCCCTTTTAAGCAGTTTTTCATAGTCGTTTTCATCCCATTACTTCATACATGACCTTATACTATGCGTTCTGGGTTCTTAAGGATGTATAACAAATCACCCAAAATTTAACGGCTTAACATAATAATTTACCATCTCTCATGGTTTCTGCTGTTTAGGAATTTAAGGAGGTCTCCGCTGGGCAGTTCTGGCTCAAGGTCTCTCATGTGCTTACAGTAATATATCAGCTGGGGCTACAATCATCTGAAGGCTTTACTAGGATAGGAGGATCCACTTCCAAGGTGGCTCATATACATGAATAACAAATTGATTGCTGGCTCTTGTCCAGGGACTCAGTTCCTCTCCATGTGGGCCTCTCCACATTGCTGCCTGCCTGTTCCCATGGCAGCTGGCCTCCCCCAGAGCAAGAAATCCAAGAGACCAAGGTGGGTGCTGGAATGACTTTTATAACCTAGCCTTGAACATCACACACTATCAATTCTACCCTCTTTTACTGGCCACAAAGGTCTAGCCCTGATTCAATGTGAAAGGGGATTACAAAAGGAGGCAAGGGTCATTGGAAGTCATCGTGGAGGCTGGCTCACCACACTATAGAAGGGCCAGAAGAAGACCAGCCTCAAAGAAAAAGAGAAGGCAGCTAGTAGATGCCCTGGAATGCAAACTAGGTATTGAGTGAGTAAGAGAGAGTCGCGGCCCTCTTGAAGCTTGTAATCTAATGGGAATGACAAGTTTCATATGAATAAGTGCACTTGGAATAAAACCCAATATCCTATACCTTGCCCCACTTATTCCTTTACTTCTCCTCTTCTCCTTTCTCACTGAGCGCCAGCCACACTTCATTCCTTCAACAGGCCGAGTTCTTACCTTCCTTAGGGCCTTTGTACTTGCTATTCCCTAGAATGCCCTCCCCTGATCTCTGCATGGCCAGCGCTTTCTCACCGTTCAGGTCTCTGACTTAGATGCCACCTGATATTTTCTTGGGTGTTTGTTATCTGCCTCACCCTTCTAGGAAGTAAGCCACACGACAGCAGAGACTTGTTAAGTCTCCTTCACTGCTACCTCCCCAGGCCTGAAATGGCACTTGTTACATATTAAGTGATGAATATATAGCCTAATGAGCAAATGAAGTACCCACTTTCTGACCAAATTATATAAAATTTTCCTTCTAGAATATTGTAAACTCAAGCTGTATCCCTATTTCTTGGCCATCTTGTAATCCAAAGGTTGGTGAATTACGGACTTATTCTACGATCTAACCTTGCTGATTCCTTGCCTCTGAGCAAATGGGTACCTCTGCCACGCCTGATTGCTAGATCCAGTTACTTCTTCCCAGGCCGACTATATTATTTGTATTTTTCCACAGGGCTGAGTCCTCCATTTCTGATTGCCTTTCCCTGGTTTCCTGCCCAACTTTCCTCCCTCCTCCAAAGGAAGGGCAATCCCAGCCTTGTTTTGCTGCACTTGTGTTTTCAGCTTTCTTGGGCTAAAATATTGAAAGCTCATTAGCATCCCAGATTTCCTGCTTTTCAGGGGAAACGACATGATGAGCAGGGCCCCATGAGTATTTATTTCGAAAATATGTTTTTTAATTTGAAAGCAAATGGACGCTGCAGGTCTGCAGGTCATTTCACCTGCTGTGGCGTGTGATTAGTGAGGCCTTTTCTCTCTAGGTGGTGGTGCCAGCTAATGGACTAACGCTCCCTATGTATGTTTATCTTCAGTTAATTAAAATTTTGCCAGATCTTCCTCACAGCCCTTGTGCACAGCAAGGCCAAGCCTTGACTTGTGGCACTGATCCGGGCTGGCAGGGTGGATGGGGGCGGTCATCCTATTAAATATTAATCTAAGAAGGCAATCAAGCCTGTGGGCTTCCACCCCTGAGGTTCTCCCGCAGGGAAGTCACAAATCGATGCCAGAGCTCCGTGCTTGTGGCAACTCTTCCTGCCAGGCCCGAGTCAGCAAAAGACGCAGTTTTACCGAACAGTTATTTGACAATAAATCTGAGCAGAATTCTGGGAGATCTCTCTCAAATACTGGAATGAATTACGCACACGTCTACCTGGGAAGGGAATGTTAACTAGCTGGTGAAACTGCACCTTATGAATGATGAATGGGCCACTTTGCCAGGATTTATTTTGAAGTTATGGGTCAGATGAAGACTAGCAAGTATCCTATACTTCAGATGGCAGTTTTGAAAATCTGCCTATGCCAGGGATGGGGGAAGAGATTAAAGGTTCAGTTGGCTCACAAAGCCTCCAGTGCCCCATTTTCAGAAATGTGGACATTGCCTCCTCACAAGTTCACCTTCCTTCAGTCACTTCAGTCACCTTCTGTCCTAGCTGCCAAATCATTTCGGCAGATTCTTCTGCTGACAAACACGAAAGATAGAGCACTCTATTGTGGGCTGAATTTTGTTCCCCCAAAAAGATACATTGATGTCCTAACCCCCAGGACTGTGAATGGGGCTTTATTTGGAAATAGGATCTTTGCAGACGTAATTAATTAAGATGGGTGGGCCCTGATCCAATGATGGGCGTCCTTATAAGAAGAGATAACAGACACACGCAGGAAGACCTCTGTGTGATGAGGGAGGCAGAGAGGGGGGTCAGGCATCTACAAGCCAAGGAATGCCAAGGAAGCTACGAAGAAGCACTTGCGGATCTCCTAGAGCTTTCAGAGAGAGCACAGCCCTGCCAACATATTGATTTCAGACTTCCAGCCTCCAGAATTGTGAAAGAGTACATTTCTGTTGTTTTAAGGCAGCGAGTTTGTGGTACTTTGCTATGGCAGCTCTAGGAAACTAACACACGCTCTACTCCTAACCCTGATGCTGACTGCCATGGCCATTTGCCTCCTCTGCAGACCTCGTTGATAGGCTCAGTTACCCTGATCTCCTTCCCTTCCTGGGGGGAAGTGGGAAACCAGGCTAGGAAGAAAGCCTCATCACATCTCAAGACTTGCCCATGATTTTTGAAACATCTCTGCCCACATTCTTGCCTAAGTAGGGGTCAGTGAACATAATAATATCTCTCTCTAATGATGGAGAATGTTACTCTGCTTCAGGCGTCATCACTGTAAATTCAAGTCTCATGGACTGGCATCACAGATACAGAGAGAATAAGAGGGGTACATTTGTACTGACCCTGACACATGTTCTAGAAATCAAATTTTTATTTTCACATTCCTGGCTAATTCTTTGTCTCTTCCAAAAGTTGAATGTTACAGGCCGGGCTTGGTGGATCACCTGAGGTCAGGAGTTCAAGACCAGCCTGGCCAACATGGCAAAACCCCATCTCTACTAAAAATACAAAAATTACTCACACCTGTTATCCCAGCACTTTGGGAGGCCTAGGCAGGTGGATCACCTGAGGTTGCGAGTTTGAGACCAGCCTGACCAACATGGAGAAACCCGTCTCTACTAAAAATACAAAATTAGCCGGGCGTGGCAGCACATGCCTGTAATCCCAGCTACTCAGGAGGCTGAAGCAGGAGAATCGCTTGAACTCGGGAGGCGGAGGTTGCGGTGGGCAGAGATCGTGCCATTGCATTCCAGCCTAGGCAACAAGAGCGAAACTCCATCTCAGAAAAAGAAAAAAAAAAATGAGCCGGGCGTGGTGGCATGTGTCTGTAGTCCCACCTACTTGGGAGGCTGAGGCAGGAGAATCGTTTGAACCCAGGAGGTGGGGGTTGAAGTGAGACAGAATCACACCACTGCACTCCGGCCCAGGCAACAGAGTGAGACTCTGTCTCAAAAAGAAAAAAAAAGTTGAATGTTACAAAAATCCAGTTAAATGAAGGGTTTGAGCCAGGGAAATTTCTAAGAATACAGGCTGTACAATATTTTGTTGTCTTGAGATAGCTAAGGAAAGGGACATTGAACATGAGGTCAGAAAACTTAGGCCTGAATTCTAGCTCTGTTCATCTTCACAAAATCCTTGCAGGGTACATATAATTAGCCCTTTGTACACGTGACCAGATGAGCTGAGGCTTCTCCTTGTCCCACCTCAAAACAGACATACTTACAGGAACTGGGAAGGTGGCTTCTGCTTGGTCTTTGTTTTTCTGAGTGGGACACCAAGCTGAGGGTAGAGGTGAACTGCTCTGGACAACAGAATGAGTTTTAAGAAGTTGTAGAGGTAGGCCGGGCGCGGTGGCTCAAGCCTGTAATCCCAGCACTTTGGGAGGCCGAGATGGGCGCGGATCACGAGGTCAGGAGATCGAGACCATCCTGGCTAACATGGTGAAACCCTGTCTCTACTAAAAAATACAAAAAAAACTAGCCGGGCGAGATGGCGGGCGCCTGTAGTCCCAGCTACTCAGGAGGCTGAGGCAGGAGAATGGCGTAAACCCGGGAAGCAGAGCTTGCAGTGAGCTGAGATCCAGCCACTGCACTCCAGCGTGGGCGACAGAGCGAGACTCCGTCTCACAAAAAAAAAAAAAAAAAAAAGTTGTAGAGGTAAAAAAGGGAAACAAAATTATTGGCAGGGAAAAAGAATGTGTGAGGCAAGATGAAGACAAGTGGCTGATGAAGAATTTGGTTTAGTTTCTACTGTGTGGTATGCAATATGTATCTTCTTCCCTGTGTCTCCAAAAAGATCTAATTAACATGGATTGGAACTGATTTTGGAGGTGGACATCTAATAAGGAACAGATTGTCCAAGGAGATCCAACTATCCCAAGGCTACAGAGAAGCTGATGGCCAGAGAAGTTCAGCTAACCATAGGACTATGAGTGCTGCTGCTTTCCACAGATCTGACTACCACATTACTAGAGGCCTGTTTACTGCAGTTCCTTTTAACTAGTACATCATGTCGACCTTTCAGCAGAAAATTACAAAGCATACTAAAAGACAAAAAACACAGTTCGAAAAGACAGAGCAAGCATTAGAACCAGAGTCAGACATGGCAGGAACATTTGAACTATTAGAACAGGAATTTTTGACACTATGATTCATATGCTAAGGGCTTTATTGAAAAAAATAGATAACATGCAAGAACAGATGGATAATATGAACAGAGAGATGGAAACTCTAAGAGAGAATAAGAAGGAATAGCTAGAAATTTTAAAAAACAAAGCAAAAAAAAAAACAATATAACAGAAAT
Source organism: Rhinopithecus roxellana (assembly GCF_007565055.1). NCBI lineage: Eukaryota > Metazoa > Chordata > Mammalia > Primates > Cercopithecidae > Rhinopithecus > Rhinopithecus roxellana. The sequence goes on along the minus strand of NC_044556.1, from coordinate 35,541,333 downwards.
GAATACCTTTGATGGGCTCACAGTAGACTGGACATAGCTAAGTAAAAAAATTTCTGAGCTTGAGGATATGACAATAGAAACTCCCTAAGTGAAAAGCAATCAGAAAAAAAAGATTTTGGAAAAACGCAAAAAAGGATATCGGGAACCATGGGACAAATACAAACGGGGTAGCATAGGTAGAGTGGAAATGCCAGGAGAAGAGAGAACCAGAAGCAATATTTAAAGCAATAATGACTGATAATTTTTCACCCAACCACAGATCCAGAAATCTCAGAAAACAGCAAGAAGAATAAATGCCAAAGACAAAACAAAATACCTGGGCATATCATATTCAAAATTCAGAAAATTAAAGATTAAAAATAAATCTTAATAGAAGCCGGAGGGAGGAAAATAAACACCTATAGAGGAGCAAAGATAAGAATTATATCAAACTCTTGCCAGGCACAGTGGCTCACACCTGTAATCCCAGCACTTTGGAGCAGTTGAGGCGGGTGGATCACTTGAGGCCAGCAGTTCGAGACCAGCCTGGCCAACACAGAGAAACCCCATCTCTACCAAAAATACAAAAATTAGTCAGGCATAGTGGCACACACCTGCAGTCCCAGCTACTCAGGAGGCTGAGGCAGGAGAATTGCTGAAACTGGGGTGCAGAAGTTGCAGTGACCCAAGATTGCACCACTGCTCTCCAGCCTGGGTGACAGAGTGAGATTCCGTCTCAAAAAAAAAAAAAAAGAATTATATCGAACTCTGACTTCTCACCAGAAACCATGCAAACATGTAGAGAGAGAAGTGAAATATTTAGAATATTGAGAGAAAAAAATCCACCAATTCAGAATTCTGTACCCTGTGAAATTATCCTTCAAGAGTGAAGGAGAAATAAACTTTCTCAGACAAACAAAAAATGAGGGAATTTGTTGATCGTTGGTCTGCCTTGCAAGAAATATTTAAGGAAGTTCTTCAGAGGAAAGGATAATTATGTAGGTCAGAAACTCAGATCTATACAAAGAAAACAAGAGTATCAGACAATGAATAGGTGAAGGTAAAAATAAAAACTTTTATTTCCTTATTTTTAATTGGCCTAACAGAGAAATTTAGTAAAAATAATAATAGCAACAGTGTATTTGATTATGCCTGTATTATACGCACATATGTCAAATATGTAGGCACACATAAATGAATATATATTATTATATATGCTTATGTATAAGTAAAATGAATAACAGCAATGATATGAGGGATGGAAGAGAGGAATTAGGAATATTCCATTATTATAAGACACTTGCCAGCAAACCACCATGGCCCATGTATACCTATGTAACAAACCTGTACATCCTGCACATGTATCCCAGAACTTAAAGTAAAATTTTTGAAGAAACATTAAAGTATTTTTATTTTTATACAGAGGGAAAAAAAAAAGATACTTGCCCTACTCATGTGATTTGAAATTAGATTTGGATTAGTTATAAATAGATATTTCAAACTCTAAGGCAACCAGTAAATCAAGTAAAAAAAAAAAGAAGGACAACTGACATGCCAAGAGAGGAGAGAAAATGGAATCACATAAAATGCTCTGTTAAAACTACAAAAGAGCCTGGGCAACATAATGACACCTCATCTCTACCAAAAAAAAAGAAAAAAAGCCAGGTGTTGTGGTACCTGCCTATAGTCGCAGCTACTCAGGAGGCTGAGGCAGGAGGATGGCTTGAGCCCAGGAGATCGAGGCTACAGTGAGCTACGATCATGCCACTGTACTCCAGCCAGGGCAACATAACAAGACCCTATCTCAAAAAAAAAAAAAAAAAGCTGGAAGACAAAAATAGGAACAAAGAACAAGGTCACCCTTCTATTAGAAATGGACAGATCCAGCAGGCAGAAAATCAGTGAGGACATAGTTGAGCTCAACAGCACCATCAACCAACTGGATATAATTGACATCTGTAGACTACTTTAACAACAGCAGATTACATATTCTTCACAAGCTCACATGGAACATTCATCAAGATAGACCACATTCTGAACCATAAAACACACCTTAACAAGTATAAAACAATAGAAATTATATTATGTTTGCTCTGAGACCACAATAAATTTAAATTAGAAATTAATAACAAAGATAGCTGGAAAATACCAAAATGCTTGGAGAGTAAGCAACACATTTCAGAATAACACACGGGTTAGAGAATAAATCTCAAAAGAAATTAAAAAATATTTTAAGCCAAATGAAAATACAACTTATCAAAATTTGTAGGATGCAGCATAAGCACTGCTTGGGGAATATTTATAGCTTTGAATGCATGTATTACCAAAACAGAAATATCTAAAATCAATCATCTAAGTGTCCTCCAGCCTGGGTGACAGTGAGACTCTGTCTCAAAAAAATTTTTTTAAAAATCCAAGTGTCCACCTTTGGAAACTAGAAAAAGAGCAAATTAAGTCCAAAGGAAGCAGAAAAAAAGAAATAATAAAACTTAGAGCAAAAATTAAAGAAATTGAAAACAGAAAAGCAATAGAGAAAATAAAGCTAGAAGCTGGTTCTTTGTTTTTGTTTTTGCTTTCTGGGACAGTCTTGCCCTGCCACCCAGGCTGGAGTGAGGTGGCATGATCTCGGCTCACTTCAACCTTTGCCTCCCACGTTCAAGTGATTTTCTTGCCTCAGCCTCCTGAATAGCTGGGACTACAGGCACGTGACACTGCGCCTGGCTAATTTTTACATTTTCAGTAGCGACGGGGTTTCACCATGTTGGCCAGGCTGGTCTTGAACTCCTGACCTCAAGTGATCTGCCCGCCTTGGCCTCCCAAAGTGTTGGGATTACAGGTGTGAGCCACTGCACCCGGCCTGAAGCTGGTTCTTTGAAATTATCAATAAAATCAATAAGTATCTAGCCGGACTAAGAAAAAGAGAAGACACAAACTATTAACATCAGAAATTAACGAGGAAACATCACTATAGATCCCATGGACATTAAAAGAATAATAAAAATTATATGAACAATTCTATACCCACAAATTTGATAACCTAGATGAAATGCACCGATTTCTTGAAAGAGATAATCTGCCAAAACTTACACTGGAAAAAATAGACTATCTGAATATATCTATTAAAGAAGTTGAATAAATAATTAATAACCTTCTGAAACAAAACATGACATGCCCAGATGGGTTAATTGGTGAGTTCTACTATACATTTAAGGAAAATTTATACCATTCCTCTACAGTCTCTTTCAAAAGACAGAAGTAGAGACAATGCTTGCTAACTCATTCAGTGAGGCCATTACCCTGATATCAAAACCATCACAAGAAAACTTTGGACCAATATTTCTCATGAACATAGATACAAACATGCTCAATAATAATTAGCAAATCACATCAAACAATGTATAAAAATATTTACACACCATGATGGTCTTAGTCCAGTCAGGCTGCTATAACAAAATAACATAAACTGGGTGGCTTAAACAGCAAACATTTATTCTTACAGTTCTGGAATTTGGGAAGTCCAAAATCAAAATGACAGCAGATTTGGTGCTTAGTGAGAGCTAGCTTCCTGGTTCACAGATGGCCATCTTTTTGTTACATCCTCACATGGCAGAAGAGACAAGCCTCTGGGGTTTCTGTTTTAGGGGCACTAATCCCATTCATGGGGGTTCTGCCCACATGCCCTAATCACTTCCCAAAGCCCCACTTCCAAATACCTTCACAATGAGGATGAAGTTTCAACACAGGAATTTTAGGGAACACAAACATTCAGTCTATAGCCGTGACCAAGTGGGATTTATCCCTTGTATTCAAAGCTGGTTTAACATTCAAAACTCAATTAATATGATCTATCACATCAACTGGCTAAAGGAGAAAAATCACATGATCATATCAATAGATGCAGAAAAAGTATTTGACAAAATCCAGTGTCCATGCATGATTAAAAAAATAATAAACCCAGAGCAAACTAGAAATACAGGGTAATTTCCTCAACTTGATAAACATCTACAAAAACCCTATAGCTAACACCATACTTAATGATGAAAAACTTAAAGCTGTCCTGCTAAGATCAGAAGGAGGCAAAGATATCCCCTCTCACCATTGTGTTTCAACATTGTACTGGAAGTCCTAACTAATATAATGAGACAAGAAAAATAAGTAAAAGGTATGCAGATTGGGAAAAAAAAGCTGCCAAAATTCACAGATGATATGATTGTCTGTGTAAGAAATCTGAAAGAACTGACCAAAAAAAAAAAAATCTCCTGGAACTAATAATTGAGTATAACAAGGCTCCAAGATATAAAGTTAATATACAAAAGTCAATCACTTTCCTATATACCAGCCATTGCTGATATGACAAGTAAAATTTGCAATTAAAAACATATTACCATTGCATTAGCACTCCCCCCAGGAGACCCTTAGACATAAAAATGCTTATGTATAAATTGTATATGTAGGTATTAAAAAATGAAATAATTAAATATAAATTATATTCAAAATCTACAGAGGAAAACAATGAAATTCTGATGAAAGGTATAAAAAAAAAAAAAAAAAAAAAAAAAACCTAAATAGAAAGATGGGCTATGTTCATGGATAAGAAGACTTAATATTGTCAAGATGTCAGTTTTTTTGCAATTTAATTTATGGAGTCAACACAATCCAATCAAAATACCAGCAAGTTATTTTGTGGATGTAGGCAAACTGAGTCTAAAGTTTATATGGGGAGGCAAAAGACACAGAATTACCAAGTCAATATTGAAGAAAAAATCAAAGTCAGCCAGGCACAGTGGCTCACACCTGTAATCCCAGCACTTTGGGAGTCCGAAGCAGGCAGATCACTTGAGGTTAGGAGTTCAAGACCAGCCTGGGCAACATGGTGAAACCCCATGTCTACTGAAACTACAAAAATTAGCCAGGTGTGGTGGCGGACACCTGTAATCCCAGCTACCCAGGAGGCTGAGGCACGAGAATCGCCTGAACCCTGGAGGCAGAGGTTGCAGTGAGCCGAGATCTGCCATTGTACTCCAGCCTGGGCAATAGAGTGAGACTCAGCCTCAAAAAGAAAAAAAGAAAAAATCAAAGTCAGGGGACTGGCACTACCAAACCTCAAGACTTACTACAAAACTACAGTTGTCAAGACATTGTGGTATTGGTGAAAGACTAGACAAATAGATCAATGGAACAGAAAGAGAGCCCAGAAATAAACTCACATAAATATAATCAACTGATCTTTGACAAAAGAGCAAAGGCAATACAAGAGGGCAGAGACAGTCTTTTAAAAATAACGTCAGAACAAATGAACATATCTGTACAAAAAAAAAATTTTTTTTTATATTTTGAGACAGAGTCTTAGTTGTCCAGGGTGGAGTGCAGTGGCATGATCATGGCTCACTGCAGCCTTGACCTCCCAGGGTCAAGCAGTCCTCTCAATTCAGCCTTCCAAGTAGCTGGGACTATAGGCATGCACCACCATGCCCAGCTAGTTTTTAAATTTTTTATAGAGACAGCGTCTCCCTATGTTGTCCAGGTTGAAAAAAAAAGATCTAGACACACATCCTTCACAACAATTAACTGTAATAGATAATAGACCTAAATGTAAAACACAAAACTATAAATCTCTTAGAAGATTAAAAAAAAAAAAAAAAGCCTAGATGACCTTGGGTATGGTGATGACTTTTAAAATACAACACAAAATACATAATCTATGAAACAAATAATTGATAAGTTGGACTTTATTAAAATTAAAGACATCTTTGAAAGATAGTATCAAGACAATGAGGGGCTGGGCATGGTGGCTCACACCTGTAATCCTAGCCCTTTGGGAGGCCAAGGCAGGTGGATCACCTGAGGTCAGGAGTTTGAGACCAGCCTGGCCAACATGGTGAAACCCTGTCTCTACTAAAAATACAAAAATTGGCTGGGTGTAGTGGTGCTCACCTGAAATCCCACTACTCAGGAGGCTGAGGCAGAATTGCTCCAACCTGGGAGGCAGAGGTTGCAGTGAGCCAAGATTGCACCACTGCACTCCAGCCTGGGTGACAGAGCAAGACTCTGTCACAAAAATATAAAAAACAAAAACAGAATAAGCAAAAAAGTCATAGACTGGGAGAAAATATTTGCAAAAGACACATCAGATAAAAGAATGTAATTGAAAACTTACAAAAAACCCTTAAAACTCAACAATTAAAAAAAAAAAATTTAAACACGGGCAACAGACCTGAACAGACACTTTACCAAAGAAGATATACAGGTGGCAAGTAAGCATATAAAAAATGCTCAAACCAGGTGTGGTGGCGCATGCTGATATAGTTTGGATATTTGTCCGCACCCAAATCTCATGTTGAATTGTAATTCCCAATGCTGGAGGTGGGGCTTGGTGGGAGGTGTTTGGATCATAAGGGTGGATCCCTCTTGGCTTGGTGCTGTCTTTGTGACAGTGAGTTCCCATAAGATCTGGTCATTTAAAAATGTGTGGCACCTCCCCAATCACTCACTCTCTTTCTTGCTGCTGCTCTGGCCATGTGACCTGCCTGGTTCCCTTTAACTTTTACTATGATTGTAAACTTCTTGAGGCCTCTCCAGATGCTGAGCAGATGCCAGCACTGTGCTTCCTGTAAAGCTTGCAGAACTGTGAGCCAATTAAACCTCTTTTCTTTATAAATTACCTAGTGTCAGGTATTTCTTTATAGCAATGCAAGAATGGCCTAACACATGTGTCTATGGTTCCAGCTACTCAGAGGCTGAGGCAGGAGGGTTGCTTGAGGCCAGGAGCTCAAGGCTACAGTGCACTATGATTGTACCTGTGAATACTGTGATTAGCCACTGCACTACAGCCTAGGCAACACAATGATATTCTGTCTCAAAAAAAAAAAAAGGAAGGAAGATGCTCAACAAGGGCTTACTTTCATATGCCATTCAAAAATTACCAATTAAAACAAAAATAGATAGCATTACACACTTATTAGAATGACCAACCAAAACAACATGAAATGCTTGTGGGAATGTGAAATGGTACAGCCATTTTGAAAGTTCAGGCTGGGCACGGTGGCTCACACCTGTAAACCCAGGACTTTGGGAGGCTGAGGCAGGAGGATCACCTGAGGTCAGGAGTTCAAGACCAGCCTGGCCAACATGGTGAAATCCTGTCTCTAATAAAAATACAAAAATGTGTTGGGCGTGGTGGTACATGGCTCCAATCCCAGCTACTCCAGAGACTGAGGCAGGAGAATCCCTTGAACCCAGGAGGTAGAAGTTGCAGTGAGCCAAGATCACGCCACTGTACTCCAGCAAAAAAAAAAAAAAAAAGAGACAGTTCAGCAGTTTTGTACAAAATATAATCTTACCATGTGATCCAGCATTTTGTACTCTGTGATATTTACCCAAAGGAGTTGAAAACTTAAGTACACACGAAACATGCACACAAGTATTTATAGCAGCGTTATTCATGATTGTCAAAACTTGGAACCATCTAAGATGTTCTTCAGTAGGTCCATGGATAAACTGTGGTACATCCAAACAATGGAATATTACTCAGCATTAAAAAGACATGAACTATCAAGCCATGAAAGGACATGAAGGAAAGTTAAATGCATATTACTAGGTGAAAGACGCCAATCTGTAAAGGCTACATTCTCTATTATTCCAACTATATGACATTCTGAAAAAGGCAAAACTATGGAGACAATGAAAAGATTAGTGGCTGCCAGAGGTGAGAGGAAGGAGGGATGAACAGACAGAGCATAGAGGATTCTCAGGGCAGAGAAACGGCTCTGTATGATAACACAATGGTGGATACATGTCGTTACACTTTCGTCAAAACCCACAGAGTGTACAACACCAAGAGTGAACCCTAATGTAAACTATGAATGTTGGTCGATGATGATGTGCCAACGTAGGTTCATAGATTGTAAAAAATGGACCCCCCTGGGGCAGAATGTTGATAGTGGGGGAGGTTGTCCATGTGTGGGGATGGGGGACAGGGGACATTTCTGTACTTTCCATGTAATTTTGCTGTGATGCAAAAACTGCTCTAAAAATGTTTATTAATTGAAAGAAATTAAGGAAATAGGCCAACAATGAAGAGAAAGTTTTTATCTTCCCTATCCCCAAGTGACCCAGTTTCTTCTCCTGCCACCCTCAAGTCACCCACTGTGACCAGTTTCTTGAGTATTCTTTAAAGATATCCTTGGTATTTACACAGATGGCCATGTTCTTTTGATACCACAGTTGCCTCCCTTAGGGAAAAAGAATGTTTGGAGTTAACCTGAGGGAACAATTCCTTCCCTTAACCCTCTGTACACTTCATTTAAATTTTTGAAGCTCAGATACCAAATGGAATATAATGGAGTATGTTTTTATGTTTCCTGGGAGTTGGTGAGGTGTACTGAAAAGCGCCTGGCATCTAACATCTGTTGGGACTGAGTTCAAATTCATACCTACAGTGGGTGACTTCACCTTTCTGAACCATTTCCACCTCTGAAAAATGGAGGTAATCATCCCTACCTCCAAGGGCTGCTGTAAGGATAAAATAAGAGAATGAGGAGAAAACATCTGCCACCCTCCTTCCTTCCCCTCCTACAGTTTCTCCAATGCTTTTTAAGAATAGAGAGAAAAGGAAAAGCAAATTCCCCAAATCTACATGCTGTTTAATGATCAGCTTTGACCTCATTCTACTTCAAAGTGTTTCCTTCTCTTACCCCCCACTACCTCCCACCCAGCTGCCAAGTATAAAGAACTCATGAAAACTTGGGCCAAATGGGAACCTGGAATATTAAAGCCTTTGAGAAAACATCTGTTTGTTCATTTATTACCATGTTTTTACTTCTGTCTTGTTTGGTTATAAGAGCCTACGGGGAAGTCCTTTGCACTTTAGTCTATACAGGGCTCTGACATCCTTCATTTCACTTCGCAACTCTATGAAAAAAGGAGAAAACTGAGGTTCAGAAATCAAATGCTTCGGCTGAGAGGCATCTGGCAGAAACGGGGCTAGACCCAAGTTCTCACTGGTTTCCTTGCCTTTTTCTATCTCTAGCTGGCTTTTATGTGTAATCGCTACTGCATCACTTAGGATGCATTTGGCTGCCAGCAAGAGAAAATCCAAGTCACCCTGGCTCATGTAACTGGAAATCCAGAGGTTCTGTGGCTTCAGAGTGAGCTTAAGGCAGTGGCTCTGCTCCCTTCCTCTGCTCCTCCTTTGCTTTCTCCCTCCTCTCTGTGTTGGCTTTTCCCCCCTCATAATCTGGCCCTGCTGTATTACACTTCTCTTTTTGTTTGGTATCTAGCATTCCCCCGAATTCCAACTTGAAATTGTTGCCTTAATTTCTCTTTTGGAGAAATTGTCACTTGTATAATGCCTCCCTTATGCTGTGGGACTGAAGTGGTCACATCATTCGTCTCCCTGGCCTCGAGCTTGTGGGGAGAAGGGGAGTGATTCACAGCCTTGCAAATTGGAGGCTCTCTCCTAGACTTTGAATCTTGGACCAGAGCCAGAAGAGCAGGCTGCAGCAATGCCCAGGCCCAGGCATTTCTATGGGGTGGTGCTGCCTGCAGCTCCATTGCCTGACCACTGAAGTCCTTCTGGCTCTTGCCCCATTTTCCAGGCCCAGCTCTTCAGCTTCTGCCTTATGGATTCTGGAAGCCTCCACTATCCTGCTAGTAAATTTCCTCTTTGTTCAAGGGGGCCAGAGACATTTTCTGTTGCTTGCCATCAAGAATCCCAATCATACCATGTACCCAGCAGTTCCACTCCTAGGTAGGTACCCAGGAGAAATGACAACATATCTCCATATAAAATTTTGTACACCAGCGTTCATAACAGCATTCTTCATGATGGCAAAACAAACCACGTGTCCATTAACTGATACATGGGTAAATAAAACGTGGTAGGCTGGGGGTGGTGGCTCACGCCAATAATCCCAGCACTTTGAGAGGCCGAGGCAGGCAGATCACCTGAGGTCAGGAGTTCAAGACCACCCTGACCAAAATGGAGAAACCCTGTCTCTACTAAAAATACAAAATTAGCCAGGCTGTGGCGCATGCCTGTAATCCCAGCTACTTGGGAGGCTGAGGCAGGAGAATTGCTTGAACCCGGGAGGCGGGAGTTGTGGTGAGTCGAGATCGCACCATTGCACTCCAGCCTGGGCAACAAGAGTGAAACTCCATCTCAAAAAAAAAAAAAAATTAAATTAAATGTGGTATATTCATACAGTGGAATATTATTCTTCCATAATTAAGAAATGAAGTACTGATACATGCTGCAACATGAACTTTGAAAGCATTAAGCTAAATTAAAGAAGCCAGATACAGAAGACCATATATTACTTTATTCACATGAAAATGTCCACAATAGGCAAATCCATAGAGACACAAAATAGATTAATTTTTTTTTTTTTTTTTTTGAGACGGAGTCTCGCTCTATCGCCCAGGCTGGAGTGCGGTGGCGCGATCTCCACTCACTGCAAGCTCCGCCTCCCGGGTTCACGCCATTCTCCTGCCTCAGCCTCCCGTGTAGCTGGGACTACAGGCGCCTGCCACCGCACCCGGCTAATTTTTGTATTTTTAGTAGAGACAGGGTTTCACCGTGTTAGTCAGGATGGTCTCGATCTCCTGACCTCGTGATCCGCCCGTCTCGGCCTCCCAAAGTGCTGGGATTACAGGCGTGAGCCACCGCGCCCGGCCAATAGATTAATTTTTGCTAGGGTTTTGGCAGGAAGGGGAAGTGATTACCAATTGATATGGGACTTCTTTTGAGGATGATAAAAATGTTCTAAAATTGTGGTTGCCTCACTCTGAATCTATTAATTCAGTGCCCACTGAATTGTACACTTTAAAAGGGTGAATTTTATGATATATGAATTATATCTCAATAAAGCTGTTATTTTAAAATAAAAGATCCCTAATGAAGATACCTAGTGTAGAGAGCTCAATGGAGAGCCGAGCCTCGTCTCGGCTCACTGCAAGCTCTGCCTCCCGGGTTCACGCCGTTCTCCTGCCTCAGCCTCCCGAGTAGCTGGGACTAGAGGTGCCCGCCACCGTGCCCAGCTAATTTTTTGTATTTTTCTTTTTAGTAGAGACGGGGTTTCACCGTGTTAGCCAGGATGGTCTCGATCTCTTGACCTCGTGATCCGCCCGCCTCGGCCCCCCAAAGTGCTGGGATTACAGGAGTGAGCCACCGCGCCCGGCCTAATTTTGTATTTTTAGTAGAGATGGGGTTTCCCCATGTTGGTCAGACTGATCTCGAACTCCCAACCTCAGGTGATCCGCCCACCTCGGCCTTCCAAAATGCTGAGATTACAGGCGTGAGCCACCGCGCCTGGCCCACCTGGTTATTTCTTTAAATTAGTTCACCTTTTGTAAAACTTTTAAGTTCACGGGTACATGTGCAGTTTTGCTATACAGGTAAACTCGTGTCACAGGAGTTTGTTGTACAGATTATTTCATCACCCAGGTATTAAGCCTAGTACCCATTATTTTTCTAGATCCTCTCCCTCCTCCCAGCCTCCACCCTCCAGTAGGCCCCAGTGTGTGTTGTTCCCCTCTATGTGTCCATGTGATCTCATCATTTAGTTCCCACTTAGAAGTGAGAACATGTGGCATTTGGTTTTCTGTTCCTGCGTTAGTTTGCTAAGGATAATGGCCTCTAGCTCCATCCATGTTCCTGCAAAGGATATGATCTCATTTTATTTTTTTAAAACTATATAATATTCCATGGTGTATATGTACCACATTTTCTTTATCTAGTCTACCATTGATGGGCATTTAGGCTGATTCCATGTCTTCACTATTGCAAATAGTGCTGCAGTAAACATACATGTGCATGTGTCTTTATGATAGAACAATTTATATTCCTTTGTAATGGGATTGGTCGGTCGAATGGTATTTCTGTTTTCAGGTCTTTGAGGAATCACCGCACTGTTTTCCACAGTGGTTGAACTGATTTACACTCCCAGGAACCGTGTATAAGCATTCCTTTTCCTCCACAACCTCACCAGCATCTGGTGGTGGTTAGTTTTTTTTACTTTTTAGTAGCCATTCTAACAGCCATTCTGACTGGTATGAAAGGGTATCTCATTGTGGTTTTGATTTGCATTTCTCTGATGATCAGTGACGTTGAGCTTTGTTTCATACACCTGTTGGCCGCATGTATATCTTCTTTTAAAAAGTGCCTTTTCATATCCTTTGCCCACTTTTTAACAGGGTTTATTTTCTTGTAAATTTGTTTAAATTGCTTAATAGATGCTGGATATTAGACTTACACCATATGCAATAATTAACTTAAGATAAATTACAAACGTAAATGTAAAACCCCAAACTATAAAAACCGTGAAAGACAACCTAGGCAATACCATTCTGGACGTAGGAATGAGCAAAGATTTCATGACGATGACACCAAAAGCAATCGCAACAAACGCAAAAATTGACAAATGAGATGTAATGCAACTAAAGATCTGCAATAGCAAAAGAGTAAACAGACAACCTACAGAATAGGAGAAAAGTTTTGCAAGCAAAGCATCTGACAAAGGTCCACGTTTATTTTGTTTTGTTTTGTTTTTTGAAACAGTCTCGCTGTATTGCCCAGGCTGGAGTGCAGTGACAATCTCAACTCACTGCAACCTCTGCCTCCCAGGTTCAAGCGATTCTCCTGCCTTAGCCTCCCAAGTAGCTGGGATTACAGGTGCAAGCCACCACCCCTGGCTAATTTTTATATTTTTAGTAGAGACGGGGTTTCTGCATGTTGGCTAGGCTGGTCACGAACTCCTGACCTCAAGTGATCTGCCCACCTCGGCCTCCCAAAATGCTGGGATTACAGACATGAGCTACCATGCCTGGCCTCCACCTTTTTTTTTTTTTTTTTTTTAAACCTGGCATCATTCTAAACAAAAATATTTGTAGACTCAATGGATTTGCTGTGCTAGCTGTATTTTCCCCAAACATAAGAAAATCAGCACTAGACATTAAAATTTAAAATGTCCATCCATCCCCCATGTCACCATTTCTGTTCCTACTGTTTGGGAACCCTGTACTTGAAGATTCCATTCCAAGCACGAGCACAAGTTTGTAGCTTGTGCTACAAACTAGCCTAGAGGGTAGAGGACAAAAGTCCTTCTTTATTTCTTCCTTCAGCTATCACAGATATTTTAATCACAGGCCTCATGTGGCCTGGCCCTGCTCTGAGGGTGGGTTTCTGGTCTGCTAAAAGAGGAGGGCTTGGTGGAGCACAGTGGTTCATGCCTGCAATCCCAGCACTTTGGGAGGCCGAGGCGGGTGGGTCACGAGGTCAGGAGTTCAAGACTAGCCTGACCAAGATGGTGAAACCCCGCCTCTACTGAAAATACAAAAATTAGTTGGACGTGGTGGCATGTGCCTGTAATCCTAGCTACTCAGGAAGCCGAGGCAGGAGAATGGCTTGAACTCTGGAGGCAGAGGCAGTGAGCCAAGGTCATGCCACTGTACTCCAGCCTGGGCCACAGAGTGAGACTCTGTCTAAAAAAAAAAAAAAAAAAAAAAAGCAGGGCTGCCGCAAGGGCAGCCATTCAGTAACCAGATGGGTGCCTCCTGGGATGCTAGGGATGGTCATTGTTTTTTTTTTTTTTTTTTTTTTTTTTTTTTTTTTTTTTTTTGAGACGGAGTCTCGCTCTGTCGCCCAGGCTGGAGTACAGTGGCGCGATCTCGGCTCACTGCAAGCTCCGCCTCCCGGGTTCACGCCATTCTCCTGCCTCAGCCTCCCGAGTAGCTGGGACCACAAGCGCCCGCCACCTCGCCCGGCTAGTTTTTTGTATTTTTTTAGTAGAGACGGGGTTTCACCGTGTTAGCCAGGATGGTCTCGATCTCCTGACCTCGTGATCCGCCCGTCTCGGCCTCCCAAAGTGCTGGGATTACAGGCTTGAGCCACCGCGCCCGGCAAGCTAGTTTTGCTGATAAGGAGATTGTCTGAGAAACATTAACTAATATACCACAAGAATACAAAACAGATCTTTTGACAATTCCAGTACTCTTTTAACTAGTGGGATGGTGCAAAAGTAATTGCGGCATTTTGCCGTCACTTTAATGGCAAAAACTGAAATAATCGCATTTTGCCATTACTTTAATGTCAAAAACGACTGTTACTTTTGCACCAACCTAATATATCATAGTGGGCCCTGAAGTTGGACATTTTGGGGTGGATGTACTTGTAGTCTTTATCAAACCAGGCCATACACATGACTGCCACATTGGCCTGTGGGGAGGATCAGCACTGAGGAATGAGACACACGTGTGGCTCTTTTTAGGGGTAGAAAGGGTATAATACCTTTCCTTCATCGTAAGAGTCATGGCTAAGACTCCTGTAATGAAAGACAGGTTAACAAGAGAAAAACATAACTGATTTATGTAATCAAAGTTTTACCTGATACAGGAGCCTTCAGAAATGATGACCAAAGGGAAAACTGTCCACTTTTATTTTTAGATTTGTTGAAGGGTGGACAGTTATGTAGAAATGTGACTGGACAAAAAGAGAATGATGTGATAGTAATAGACAGAGTGGGAAACCCAGTAAGGCCTGTCTGTTCTTCTTGGTGTCTCTGTGTGGCATTCCTTCCTCCCAAATATGAAGCAGGATCCTTTTTGGAATGAGGATCTTATTACCTACTATATGAGCAGCTCCTACACAAAAAGGTGGGGGAAGGTTAAAGTAGTATTTCTAGGTTGTTTGGTTTGCCCTGGGGGAAAGGGGCTCTAGTCTCTATGACCTGCCTTGGGGAGGGGCATTCTGGGTTCTGTGACTTGCCTCAGGGGAGAATGAAGGGAGAGAGACAGGAGGGCAGGAGAAAGTCAGAGAGCTTGGTTCCGAGGCTGCTTGCCAGGCCTTCCACTGTCCTTTAATTCAAAGTACTCAGCATGCCAAAGCGTTAGGGTATTTTTTTCAGAAACAGCTTCTATGATGAAAATTCCATCCATTGAATTTCTAGCATTTCCATATATCAGTGATAAACAGTAACAAACTCCCCTGTTACTTCTTTCATCACACTATCCCACTTATTAGCTCAAAATCTCTATTCTCCACTAGTCAGAAACATGTCTTTCTTATTGGTTGCTGCGTCTGCAACTAATAAGAAGCAGGCATTTAGAAGCAGTCCAGTATTTGCCACAGAATAGGCCCCTAATAAATCTCAGTTTAATTAACTAATGGTGCCTTGCCTCAAGGATCATATAAACCAGAGTGTGTGTGGCTGGGAGGTAGAATGGGGTAGGCTGAGACAAGCCCACAGACAAGGGGCAGATTTACTACTGTGCCTGCACAGTGGGCAGGGGGCTGGTGAGCCCTTCAGCCCTGTGTCCTACATCCTCTGCATGGAGCAGGCTGTTGCCACCACCTGGGTCCATTGGTAAGGGTGGTTTCCATCTGTCCAGATAGGAGACCAGAGCAGAGAAGTGATGCATTTATTTCATCCAACAAATAGTTGTTGACAGCCAGCCCCATGCAGAGCCCCCTGCCAGGTACCATAGAGGAGATAAATGTAACTCAGCCCTGAACTGAGGCCTGTGCAGGACTCCCGAGTGCACAAATTCAGCAGCCCAGGCCTGCCAATTCCTCGCTCAGTGTTCTTTCTACAACAGCATTGCCTTCCAAAAGTGATCCCCTAGCTGCCAGATTTAGGAGAATTCTTCTAGCAGTGTGCATGAGGAGGCTGTACATAGAGTTTTCTACTGAGATGTACTAACACAGGTGTCTGCAGTGTGCTCAGTGCTAGGGTGCAATGAAAGTAAGACTCATCTTTGCCCCAGGGAACTTATAGTGGTAGCTGTGTCTGTAGTCCAGGTCAGATGGAGGAGATAAGAGGGGCCTGCTCTCAGTCAGTAGTCTAGACAGGATGTGGGGTTAGTGTCTGGGAAGCTGAGAACAGAGGAGCCATGGGCAGAGGGAGGGAGGAGCAGGTGTGCAGGAGCACATGAAGCACTCGGGATCTGGGGCTTCAGTAACCTATAGCTGTCGGGTGGTTCTAGTCATGGCATGAGGCACTTTCCCTAATGTAATAAGCCCACATGTTCCTTCAGCAGCCGCTGCCTTTCTTTGGACCAGCGATCACAATGGGCATGAAGGCTTTCCGCTTTTTGCTTCCTACTTTCAGCAGTCTTTTCCCATTAGGTTTCCGCTCTTCAGGTTACATGAGCACCAAGGCCTGTTTTCTGAAATGTGTGTGCTCACTTACATTGGGTGGACCAGTGTAGACACAATTGCCTGAGCGATTCTGAGGCATGTTCAGTTGTCCAGGCAGATCAAGGACAGAGAAACAGACTAAAGACCTTTGGTGAAGCCTAAAGTAATGATATAATAGTTGGTGTACAGCAGAGTTTCTGAACTTCAGCACTATTGACATTTTGGGCCAGATAATTCTCAGTTATGAGGGGCTGACTTGTGCATTGCAGGGTTTAGCAGCATCCCTGCCCTCCACTCAGTACATGATAGTGAGCAACTCTCAAGCTGTCACAACCAGAAATACCTCCAGAAACTTCCTACATCCCCAGGGCGTATGTGTAAAATCATCCCCCCGTTAAGAACCACTGGTGTACAGACTTTGAGTTTGAGCCCTGGCTCTACCGTTGGCTAGCTGTATAAACACAGGCATCTTATTTAACTGATCTGTGGCTCAATTTCTTTATCTGTAAAATGGGAATAATAATATCTACCTCATAGGATTGTCATGAAATGAGTTAATACGTGTAAAGAACAGTGTCTAGCATGTAGCAAGCACTCAAAAGTACTAGCTATTTTTCTTATCACAGAAATAAAATGTAGATAAAATGGATGGTCAGAAAGACTCCTCCATACTCACTCACAGTAGTACAGAAATAAGAAATGTAATTCATTTATTTTCTGTCCTGCTTATTTCTGATAAACCATTTAAGGTAGCTTAAAATAAAGCCACACACACTACTGGGCAATTTAAAATTGAGTCAGATTAATAACCATTAAAATTGGAGGAAAAACTGAAGAGGAGAAAGTTAATTCTGTCAAGAACTCAAAATCAGATGGAGTGTTCACTTCAGCAACAAATAGAATCCCAAGCTTCCTAGCAGCCACTGCAAAATAAAGACACAGCCAAGGGAACTCACCACCAAAACCTCTGGGAGAGATCAGCTTTTTCGACTAAGTCCAAACGAACTTTTTGTCAAGTGAGTCCTAACACAAGGTCCTTGAGTAACAAAATGGAGAATATTTCAATAGCAATTCTAGAGACTTGCTATTACGTGTATTAGCACTTATTTAAAGCACTGCAAACCTGCAGCTCTACTCTGGCCAAGAATGTGCCTTAAAAAAGGAACTCCCAACCCTATCACCAAAGAATGAATTGCCTGGAAGATGCCACTGCTCTAGTAGCAAGCTGGGGTTGGCAAGAGAAGCAGCCTCTCTCTCCTGGCTGCCTGGCTGAGCTGCAGGTCCCATTCCAGCCTAAATGGCAGGGCTGGCCACTATTGCACACTGCCAGCTACCTCAGCAGGCCAGTCCTGCTCTCAGGTTTTAGCCCCTCAGTAAAGGAGGTCCACCATGGGGTGTGGCACGGGGACCCTGGAGCCAAACTCTTCCATGCTCAGTTCTGAATGGCTCTCTGAGAAGTAAGAAGAGAAAGAGGCCAGCACTGAGTGTGTGAAATAAAGGGAGTGACTACGGAGTGCAGGCTGAGTGCCCCAGGCCAGAGGAGAACAGTAATCAGGACAGGATGTATGGTGAGAGCAGCGTCTTGCCCTCTTAACTTCACTGTGCCTCAGTTTCCTCTTCTGTAAAATGGGGATAAAATTGATCTTATGGACTTATTGTGCAGATGAAGAGTTTTATGTAAAGTGCCTAGAGCAATGCCTGACACACAGTGAACATTAACTGTCGTTCTGGTTAGTAATAACACTCAGCATTCTCTTGTGTACGTCCTACACTGAAGCAACACACCTCCATGAGCGTAGGGAGTAACAGTAAAGGTTTCTGAACCTTTTAGTCACTGTCTGACCCTCAGCCTAGAGCCAAGCAGTGGGACCAAGCATTCGTTTATGATCTATTGGAGGAGCCTTAAGCATGGGACACTAGTGTCCACTCTGCCACCAAATGATGGTCTTGCCCATGTGGCCTTGGACAAGTCCTTGCTCCTCTCTTGCCCCAGTCCACTTGTCTATAAAATCAATCGGTAGGTCTAAATAATTCCTAAATTTGGCCAGGCGCAGTGGCTCATGCCTGTAATCCCAACACTTTGGGAGGCCGAGGCGGGTGGATCACCCGAGGTCAGGAGTTCGAGACCAGCTTGGCCAACATGGTGAAACCCCGTCTCTATTAAAAAATACAAATATGGGCCGGGTGCGGTGTCTCAAGCCTGTAATCCCAGCACTTTGGGAGGCCGAGATGGGTGGATCACAAGGTCAGGAGATCGAGACCATTCTGGCTAACACGGTGAAATCCCGTCTCTACTAAAAAAAAAATACAAAAAACTAGCCGGGCGAGGTGGCAGGAGCCTGTAGTCCCAGCTACTCGGGAGGCTGAGGCAGGAGAATGATGTGACCCGGGAGGCAGAGGTTGCAGTGAGCTGAGATCTGGCCACTGCACTCCAGCCTGGGCAGCAGAGCGAGACTCTGTCTCAAAAAAAAAAAAAAAAATACAAATATTAGCCAGCCGTGGTGGCAGGAGACTTAATCCCAGCTACTTGGGAGGCAGAGGCAGGAGAATTGTTTGAACCCGGGTGGCGGAGGTTGCAGTGAGCTGAGATCGAGGCACTGCACTCAAACCTGGGGGATAAGAGTGAGACTTCTCTCAAAAAAAAAATTTCTAAATTTGATTATATGTTATAATCACTTGAAGACATCATAAAATGCAGATTCCCAGACTCTGCCAATCAAATCCAAGTTTCTGGAAATGGAAGCTGAGAATGTACATTTTACTAAGCTCCTTAGAGGATTGTGATGTTAGCTGAGCATGGTGGCTCATGCCTGTAATCCCAGCACTTTGGGAGGCTGAGGTCAGCGGATCGCCTGAGGTCAGGAGTTCGAGACCAGCCTGGCCAACATAGTGAAACCCTGTCTCTACTAAAAATACAAAAAATTAGCTGGGCATGGTGGCGGGCATCTGTAATCCCAGCTACTAGGGAGGCTGAGGCAGGAGAATCACTTGAACCTGGGAGGTGGAGGTTGCAGTGAGCTGAGATCATGCCATTGCTCTCCAGCCTGAGCAACAAGAGCGAAACTCTGTCTCAAAAAAAAAAAAAAAGAAGTGGATTGCGATGTTCAGTCAGGTTTGGAAGCCGCTGACTAGATCAGCTGTAAGGCCCCCTGCAATATTCAGATTCCTGAGATACATTAATTATAGACTCATGGAGCAGAAAGGAGCTTTGAGTGGTCATGTGCCTTAGAGGACCCGGGCAGATGGCGGCTTTCCTGTGAGAAAGCTATGCTAGTGCTCTGGTGGCTCTTCCAGGGTTTAATTATCCCTAGCATTAGGAAGACATACTTTGTATCTAATCAAATGCTTCATCTCAGCAACTTACCTCCCACTCTGCTGACTTTGTACTTAAGGGTGTAGAGAAGGGCTGGTCAGTTCCCTGTTAGTGTAGCCCTTCATGTACTTGAGTGCTTCTGGAGGTCAGACTAGACCTGACATTATTACTGGTGAAAATGTCTTTTGACTTTGGGCCTGCCTTTTCATTCCCATTGCAACTGCCCAAGTTTAGGCTGCTAGCCTGTCTTGTTTGGACCATATAACACCTTTCTAACTAGTCTTCTGATCTCCAGTCTCTTCTCTATTCAATCTTCGTGGTACCAACAGTTATTTTCCTAACCCCCAGCCCCGAATGTATCACTTCTCCTGCGCGCAAATCCTCCATGTCTCCCAATCGAAACAAAAGCCTTCATTCTGTCATTCAAGGCCTTTCAGAGCCTGACCCCACCTACACTTTTTCTTTCTTAGCTTACTACGTTTCTCTTCCATAACGCCCTCAGGCCAGGAGCCACCCTGGGCTGCAGTTAACTTTGCTGAATTTTTTTGACAGGTTTCCCAAACTTGAATAACCATGGAAATCCCCTCCCCACCACTGCCTGTGTTCCATGGCAAAATACTTACAACATCTCATGGATACTAAGAGATTCACGGTACCCAGTTTGGGAAACACTCTCTCTGCCCTTCCTTCTGGTTGCCAGTGGCTTAACTATCTCCTTCAGGAGCTTCCCAGGTCTTGAACTGCAACTCAGAATAACTGTCTAATGTTGTCATACCAGCTACCTCTCAATCTGATTTTATTTAATTAAATTAATTAATTAATTTTTATTTATTTTGAGATGGAGTCTCGCTCTGTCGCCCAGGCTGCATCTCAGCTCACTGTAAGCTCCGCCTCCCAAGTTCAAGCAATTCTCCTGCTTCCGCCTCCCGAGTTGCTCGGGTTACAGGCGCCTGCCACCATGCCCAGCTAATTTTTGTATTTTTAGTAGAAACGGGGTTTTGCCATGTTGGCCAGGGTGGTCTCGAACTCCTGACCTCAAGTGATCCGCTCGCCTTGGTCTCCCAAAGTGCTGGGATTACAGGTGTGAGCCTTTGTGCCCAGTCCAATCTGACTGTTTTTAAATACTGAGAAGGCTCTACAGAGCTATGGAACTGGAACACTCCACTATCCCCACTCTTACTCCTTTTTCTTTCCTGAGCTGATACTACATTTTCTTCAAGAGTTGAATTGCTCAAGGTCATAGATTTAATGATTTAATTAAATGAGCATAGTTGATCATTCAACCATTTTTGTTTTCCTAACTCCAAATCACCTCCTGGAGCAGGTATCTATCTATGCCTCCTGGGGCTACTCCCCATTCCTGTACTTGTGACAGGCATTGTTGGTGAATTATAGCACTTGCCTCTGGGACCTAGATGTGATGATTGAGACTCAGAATCCAACTCAACACAATTCCCCAGGCAGGCTTTATCCATCAATCAGAGCTGGTATGCAGTTGAGACAGTCCTCCTTACCATCAGTGACCTCATTGATTAGCTAATGTGTTCGCCAGAAAAGCTCTGTTTCAATTTCAACTCCCTTATAGAACATAGAGTAGTTTCTAGTTGCATTCTGTCTACTCTAAGCCTTTCAGGCTAGAGGATTTGGGTTGTGGATGAGGAGCTGTTATTAGTCTAATTTGGCATGAATGTTGGAATAAGACTGCCAAGGTCAGAAAAGTTTCTCCTAAGAACCACCCTAGAGCATTGTCTGCCTCCCATCTCTGTCTCCTACCAAACCCCACAGCAACATCTGGTGAGCTAGCTGGTCTTTAGCCATAAGAAAGAGTACCATAGAGGCTACAAAACAAGTGACAAACTACCCCTGGAAGGATGAAACTCTGGGGTAGGCAGCAATTGGAGATGCCTTGGATGTCCCAGAGCAGCGGCAAGGTTTTCCACTTGGCCTGAGCTGATGGAACCATTTGCAATGTAAAGCCTGATATCTTCGGTCAGGTAACAGGCTGCTCTAGTTTCTTCTCTCTCCTCCTCCCACTCCTTCTCCTCTGAGTTGATCACATTTCCTTGGTGATTTTCATGCTTAGTCAGTAGATCTTAGGGAACAAGTATATACCCCTTTGGGACCTTGTCCATGTAAACTACTACGTACTAATTAATGTTTTCCTCTGTACTGCATCTTCCTTCCTCCCTTCCTGGCACAAGCGTGTATTTAACACCTACTGTGTGCTAAGTGGTAAGCACTGCTGTAGAGAAAAAAGCCCTTGAATTCTGTCTGGAGCCACCTGGGGATGCTGTATATGAAACAAATGCCACAGCCCTCATTAGCAGAAAAATACACTTCAAGTTGCTTCCTCTCTTCTTTAGGCCTCAAGAAAGCTGTAACTGAGTGGGCAAATGTTGAAAGCCTCACAGCTAAAATGAGAGCATTCCAGGGAATTCTACAAAATCATGAAGCGCCTCCATCAGAGGAGCATAAAGCGATTCTCAAACCCAGGAAACCGTAACGAGAGATCGGCTGAACACCTCCTAGCTCTGACTTATTGTCAGGCCTTGTTCTCATTGTTTTCTGTATATTAACTCCCTAAACCCCCACGGTAATGTTCTGAGTTAAATACTCTTATTCTTATCATTTAAAAGATGAGAAATAGAGGCACACAGGTTAAATGACCTACCCAAGGCCAACAGCTAGGAAGTGATAGAGCTAGAATTTGAACCTATATAGTCTCATCGCAGAGTCCTAAACTGCCTGAAATATGTACATTTAAGCAAAAAAAAAAAAAAAAAAAAAAAAAAAAAAAAAAAAAAAAAACCATAAAGTGCTGATTCATGGATTGGAATGGAGTAGGTTGAGTAATAACTGGGTGGTGCTTTTTATCTCAATATGTTAGACCAGCTAAAGACAGAAGGGTTTTGATAGCTGAGAAGCTCAGAGTGCCTATCCCATACTTGAAGAAAGGCCTCAGAAAGGCCAGCTGCTTCCCTAGATCCACCCACAGCTCCTAGTGCCCCTGACAGACAGCAGACTGGTGCCAGAGCAGTTTCATGTGGTTGAGAGCCAGATACGCAGACAGATCTGCATGGGTCCGCTTATGTACTCACATACTGTATTTTTTACTAGAAAACTGTGTTACAATTAGTACCTAGTGCGGCAGTGTCGCAGGTCCTACAAGTCTGAAGCCTAACTTCTAGAATGGACTCTACCACCTACCGTCCCTTGATTCAGTTCTTTGCAACTATAAATATTTATTCATTCAGTAAATAATTTTGAGACCTCCTCCATGCCAAGCAACATGCACTAATTTGAATTCAGTAGTTGCCCCAAGGTACTCACTATTTGCTGGTGGCGACAGTCAGATAAAGGGATCTTTACAAGCACTTCTGCACTGTGTCCTCAAAGTGTGCCAGGCAGTGAGGGAGGGCTCAACCTGTCCCTCTTCCATAGGAGTCTGTGAGCAGCAGATGAGATCACACAGGGGAAAGCGCTTTGTAAATAGCAGAAGGTGAGAATGGGGTGTGTGAGGAGGTGGGGAAGAGGCGGAAGAAGGAGGAAGCAGAGGGAACTGGAGGCAGAAGGGAAAAGGGGTGAGGAGAAGAGAGGGAGTGGGGAACAGGGGGAAGGAAGGGGAAGTAAAGTGGGAGGACTTCAACTAGGAGCTGTCTGCCTTTTCTGGAGACCTCGGGCAGGCAGCCGCCAAGCTGAGTGCTCCATCAGGGGCTATGAGCCTGAGCGAGGCCTCCCAGAAGCGAGGGGACCAAGCCTGAAGCTCAGGGCTCACTCTCCCTGCAGGCCAAGCCCAAATCTTGCAACCCTTGCCAAACTACTCTGGGCTCCGTCCTAGTGGGAGCCTTAAACTCGTGTTATATTGCTTGAGACTAGGTGCTTTCGCAGCTCCCCATGCACCCCAACCTCTTCAGGATCCCAGCTTGAACAGCGACAGAGGCCAAGCTGTCCCTCTATTGTGACGCCTGATTTCTCATGAATCCCCTTATATAATGGTGTCTCTGAGAAATGGTGGCTCGAGGTGACGCCAGCCACTACCATTCTCTGTACTGAATCGCCACCTAGAGGCCAGTTCTAGCCCAAACCAATGTGTAGGCCAAGTTTTCAATTTTGCCTCAAGATAGAAAACAAAACCAAAAAAAAGATATCTTAGAACAAAAAGACAAAAAGGCAAGAAAATGGCACAAGACCTTTAAAAGGACTCCATCAGTCCCTTCCCCAAGCCTGTGGTTTGCTGATGAGATATGCAAGGGCTGAAATGTCTCCACTTCTCAGTGGGGCAGGATTTCCTCCATGGCTTGGGACCAACGTGAGAATATCACTGTTTCTCACATATTCTAAAATCTAAATTTGAAGAACGAATATGCCAAGGAAACCCTCCAGTTTGCCCTGCATGTCAGACCTCAACCCACCTGCTCCCCTTCCTTCATGCCCAAATTCAGACTCCCTGGCTAGCTTGGGAAGACAGCTTAGCAGTAGATAGGATGTCCTTTTCAGGAGAGTTTGCTGATTTGGCTTACATTTCTGGAATCAGCTAGCCTACACTGAGCATGAATACACATTAATCCTGGACCATTTATTGAGAAGTAGTTGGATGGGTCTACAAAGGCATCGAAGGTAAGTTGATAGTTCAAAATAAACATCAAGGCCGGGCGTGGTGGCTCAACGCCTGTAATCCCAGCACTTTGGGAGGCCAAGGTGGGTGGATCACCTGAGGTCAAGAGTTCAAAACTTGACCAGGCGGCCAACATGGCAAAACTCCATCACTCTACTAAAAATACAAAAATTAGCCGGGTGTGGTGGCAGGTGCCTGTAATCCCAGCTACTGGGGAGGCTGAGGCATGAGAATCACTTGAACCCGGGAGGTAGAGGCTGCAGTGAGCTGAGATCGCACCACTGCACTCCAGCTTGGGCATCAGAGCGAGACTCCGTCTCAAAAAAAACAAAATGAGCATCGAGGTATTTTGGTCTGAAGAAAATCCAAGCTATGTGGTTCCAGATCTTCAGCGCCCCAGCTTGAACAGTATCAGGAACAGCAGAGTACTAAGGAAAGTAAGCCAGCCTCCCAAACTGAGCAAGGACATTTTTTTTAATCCTCTTTTTAAATTTGTTAGGTTTTTCTGTTCATTCCTTTGCCAGGCTAGTACTTCAGCTTCCTACTACTCAGCTTATTGGATTCTTAAGTATAATTGGAAAACAAGATACGTAAAGTAGTCAAACTCTCATTGTCAAGGCATCCTAGTTTGTGGCTGCTTGGGGATGGCAGTGTGTGCAGTAGCCAGGGAATGCCCACAGAGGCTGCAGTACATTTTTGCAGGAAAGCAGCTGCTGGTCCCTCTTCAGACCAGCGACAATCCAAACAAGGGGTTCCCTTTAGAGTAAACCCGGAGGAGCCTTGGGAACATTAGAGTGACATTTGAATCTATGAAAAAGCCACAGCTGTTCCCCAAGGATAAAGTACAGTCCGCTGATCGGCCACAGGGCCCAGAGGCAATGGAGTTGCCATTTCCTTTACCCACACACCCAAATAAGTGAGACTGCTAAAAACTGACGTGTTTCCTTCTCTCCAGCAGAAATGATTCCACTTGGTGCTCACAGTAATCTTGTGAAGTAAGTACTGTCGTTGCTGTCATGCAGAGAAGGAAACAGAGGCTAAAAGAAATTTAGTAATTTGCCTGTAAGAGGAGTCGTCAAGATTTGAACTCAAGTGCTCTGCTTCCAGAACATCTGCAGTTTTCCCAACACCGCCATTCCCCTTGGCATGATGCCAACATACTAAGTCCTAAAGAGAATATTCTGAGAAGTCATTCAGTTTGCCACAGATTGTTGCATGAATTCCTACACAACCACTGGAACTACACTATAGGCGGAGTCAGTGGGCCAAGGACAACCCTCATTCAGGGATGATGCTTACTGTTGGTCACTTAACACTATAGACTTTCTGGGAGGGTCAGAACTTCTCAGTTAAAGAAAAAGATGTCTCCAGTTTCCTACTTCATTCTCTCCCCACTTAAGCCAGACAGGCTCTTTGTCCCCTATAAAATCTCCTGCAAGACTTTGTCATTATTGTTCTCCAGATAAAGGGAGTCCTCTCCTGGGAAAGTTAAGAAGAACCACCATAAACCAATTGGAAGAAACAAAGACACAATGGGGGCAGTGATGGGGAAACATCAGGTGACATCAAGACTTCCCAAGACCACACAGTCAGTGAGGGGCAGAACTGCTCAGAATCCAAGTCCAATGGACTCTGGCTGAATGAAGTTTTCCTTCCTTCCTTCCTTCCTTCCTTCCTTCCTTCCTTCCTTCCTTCCTTCCTTCCTTCCTTCCTTCCTTCCTTCCTTCCTTCCTTCCCTCCTTCCTTCCTTCCCTCCTTCTTTCCTTCCTTCCTTCCTTCCTTCCTTCCCTCCCTCCCTCCCTCCCTCCCTCCCTCCCTCCCTCCCTCCTTCCTTCCTTCCCTCCCTCCCTCCTTCCTTCCTTCCCTCCCTCCCTCCCTCCCTCCCTCCCTCCCTCCCTCCTTCCTTCCTTCCTTCTTCCCTCCTTCCCTCCTTCCTTCTTCCCTCCCTCCCTCCTTCCTTCTTCCCTCCCTCCCTCCCTCTCTTCCCTCCCTTCCTTCCTTCCTTCCTTCCTTTCTTCCCTTCCTTCCCTTCCTTCCTTCCCTTCCTTCCTTCTTTCCCTTCCTTCCCTTCCTTCCTTCTTTCCCTTCCTTCCCTTCCTTCACTCCTTTTTTCTTGCTCTGTCACCCAGGCTCCTTCCTTCTTTCCTTCCTTCCTTCCTTCCTCCCTTCCTGCCTTCCTTCCTTCCTCCCTTCCTCCCTCCCTTCCTCCCTCCCTCTATCACCCAGGCTGGAGTGCAGTGGCGTGATCTTGGCTCACTGCAGGCTCCGCCTCCCGGGTTCAAGCAATTCTCCTGTCTCAGCCCCACAAGTAGCTGGGACTACAGGCACAAACCACCATGCCTGGCTTTTGTAGTTTTAGTTGAGACGGGTTTCACCATGTTGGTCAGGCTGGTCTCAAACTCCTGACCTGAGGTGATCTACCTGCCTTGGCCTCCCAAAGTGCTGGGATTACAGGTGTGAGCCACCATGACTGGCCTGCACTTTTCATTTAATCATAGTTTCAGGACATTGTATCTAATTTCTAAGCAAAATCCAACTAGGAATCCCAGTTTCCAGGGCTAGCCCTAAAATAGCTCATTGGGGTTACTTCTCTCTACTAACATTCCCCTTGCCCCATCTTGAGATAGAGAAGGGAGTGGGAAGGGGGTGCTTCATTCTGAGTGCCCATAACAATAGCTAACAGCAGCCAAAATGTATTGAGCACTGTGCTGGGCACTGGTTATTACTTTATATGCATCAGCTCATCTAATTATCTCAACAAGCATATAAGGTAAGCATGACTGTTCCCATTTTACAGATAAGGGGAACGAGGCACAAGGCATCTAACAAACTGGCTTAAGCTCCCACAACTGGTAAGAGGTGGGGGTAGGATTGGAGTCCAGCTCTGTTTACTGTCAAAGGCAGTGCTCTGAATCACTCACTTTTAAAAACCATATAGTAAATGCAGTGCCCAAGGACTTTGGCTTACCACAAGGAATCCTCATATATGTAGCCAGCTGTCTGCAGGAAATTGGCAGCCCCTGCCTAGGCATGGAACTCCCACCATGGATGGCAAACTGGAGACTTCGGAGTTTAGTTTCTAGTTCTTTTGCCCAAACTCTTTTATTGGGGGTTGGAAGAAAGGTAGGAAGAGCAATGAGGAAGGACATGTTCTTTCTCTCTGGGGAGAGAAAGAAAACAGAATAGGTTTGTAACCAAAGACCTTCTAAAAGCCACACCCCTGCACTCAAGAGCTACAGAGGAAATGTTCTTAAATTCTTCCACCAGGCGCAGTAACCACTTCACTAACAAGTCTTACATCAGATAGAACTTAAATTAGACACAAGAAAGGACTTCTGGTCAACGTGAACAGTCATTTCTGTAAATTGGGATTTATCTTTACAAAATCCCTTCCCTGAACTAAGAAAGGTCTTAGGGCCTTCTCTAAATTAAGGCTGCCCACAGGCAGAAACACTGCAGCTTTCAGCGGGGGAAGACATGAGGTAGTGTTCAAACTCCTCTCCTCCTCCCTGGGTTTTATAGTCTTTTACACTCGGGCACTTCGGGAAATGGTACACATTTGGCAGGTGAGACAAGTGACTGAGGTCTGGAAAAGGTGTGAGAAAGCTGGTGCATGTGCAGGAGTGGGGCCCAAAAGGTAATGCTCCTGGCAACATGATGCTCCGCTTTCCTGCAGACCTGCAACTCATGATGGCTTTGTGCTTCTCCAACAGTCAAAATGCTCAACTTCACACACCTAAAAAATAGCCTTAAGGGCCGGACGCGGTGGCTCAAGCCTGTAATCCCAGCACTTTGGGAGGCCGAGACGGGCGGATCACGAGGTCAGGAGATCGAGAGCATCCTGGCTAACACGGTGAAACCCTGTCTCTACTAAAAAAATACAAAAAACTAGCCAGGCGAGGTGGCGGGCGCCTGTAGTCCCAGCTACTTGGGAGGCTGAGGCAGGAGAATGGCGGGAACCCGGGAGGCGGAGCTTGCAGTGAGCCAAGATCCGGCCACTGCACTCCAGCCTGGGCGACAGAGCGAGACTCTGTCTCAAAAAAAAAAAAAAAAAAGCCTTAAGTTCCTTTTTCGTAAGAGCCTATCTGAGTAGTCCCTGAGCCACCCCCAGGTTACGTGTATAAAGAACAAAACCATGGAGGTGGCAATAATTCACTATTTGATGACAGTTGTTTCTTTCTGCACTAGCTGTTTCTGGCATGGAACATATACCCGAGCGCTTGCCTCTGGAGCTTGCCCAGAGTAAATAATTCAAACTAGCCTCTCGAACTGCTGACCTTAAACCACACACCTACTGTTTTCAAGACAGAGAAATTCACATGGGCTTTGATGGAGCATTTAGAAAAGAGACAAAATTAAACGACTTGATTTTGAGTATAACTCAAGAGCAGCCAGTCTTTCCACAGATGAGATTCTATATATTGATTTCAAAATCCAGTTTGTCCTTGGGAAGAAAGAATAAGACAGAAGCTTAAGAGCATTTACTCTTGAAAGCTCCAAGTAACTTGCTTCTTTGTCCCCAGATGCACTCATTTATCTAAAGACATTCCAGTTTCTTGTTTTGTGGCAAGTATGGTTCAGTGCTGCAGATGCCTTTTGTTTGAACTTTGGTGAGCCTGGGGATGTGCAGTGCATCAGAACTGCTAGCATGCTAGCCAGTATGTTTGTCAGTTTCACTTCCAGTTTCTCCTCAGAATGTCTAAAAGAATATTAAGTCTCAGGCTGTACTTTGGGAGGCCGAGGCGGGCAGATCACCTAAGGTTGGGAGTTCAAGACCAGCTTGACCAACATGGAGAATATCCCTCTCTACTAAAAATTCAAAATTAGCCAGGCATGGTGGCACATACCTGTAGTCCCAGCTACTCGGGAGGCTGAGGTAGGAGAATCACTTGAACCCAGGAGGTAGAGGTTGCAGTGAGCTCAGATCATGCCATTGCACTCCAGCCTGGGCAACAGAGTGAAACTCCGTCTTAAAAAAAAAAAAAATTAAGTGTCTACAGTGGATTTCAGTATAAAAAGAACCAGCTGGGGTCAGAGGACAAGGTGGCTCAGTAGAAAGAGCAGGGACTTTGGAGCACATGACCTCTGGCTAATCACATAGCTTGAGACAACTTTCTTATTTGCAAAATTTGAAGAAAATCCTACCAGCCTGGCTGGGTGGCTGAGGGACCATATTCGTTTGCCTGGGCTACCATAACAAAATCCACAGACGAGATGGCTTTAAACAATTGATTTTCTCACAGCTCTGGAAGCTAGAAGTCCAAGATCAATATGTCAGCAAGTATGCTTTCTTCTGAGAGCTCTCTCTGTGGCTTCCTTCTTGATGAATCCATACATGGTCTTTGGTTTTTGCTCTGTGCTCATTTTAACTTAATTACCTCTTTAAAGACCTTATCGGCAAATATGATTATACTCTGAGGTACTGAGGGATAGGACTTCGATGTATTGAATTTCAGAGGGTTGGGAGGACAACAGTTTAGCCAACAAGAAAGACTAAATGACAAAGTAGGAGTTTTATAAAAGCTCACTTTTTCCCTTTCTTAGGCACAGGGAAAGAATGTGTACTTTGAAATAAGATATAATTTCAACTCCTAGTTGTACTGCTTGCTAATTATGTGAATGTGGGCAACTTGCTTACCCAGGATCATCCTCTGTACAATGGGGCATGACAGAATTTGGATATTTGTCATCACTCAAATCTCATGTTGAAATGTAATCCCAGTGTTGTGGGTGGGGCCTGGTGGGAGGTGATTGCATCGTGGGGGTACAGTTCTTATGAATCGAGTGAGTTCTCCCAAGATCTGGTTGTTTAAAGGTGTGTGGGACTTCCCCACCAATTTCTGTCTTGTTCCTGCTTTCTCCATGTGATATGCCTGCTCCCGCTTTGCCTTCCATGATTTTAAGCTTCCTGAGGCCTCCCCAGAAGCTGAGCAGATGTTGGCACCATGCTTCCTGTAAAGCCTGCAGAACTGTTAGCCAATTAAACCTCTTTTCTTTGTAAATTGCCCAGTCTCAAGTATTTCTTCATAGCAATGCAAGAACAGCATAATATAGGAGATAATATCATCCTCACTCTGTGCTCCTTCTGTTCGAGAGTCAGTCGCATTTTCTCTTGCATCGCCAGCGCATCCCTGAGACACCATAGGGAAGGTGAAGATCGGAGTCAACGGATTTGGTCGTATTGGGCGCCTGGTCACTAGGGCTGCTTTTAACTCTGGTGAAATGGATATTGTTGCCATCAATGACCCCTTCATTGACCTCAACTACATGGTTTACATGTTCCAGTATGATTCCACCCATGGCAAGTTCCATGGCACCGTAAAGGCTGAGAACGGGAAGCTCGTCATCAATGGAAGCCCCATCACCATCTTCCAGGAGCGAGATCCCTCCAAAATCAGGTGGGGCGATGCTGGCACTGAGTACGTCGTGGAGTCCACTGGCGCCTTCACCACCACGGAGAAGGCTGGGGCTCATTTGCGGGGGGAGCCAAAAGGTTCATCATCTCTGCCCCCTCTGCTGACGTCCCCATGTTTGTCATGGGTGTGAACCACAAGAAGTATGACAACAGCCTCAAGATCGTCAGCAACGCCTCCTGTACCACCAACTGCTTAGCACCCCAGGCCAAGGTCATCCGTGACAACTTTGGTATTGTGGAAGGACTCATGACCACAGTCCACGCCATCACTGCCACCCAGAAGACTGTGGATGGCCCCTCCGGGAAACTGTGGCGTGATGGCCGCGGTGCTCTCCAGAACATCATCCCTGCCTCTACTAGCGCTGCCAAGGCTGTGGGCAAGTCATCCCTGAGCTGAATGGGAAGCTTACTGGCATGGCCTTCCGTGTCCCCACTGCCAACATGTCAGTGGTGGACCTGACCTGCCGTCTGGAAAAACCTGCCAAATATGATGACATCAAGAAGGTAGTGAAGCAGGCGTCGGAGGGCCCCCTCAAGGGCATCCTGGGCTACACTGAGCACCAGGTGGTCTCCTCCGACTTCAACAGCGACACCCACTCTTCCACCTTCAACGCTGGGGCTGGCATTGCCCTCAACGACCACTTTGTCAAGCTCATTTCCTGGTATGACAACGAATTTGGCTACAGCAACAGGGTGGTGGACCTCATGGCCCACATGGCCTCCAAGGAGTAAGACCCCTGGACCACCAGCCCCAGCGAGAGCACAAGAGGAAGAGAGAGGCCCTCACTGCTGGGGAGTCCCTGCCACACTCAGTCCCCCACCACACTGAATCTCCCCTCACAGTTTCCATGTAGACGCCTTGAAGGGGGAGGGGCCTAGGGAGCCCCACCTTGTCATATACCATCAATAAAATCCCATGCTCAGCAAAAAAAAAAAAAAAAAATCATCCTCAAAGGGAGTGTTGTTAAGTAAATGTTAAGTAGGTAAAATGCTTCACAGTATCTGAAAGGCGTAAGCAGAATGTATTTGCTATTAGTTGCATCATTTCTTCCCAGTAATTATGATTAAAACTTCCTATTTACCTCTTTTTGTCAGTGCTTTGATGACTGGCCTTGGGGAGGGTCTGAGAACTAAATGAACAGGGAAAAATCTCTATCCTAGAGATTTCAAGAAACATTTCTTGACTGGCTGAACAAAGCAGTAGAGGTGGTGAATGAAACAGCCCAAATACATGGTGGCAGGCACCTGTAATCCCAGCTGTTCCAGAGGCTGAGGCAGGAGAATTGCTTAAACCCGGGAGGCAGAGGCTGCAGTGAGCCGAGATCACGCCATTGCACTTCAGCCTGGGCAACAAGAGCGAAACTCCGTCTCAAAAAAGAAAGAGAAACAGCCCAAATGGAGTATTACTCTAGTGATCACCCACAAGTCCACATCAGACTCCATAGCATCAGACCACCTTCCTCCCAGTATAATGACCCATGTACTTCCTTTTCCCTTTCCCTCTCTTGTGATAGAATTTCTCTTATAATAAGTCACAGGCAGCCCATCCCTGAGAGCACTGGCCAGAAAGGCAGCAGACCTGGAAAACAAATAGCATGCTATAAATGCTCTACCCAGCAAGTGAGGAGCTGAAGAACAGGAGGAAGTCAGTGAGCTGAAAAGGTGTTTTAATTGTTGCTTCTAGCCAGAGAGGCCTCTAGACAAAGTCCAGTCCTCAGTTTCAATC
Source organism: Rhinopithecus roxellana (assembly GCF_007565055.1). Lineage (NCBI taxonomy): Eukaryota > Metazoa > Chordata > Mammalia > Primates > Cercopithecidae > Rhinopithecus > Rhinopithecus roxellana. Next base: position 35,509,153 of record NC_044556.1, on the reverse strand, counting down.
ATATCATACCAGCAAGACTAAAAGGAATCCCCAAAATAAGTAAAGCCGATTCCCATCCTGACACATAAATGCACTGTTACACAGTTCCAGCAATACTGCTACAGAAGTGATCTGCAGACTTGTGCCAGTTCACAAAGTATTTGCTTTGTCCACGATAAACTACAGAAACTGAGAATAAGCATTTAGCAATTTTAACTGCAGTTTGATAGTAATTTTATGTGTTGAATCTGTAATAAAAATTTTATGTTTGTATTTTAATTTTTCTAGAAATTCATTCTTACTGCACTTTACAAAAGTATTGATCCATGGCAACTAGTCCTTCAGCACAGATAGCTTAAGCACTGTCACAAACCTCTAAATATCTACAAGTGTGAACAAATATCTTTCATAACTCAGCAGGATGCTACCATATAGGCCCTAGCATGTCCCACTCCAAAAAGTACAATTAACACCATGGCATTTTTTTTTTTTTTTGCATGTCACCTTAAAACAGAAAAAAAAAAGGTCTAATTTTTCTATTAGAAATTTAGCAAAAAGCATTTTTTACTTAGGGTAAATTCCAGTCCAAACTTTCAGACTGGAAGTGATCAGTGTCCGGAGGGTTTTACTGAAATGTTGACGCAGACTATAGAGAAGATACTCTGCTTGAATTAGAAGGTATCATAGTGGGGAAACCCTGAATCTGAGTCAGAAAACCTGGATTCAAATTCTGCTGTCTTTCTGGCCAATGCTGTCAGGGATGGGCTGCCTGGGACTTGGTGAAATTATTCCTTACCTATCATCAAAAGTTTTTAAAGAACAGGAGGAAGTGGGTGAGCTGAAACAAAAACTTTTGATATTGGCTATGTGATAATGTCACCTATCCAGTTTCCATAACTATAAATTGTGGAAAGTAAAATTGTCTGCCCAATCTATATCCTAAGAGTGTTGTGAAATTCAAGTGACATGTCTGTGGAAAGTGCCTCCTAAAGAATAAAGTGCTTGGCCGGGCGCGGTGGCTCACGCCTGTAATCCCAGCACTTTGGGAGGTTGAGGCAGGCGGATCACAAGGTCAGGAGTTCGAGACCAGCCTGGCCAATATGGTGAAACCCCGTCTCTACTAAAAATAAAATTAGCTGGGCATGGTGGCACATGCTTGTAATCCCAGCTACTCAGGAGGCTAAGGCAGGAGACTTGCTTGAATCCGGAAGGTGGAGGTTGCAGTGAGCTGAGATTGCACCACTGCACTCCAGCCTGGGTGACAGAGCAAGACTCCGTCTCAAAAAAAAAAAAGAATAAAGTGCAGTAGAAGTACATGATGGGGTAAATATTATGAGCTTTCAAAGAGTCGGTAGCCTCAAAGAAAATGGCCCCTATGATATAGTAACAAAGTTGACCAGAATATTGACATTCTTTATCCTCTTAATCAAAGATTTACTGAATTAGAAAATGCTGCCTTCATATCCTTCCCTGTGCAGAAAACACTCTTATTTTCTAATGAATTATGAAGTGTATTTGTTTCCATACCTGCCAGGCATCTAGCACCACAGTGGATACCACCAGAGAGGAAGCAGGAGAGCACACAGTGCCTGTCCTCACAGCTCACAGCTACAGGGGCAGCCTGGGGCAGGCTCAAGGCAATATGTGACTTGGCAAGAACTAAAGGACAGCAACTCTGCCCTGTTCTCACTTGTACAGCTACTTGAAGCCCCCCTCAAAAGGATACAAACTCAAAAATGTACCATTTCACTGCTGTATGTTAGGCAAAAGAAGACCAGAAAATCATAATGTATTTTAGCTTTATTAAAGACATATTAGACAAACAAGTAGACAAACACATGCTCTATAAAATATACATTCTGATGTGTGACAAAATATAAACAGATACTAAGAAATGACTACACTGAACAATGACCTGGCTTATATCTCTTTTTAGGTACATCTAGTATTAGGGCTGCTCAGACTGGCATTATCCAATAGGGGGAAGAAATAATAGTGGAAAGTAGAGGGTAGAAATAAGTCTCACCATTGGAAAGAGGCCACAGTAAACAGCAAAGAGACATTCCAAGAGTACTTGACCATGTGATGATCAATTTCTCTTTCAAGATAGTTACAGTTGATAGAAGATCACTTTACTTCTTTAACTGAAAACAGGCACAAGTCAAGCTGTTTCTTCACCTTCACCCTATTCCATCTATACACACACACAAACCCCCTACCTTACTACTGACAAAACCTCCAGATGTTTCTTGGGTTTTCAGGGGTTAAGTGCAGCTTATAACATATCTCTTAGTTCCAAACTCATTACTTTTATCAATGAACCAGACAATTGTCCAAAAAAAAGAAAAGGCTAACTGATGTTGGTTTAGACTGTACTCCAAACGAAAAAGTTTAAGGTAGAAAAAGGGGGAAACATCTGCCAGCTGTATGGGGAAAGAGATCATGTAATAGAAAAATGAAACATTACTTGCAGGTTGCCAAAAAAAGAATCTTAGCTCAATCTTCGAAGGTTCAACTGTCTTCACAATTACCTCTATAATCTGTATCAAGAAGCAAAGTAAGAAGAGGATGTGGCATAAAATGACAGCAAATTTACCTGTTATTCCATTATGTTTCTGGCATTTCTGTGGCTAATAAAATGATTAGAAAAGGCCATGACAAACTTGGGTAAAATATTGGTATAAAACTGAACACCACAATCTCAACCCCATTCTAATAGTAGTCTCACAGATAAGAAGAAACAAGAATAAAAATTATCAAGAGGGCTGGGCACAGTGCCTCATGCCTGTAATCCCAGAACTTTGGGAGGCCAAGGTGGGTGGATCACTTGAGGTCAGGAGTTCAAGACCAGCCTGGGCAACATGGTGAAACCCCGTCTCTACTAAAAATACAAAAATTAGCCAGGTGTGGTGCCGGGTGTCTGTAATTAATTCCAGCTACTTGGGAGGCTGAGGCAGGAGAATCGCTTGAACTTGGGAGGTGGAGACTGCAGTGAGCTGAGACCGTGCCACTGCACTCCAGCCTGGGCAATAGAGCGAGACTGTCTTACAAAAAAAATGTAATCAAGAGTAAAAAAGAGTTTTAATACATTATAGGCTTTTAAATTTGTTAGTATAGTAATGCCATTTATGCTAGTAACTACTTAGAGATTTCTTCAGAAGATTAAGCCTAGAATTTCATGTTTCATGTTCCCAGCTATGAACACAGGTCAGACCCCTTTTGCCAACCAAAGCCCAAAATTATCTGGTTTCCTGAAGAGCTCTAACATGAATACAAAGGACTTAGAAAGGACAAAGTTTTAAGACTATCAGATTGCTTCTGGGGATAATGATAAAAGTGAAAAAGACCTTAAAGGTCATCTTGCCCATATTCCATCTCAATGAAGAAATTTCTTAAACACTATTAACAGATGATGATTTAGCTTCTGTATATACCTTTCTACCAAAAAGGCTGATTATTCCATTATCAGATAAATTTATTAAAAGCCTACACAAAATTTATTAGCAAGTATATAATACACCTCCCTGTGTATAATTCCTGTCTTCTGGAATAGAATTCTTATTTTTTATGACGACTCTTTCGGTAATTAAAGACTTTTAACACATCTCTGTTTTCATAGGGAAATGGGTAACAGAATCTAAATTGCTTGACATCTTAATGTTCCTTTTACAACCTAACAATGGGAGATGTGAGACAGCTGTTTTTAAACATGAACGTTATTCTGAGGTAGCACTTTAGGGGAACTTGCACATTGAAATGGGTTCCTGCTATTTTTTTCAAGAGAGTAGCTTGTATACTAGGGAAAGTACTGCAGGGTGCGGTGGCTCATGCCTATAATCCCTGCACTTTGGGAGGCCAAAGAGGGGACATTGCTTGAGCCGAGGAGTTTGTGATCAGCCTGGGCAACAAGGTGAAACCCCATCTCTACAAAAAATACAAAGATTAGCTGGGTGTGGTGGTGCAGCTACTCAGGTGGTTGAAGTGGAAGGATCACTTGGGCCTGAGATATCGAGGCTGCAGTGACGACAGTGAGCCACGATCACACCATTGCACTCCAGCCTGGGTGACATGGTGCAACCCTGTCTCAAAAAAATAAAAGAAGTTGCGGAGTAACAGAGAGCCAATGGCATAAGTGTAGATCCTGTGCCAGTAGGGCACGGAGTTCAAGGAATACTGTCTTTTCTTCCAGGTAGACTTGGAGAATCGGCCTGAAAGGGGACAAGCAAATCAAGAGAATTTATGTATTCCTACTGAAATAAAGTGCTCACTAGGGGGCAGTGGGGAAAGGAGGTATTTACCTCAGCATTTCAGTTAACCTTGCTTTGCAACATTCCTGATTAGCATTAAGCAGAAATGATTCTGCTGGAAGAAATACTCATGGGACACTAATCCTGCTTAGAGGGTTAACATATTGCTTGATCAAAAACATGTAATAATGAAAAGTTTCAGGAATTCCTTTTCCTAGGGGTGTGTGTGTGTTTATTTAAGATAGGCTCTTCACATTTAAATAGATTGCTGACTAGTTACGTAGGCAAGCTAGGAATATCTAAGAAGGACATCTCAACCATCTGAGTTGACATAATGGAAAATGACCTGGCTCTTTAGGAGACCAGACTCTGACAGCACTGTCAGTAGAAGGACCACTGCTAGAGCAGAGAGGCAGCACTCCTACACGGGTTGGTTTGTTTAATTTTTTATTTTATTTTTTTGATATGGAGCCTCACTCTGTCGCCAGGCTGGAGTGCAGTGGCACGATCTTGGCTCACTGCAACCTCTGCCTCCTGGGTTCCAGCGATTCTCCTGCCTTAGCTTCCCAAGTAGCTGGGACTACAGGTACATACCACCACACCCAGCTTACTTTTGTATTTTTAGTAGAGATGGGGTTTCACCATGTTGGCCAGGATGGTCTCAATTTCTTGACCTCGTGATCTGCCCACCTCAGCCTGCCCGAGTGCTAGAATTACAGGCGTGAGCCACCATGCCCGGCCTCCTACACGAAGTTTTCTAGAGCACTGGCTCACAGGCTGTCATCTGCCCTCTCACACGTGACAGCTGATGCTCACTGGCACAGTCTCTGGCAGCCTCGCCCTAACTCCACCTTTTCCATTCAGGAAATCTATTAGAATTTGAGCGAGAGTAATAATAATTATAGGGATAACTTTGAATACATTGGAAAGGTGAGTCACAAACTAGTTACAAATTAGTTGTGGTAGACCTGTCAACTCATTCTGATACTGTAGTGTGCTGTAAAACCAGCATTCAGACATTCTGCTCTGGAGAGCAATGGGTGGTTTTTCAACTGAGTCAAGATTCTTTGTTTACTAATACTGTTTAGAAGCAGAATTTTTTTCTCCTAATGAGTATTTCTTAGACCATTACTCCTGCTATAAAGGAAATATATCTGGCTCAAGTCAGAATGAGCAGCATCACTTTTGTTCTACTCGAACAAATGTCATGAAAGCAGCTTTTTATTAAAGTAGCATAACCCTCCTTAGCTCCTGGAGGGAATTACAGATTCATAGAATGTTACGGCTGGAAAGGGCTTTACAGCATCTAGAAAAATGTCCTCAGGCCAGGCGCGGTGAATCACGCCTGAAATCCCAGCACTTTGAGAGGCCGAGGCGGGTGGATCACCTGAGGTCGGGAGTTTGAGACCAGCCTGACCAACATGGACAAACCCCGTCTCTACTAAAAATACAAAATTAGCTGGGCGTGGTGGCACATGCCTATAATCTCAGCTATCAGGGAGGATGAGGCAGGAGAATTGCTTGAACCTGGGAGGCGGAGGTTGCGGTGAGCCAAGATTGTGCCATTGCACTCCAGCCTGGGCAACAAGAGTGAAACTCCGTCTCAAAAAAAAAAAAGAAAAGAAAAATGTCCTCATTTCATAAATGAGAAAATCTAGCCTAGAGAAGAAAAAGACTCACCCTTGATTACAAAGTTAGTAACAAGCAGAGTCAGGAAGCGAACGAGGTCTAAATTCTGAGTCAGTCAGTACAGACTACACCATAATCTAGTAAGAAAGGAAGAAGAGGGATCGCAGATTGAAGGGACAGGAAATTGTGATCTTTAAGTTCAAAGTGAAAATGATCAGAGGCTGACATATTAAAGAAAAAGGTGTGGCAGGACTGAACAGCTCAAGAAGGGCTGCTGCCTGTGGATGAACACTTAGGATTGAAAATAAGAATAAATGCTCAACTTTCTGGCAAAATGTTGAGAAATTATGTGAGTTTAGAACCCTTGAACAAGAACTTAAAAATAGATATTTAAGTGGCTGAAATTATCTAGTGAGTAATATTGGATTTAGAGGAGAGAACTGGACAGCTTGTGTAAGGAAATTAGAAAGCACAAAGAAGGAATTACATTGCATTAGAGTGTGAAGTTCTTTATTTACCTAAAGCCTTTGGTATCAGAAATTGAAGAAAACTTTTTGGCTTAATCACTTATACAAAACAAGGACCACTCCAAGGCTTTACAGTATAAAAATTTTGGGATTGGGTGAGTGGCTCATGCCTGTAATCCCAGCACTTTGGGAGGCCAAGGAGAGCAGATCACCTGAGGTCACGAGTTTGAGACCAGCCTGGCCAACATGGTGAAACCCTATCTCTACTAAAAATACAAAAAAAAAAAAAAAAAAAAAAAAAAAAAAAAGTCGGAAATGGTGGTGTGCCTGTAATCCCAGCTACTTGGGAGGCTGAGGCAAGAGAACTGCTTGAACCTGGAAGGCAGAGGTTGCAGTGAGCTGAGATCATGCCACTGCACTCCAGCCTGGGTGACCGAGATGGACTCCATCTCAAATTAAAAAAAAAAAAAAAGAATGTTTGCATGTTCATCTACTCCCAAGAGCGCCCTTCCCTTCTTAAGATATACTGTGCACTGGTAAAAGGTTAAAAACAAAACAAACTCAGAAAAGAAGCAATCTTTGGTTTCCTGGTCAATGAAGAACTTTGCTGAAAGAAGATATTCCCATTTAGAGAAAGCACAAAGTGAACACAACTAGAAACAACTAAAACTCAGTCTAGTATTTCGATACTGTGTCATAACAGCCAGACAACTTTCCAGCTGTTCTCCAAGACAGAAAACTCAGATTCTGACAATGAAGAAGATGGATGTGGCCCAGTGCAGAAGTCAGAGGGACCAATTGGTTCCAGAAGATTTCTACTTGCAAATAATCTGAGTGATGAAGATTACAGGCTTATGAGTGGTAACAATTTGCTAGGCACTACAGGTGAAGTACAGAAGAGTTGCTGAGAAGGTTACAACAAATTAAAGAGGATTCCCCACAAGAATCAGGTGAAAGCAGAGGTGGATAATGTCAGGTACTAGTAATGAGTCTGTAATAAAATGGCTTACCTCTTTTGGACAAACTGAAAATATGACAGGAAGTGAGCAAAGAGAAAACCAAGCTTGGACAGCAGTGAGTCAGAGTAATCCATATAGTGGTAATTTCAGATTCAATGTAGGGATCAATTTTATCCTTAATAATGGAAGGCTGAATACAGCAAATAAGTATGCATCATCTGCAAGACTTCCCAAGGGAGAAAATGGGGAAAACCAGTCAGAGGAAAGTGGAAAATATGGGTGCAGCATACCAACATGGCACAAGTATACATATGTAACAAACCTGCACGTTGTGCACATGTACCCTAGAACTTAAAGTATAAAAAAAAATAATAAATAATAAAAAAAAAGAAAGTGGAAAATCCACGATCTGAGTCAACATTTGCAAGGCCACCCAGGTCAGGTACAAAGTGCGACAGAAGTATCAATGAAAGTTCCAACTTACAGAGGTCAGAGAAGACTGAGAAGCAGGAGGCCAGACCAATGGAGAACTAGAGCGAGAAACAAAAGTAGGTTGCCTCCAAATTCATGGTAAGAAATTTCACAAATATTTCATGACAATACACCATCTCAGACTTTTGAACGACCTCTGGTAAATGAGACAGATTTTCTAGAACTCAGCAACCTGAGACATTGAGAAAGTAAATAACTGACCCATAGTTGCAAAGTGGGCGTCTTTTTATAGCTTTTGGAACATGGAATACCTTTCCAGGAGAACATTCTCCAGACACAATCAGAAATGGTGAGTCTGGGCACTGAGACTGAGAAATCCAGTCATAGTCCTGGTTGTGATAGTAGGAAGAGTTCATCATGGAGAATATTTGCCAAGATATAGCATGCCTAATAGAACCCAGTTAACAACTCCAACACCAAACAACAGTCACTTTAGAAAGTGAACAACGAGGACTCAGAAATATTATTTTCACATTCTGAGCAAGCAGGTGTGAGAACCTGTTTCACTACCAACAGAATTCCTGTTCACAGAATTTCAAATAACTCATTTAATACACCTGTTGCAACTCAAAGAGCATTAAAGCAGATAATGACAAGATGTGCAGACTCAAATATGGACAGTGATAGTGATTTATATCCTAGCGGCTCACCCCAGTCAGAACATGGCAAGAGCAAAGTCACAGATTGAAAGAGATGGTTCTGATATCAGCAACTGTTCTGGCTCCAGTTCATGTCACATTACTGCTTATGATTCTGATTCAAGTTCTGCAATCTTTAAATCAGCCTCCAGTTTTTGCAGCGTTCATTATACATAAAGTAACAACCCGATCTAACTCACTGGTTCCTGAAGGAATGACTGAACTTTCCTCAATCAATTTCTGTTTCAGTAAAAAAGAGGGAAGTGGGGAGCGAGAGGGGGAGGAAATGAAAGGAATTTCCAAACAAGTTTTCCTCTAGGTACATACAGCTGTGCCAGGACTGCCAGGCTCTGAAAGAACAAGCTTTTTATGTTAGAAAGGGAGTATCACCTAGCACTTTTAAACAGATGGCAAATGACCAGAAGTATGAACCTCTAGGACTGAAGAAGGCAGTTAATTACACCAAGACTGTGTTTATGTGTATACAATCACTAAGTAGCTGCCTCTATAGATATACTTCTTAACAGGTAAGTTTTTAAAACTTTTTATTTATTTTATTTATTTTTGAGCCAGGTCTCGCTTTGTCACCCAGGCTGGGGTGCAGTGGTTTCACACAGCTCACTGCAGCCTTGATTTCCCGGGTTCAAGTGACCCTCCCACCTCAGCCTCCCAAGTAGCTAGGACTACAACAGCATGCCACAATGCCCAGCTATTTTTTAAATTTATTTTTTGCAGAGACAGGGTCTCACCATGTTGCCCAGCCTGGTCTCAAATTCCTGGCTTCAAGCAATCCTCCCACCTTAGCCTCTCAGAATGCTGGGATTACAGGTGTGAGCCACAGCTTTTATACTTTAAATAAAATTTTTAGTTATCACTAAATCGAGTTATTTAAAAATCTGTGATCTGAGAAGCTACTTGTCAATATTATAACTGAATATTATATATAATTTTGGCATATCAAAAATATTTACATTGCAGCCAACACATATGGTCAATGAATACAAAAATTATTTATAAATGTACATATATTTACTGTGACATCCCTGGGCAATAGGGACAAAAAAAAATTCACAAGAATACAAAAACCTTTGACTTGGTACCAGTTGGTCAAGCCTGGGATTCTTGCCAAAGACCTTGAATATCAAAGCCTGTCTTAACTATCTGCCTGAAACCACTGAAGAATCCCAGGCACACTTCCCAGAAGGTTCCAAAGTTATTTTTGCTCCTTGGAAGGCAAAGCAGAACATCAAAGTAGTGATGTTTTCTCAGGACCATTCTGAAGACTAGGGCAATCCAGCAGGTTAAGCAGCAATGTGACTCTTCCTGACAGGCAGATGCACACCGGGGCACATCCCCATGGAACCATCAGGAAGCACATTTGCCCTGTATCTTCCCTCTGCCGATGCTGCACGTTTTTGATGAGCTGTACCCATTTCTGTCAACTGTTACCATTTCTTCATCAGGTATAAGACCAAACAATGCATGGCCCACCTTGGTGCAGTCAGATGCAATCATAAAGAGTAAAGCAAATGCTGACTTCGGAGTTTCTTCTGAGCTCTGAGGTAGTAAATGCAAAATTAATTAATGAGTCTCTACCCAGATTTCATCCTGAAGTGGGTTTCATGTGCCTTCACTACCATCTTGAATGTTCCGAGTCCTACTAAAATCAAAACCATGATCCTGTAACCTGTGGCAGGACATGGAAGAAGCGGAACAGTCTGGCTCCGGCCCTGCCAAGCCCTCATTTTGATGAAGTTGTGGTGACTCATGGACTGGCTGCTGGGAAAAAGGAGGATGAGGCAGGCCTAGTTCTCTGTTTATGTTCCAGACGGGCCGCTGCAATGTTTCTGAGAATGAAAGACAAGAATTATCAGTAGTGACTGGTAAAACAATATCCTTTTAGCCAAATCCTCAAAGAAATAAAGATGTTCAATATTCCTGAATAAGGACACTGAAATCAAACACAGTCACACACGCACACGCACACACACACAAACCACCACCAGAACATGGTCTTTCAAATCCCTCTACTTCACAAACCTAACCAATTATTTACTGAGATCATACTATATATCATGTACTTTCACCTGTTATTTTACTGGTTCTGTTGCCAAAAATTTATTTATTTTTATTTATTTATTTTTGAGATGGAGTTTCGCTTTTGTTGCTGGAGTGCAATGGCGCCATCTCAGCTCACTGCAACCTCCGCCTCCTGGGATCAAGCAATTCTACTGCCTCAGCCTCCCAAGTAGCTGGGATTGCAGGCATGTGCCACCATGCTCGGCTAATTTTGTATTTTTAGTAGAGACAGGCATTTCTCCATGTTGGCCAGGCTGGTCTTGAACTCCCAACCTCATGTGATCTGTCTGCCTTAGCCTCCCAAAGTGCTGGTATTACAGGCGTGAGCCACTGTGCCCAGCCACAAAATTTTTAAATAAAACTCTTTAGACACATGGAAAAGAACTAAAAGACAAAACGGTATCCATATTGTAATGAAAGTTTCATGATAGATAATAATCATTGATTCAGTGCAGCCATTACATCTTTAAATATGTCACAAAATTGTTTTAAAAATAAACGGCCATTCCCTTCCAACTCCTAGCATGTCAACAATTCTAACAACAAATGATAGCCAAAGGAGCTATATTAAATCAAATTATCTGCGCACTGGTTTCAAATATGCATTTCTCATTCTTCTTTAGTACAATGGTGAACTATTTTCCCAAAGACTGTTTACTGAAAATTATATTAACTTCATAGGTGCATTTTGGAAAAAGCTAGCCAGACATTATAAAAACAAATACCCAGAAATAAAAATAAAATCCATGTGAAAAGCTAGAGCAGGGTTTCTCAAGTTTTAATTAATATGCATACAAATAACTTGAGGATCTTGTTAAATGTAGACTCTGATTTGCTAGGTCTGCGCTGGGATCCTTCTAACAAGCTCTTAGGTAATGGTGATGCTCATAGTCAACAGACCAGACTTTGAGTAAGCAGCAGCTAGGATACCCTAAGTAAAAAATGGCCAATGCGCCAAAGCACTTTGATTTGCTGATTTCCTTACTTACAGACTAGATTAAAAATTAAGGCACTCCTAAAGTTAGAAAAAAGATGGACTACATTTCTGGTCCTTCTTAAACCCTTTTTGTGTTAACGCTTCTAAGACATCCAACAGTAAAAGTGGATTTACTGTTGATGCATTTCTTTCATGAACACTTAATGTAAAGATAAGAGATTAACTTCAATAATAATAGTGCTTCAATAATAGTGCTTTCCTCTGACCTGTAACCTCTTTGGAAGACTTTAATCTCTTAAGAACAACAGAGACCGGGCGCAGTGGCTCATACCTGTAATCCCAACACTTTGGGAGGCCGAGGTGGGTGGATCATCTGAGGTCAGGAGTTCAACACCAGCCTGGCCAACATGGTGAAACCCTGTCTCTATTTTTAAAAAATACAAAAAATTAGCCAAGCGTGGTGGTGGGCACCTGTAATCCCAGCTACTCAGGAGGCTGAGGCAGGAGACTCGCTTGAACATGGAAGGCGGAGGTTGCAGTGAGCCGAGATCGTGCCACTGCACTCCAGCCTGGGTGACAGAGCGAGACTCTGTATCTTAAAAAAAAAAAAAAAAAAGCGAGCATATCTTAGAAACTTTCATGGATGGTTCTGGCAGGAGTAAATGATCTAATGTGGGACATGAAGTAGTAAATGCAAAATTAATAAGTCTCTGCCCAGATTTCATCCTGAAGAGAGTTTCATGTACCCTCACTACCATCTTGAATGTTCCAAGTCCTACTAAAATCAAAAGTATGATCCTGTAACCTGTGGGACATAATCGAACGTAGGACATTAGATCATGCACTCCTGCCAGAACCATCCCCAGGAGTATCACAGTATACTTTGCCTTCCCCTGGAAACCTGTAGTTCTCACCTCCTACCCTATCTTTTTTGTTGTTGTTGTTGTTTTCAGACAGAGTCTCACCCTGATGTCCAGGCTAGAGTGCAATCACTCAATCTCAGCTCACTGCAAACTCCGCCTCCCGGGTTCAAGTGATTCTCCTGCCTCAGCCTCCCAAGTAGCTGGGATTACAGACACCCACCACCATGCCCAGCTAAATTTTTATTTTTTCAGTAGAGATGGGGTTTCACTATGTTGTCCAGGCTGGTCTCGAACTCCTGACCTTGTGATCCACCCGCCTCGGTCTCCCAAAGTGCTGGGATTACAAAAGTGAGTCACTGCACCCAGCCTGACCTCCTACCCTATTCCAGTGCTCTTGCATGTCAGGCTGACAGAAAGATGAAAGCTGATGAAAAGCTTGGATGGACAGGAAGACATGCTCAGCATTACTCTCCATGATCTAGAAAGAGTTTTGTTTCAAATGCCAAGTGGTTATCAAATGCCTGAACTATACAGTAATAATGTATATTTCTTTTCCTGGGCCATGTGAGACAGGGGACACAAGCCCAAAACTGCGTTCTCACTTATGACCTTGATCGTACCTCATAGAAGAAAACACCCGCCAAGTGAAGCTGAGATTAAATGTTTACCTGCTAGAACAGCAACAAAACAAAACATTTTCGCTTGAACCTAGGAGGCAGAGGTTGCAGTGAGCCGAGATCATGCCACTGGACTCCAGCCTGCGCGACAGGGCTAGAATACATCTCAAATTAAAAAAAAAAAAATCTTCTCAGTAGGCCAGGCACGGTGGCTCATGCCTGTAATCCCAGCACTTTGGGAGGCCAAGGTGGGCGGATCACCTGAGGTCTGGAGTTCGAGACCAGCCTGAGCAACATGGAGAAACCCCATCTCTACTAAAAATACAAAATTAGCTGGGCATGGTAGCACATGCCTGTAATCCCAGCTACTCGGGAGGCTGAGGTAGGAGAATTGCTTGAACCTGGGAGGTGGAGGTTGTGGTGAGCCGAGATCGCGTCATTGTACTCCAGCTTGGGAAACAAGAGCAAACCTCCATTTCCAAAAAAAAAAAAAAAAAAAAAAATCTTCTCAGTAAAAACCATCACCAAATTATGCTGAAATTTTATTATTACTGTTTTTTGGAGACAGAGTCTCACTCTGTTACGCAGGCTGGAGTACAGTGGCACGATCTCAGTTCACTGCAACCTCCATCTCTTGAGCTTAAATGATTCTCGTGCCTCAGCCTCGTGAGTAGCTGGGAATACAGGCACCCGCCACCACACCTGGCTAATTTTTGTATTTTTAGTAGAGACGGGGTTTCACTATGTTGGCCAGGCTGGTCTCAAACTCCTGACCTCAAATGATCCACCCGCTTTGGCCTCCCAAAGTGCTAAAATTACAGGTGTGAGCCACTGCGCCCAGCCCCCCGTATTTTATTCTTTATTTAAATAAAGATGGGAGAAAAATTAATACCCTATATGATACCGGGTGTGGTGGCTCATGCCTGTAATCCCAGCACTTTGGGAAGCCAAGGCAGGCAAATCACATGAGGTCAGGAGATCATGACCAGCCTGGCCAACATGGTTAAACCCCATCTCTACTAAAAATACAAAAATTAGCTGGGTGTGGTGGCACACACCTGTAGTCCCAGCTTCTTGGGAGGCTGAGGTACGAGAATTACTTGAACCGGGGAGGTAGAGGTTGGAGTGAGCTGGGATTGCGCCACCACATTCCAACCTGGGCGACACAGTGAGACTCTGTCTCAAATAAATAAATACCCTGTATGAAACGTTTTTGTGTGTGGCCTCTGAATTTTCAGTAGTATGATCTTGTTACCCCCACAAAAGTTGTTTCCATTCTATAGATGAAGACTTCTTTGTAACTCTAGTATGTAGAAATCTCTGGCTATAGTTTACACCATTTAACAATGGTCAGTTACTCCTATATACCAATCTGTTTGCTTCCTGTCAAATGAGAGCACTACCTATATGACAGAAGGAAGAGTCAATTAGACAAAAGTGAAAACAAAATAACAAAAATGCATCCCTTACCACCGCTCATCTGTGTGGACAGAAGTTTCTTCTCACTTATCCTCTCATGGTTGTTGGGAAAGGCAGATGGCTCTCTGTCAGCTGACAATATCAGGCTCTCTAGGGCAGTAGTATCCTGGGGAGGATGCGCTAAATATGTCTCTTTAGGCATCTGGACCATGAGGTTCGACAGTGTCTGATCAAGAACATCCTCCTCAGCAATATAGGTGTATGGACAGTATTCTCGGGTCCTGGAGTAGATGTTGGCATTGTCATAACAATCTGAGCAAATCACCCGGGTACCAGTGCCACCTAATAACAAGAAAAAGAATCTAAATCTCTTTCTGTTAAGGAATTATTATTTGCCAATCATCAGTTTTCTTCAATGGTTGTCATCATCATTGCTAGCATGTATTGAGCACTTACTTTATAAAGTCGGTGAAGTTTCAAGCCCTTTCTGTGAATTGATTCATTAATCCTCACAACATCCTTATGAGGTATTACTATTATCCCCACTTTACAGATAGGATAAACTATAGCACAGAGAAGTAACTTAACCAAAGTCATACTGCCAGAGTGAGGAGCAGAAACAGCCATTCTGGCTCCAGAGCCCATGCTCTTGAAAACTACATTGAAACATCTCTATCGTGGATAGATAGATCATGCCCAAATCAAGGGAGCAAGATAAGGCTGGTACTGTGCTACATGCTTGGCTTAAGCAGACTAAGTCAGAGAATAAGGAGTTATGATGACTTCACTTCATGAAAAACCATGTTACAGGCCTGGTGCGGTGGCTCAAGCCTGTAATCCCAGCACTTTGGGAGGCCGAGACAGGCGGATCACGAGGTCAGGAGATCGAGACCATCCTGGCTAACACTGTGAAACCCCGTCTCTACTAAAAAGTACAAAAAACTAGCCGGGCGTGGTGGCGGGCGCCTGTAGTCCCAGCTACTCAGGAGGCTGAGGCAGGAGAATGGCGTGAACCCGGGAGGCGGAGCTTGCAGTGAGCTGAGATCTGGCCACTGCACTCCAGCCCGGGCGACAGAGTAAGACTCCATCTCAAAAAAAAAAAAGAAAAACCATATTACTTTCATGAGTCAAGAGGTTAAGTAACACCAATTGCTACAAGCATCCCTAGAGAAAGCTTCTGACAATGAGGAGTCTTGCCTGACAAGTACATGGTTGACAGTATAGGTTTAACAATGAACTCCCTAGATTATTATGTGCTTTGAAAACTGAATGATGAAGGAGAGAAGAGAGAGTGAGAAATAAAGAGTCACTTATTCAAAATCATGCAACAGGCTAGGAGCAGTGGCTCACGCCTCTAATCCCAACACTTTGGGAGGCTGAGGCAGGTGGATCACCTGAGGTCCACAGTTTGAGACCAGCCTGGCCAACATGGTGAAACCCCATCTCTACTAAAAATACAAAATTAGCTGGGCGTGGTGGTGGGTGCCTGTAATCCCAGCTACATGGGAGGCTGGGACAGGAGAATCACTTGAACCTGGGAGGCAAAGGTTACAGTGAGCTGAGATGGCGCCATTGCCCTCCAGCCTGGGTGACAAGAATGAAACTGTCTCAAAAAAACAAAAAAACAAAATCATGCAACAGAATGTTAGAACTGGAAGAGAGTGAAAATTTAGTTTAACCCAGAAAGCAGTGTTATTTCCCACATATTTCAAAGAATAGACTTTTAAGTATTCTTTTAAAAGTCAGAAATGCTGGCCAGGTGCGGTGGCTCACGCCTGTAATCCCAGCACTTTGGGAGGCCAAGGCAGGCAGATCACAAGGTCAGGAGTTCAAGACCAGCCTGACCAACATGGTGAAACCCGTCTCTACTAAAAATACAAAAATTAGTCGGGTATGGTGGCACGCACCTGTAATCCCAGCTACTCGGGAGGCTAAGGCAGAGGAATCGCTTGAACCTGGGAGGTGGAGGTTGCAGTGAGCTGAGATTGTGCCACTGCACTCCAGCCTGGGTGACAGAGTAAGACTCTTTCTCAGAAACAAAAAAAGAGTCAGAACTAGTATATTTTTCATGAAAAGCCAAAATAAAATCCAATTTATCAATTAAAGTTCTGTTGACAGTCTAAAAAAGTCTCTGAAGAAATGGAATATATCTTTCATTTGTATAGTATTTGAAGTATCACAAAGATTTGTTGAAAAGATCTGTGAGAATCTTGGGGGAAGTGCTTTACAAACTATTGTTTCTTTGTTTAAAAAGTAGAAAAGTAAAGCTCAGATCTTAAGTAACTAGTTCATGGTCACAGAGCTGGAAAAAGGAAGAAGTATCAGTCAAAGCCAATTCTTCTGTCCCTTAATTCATTCAGTTCTGTCACTCCCTATGGGAGCGAGGGTATGAAAAGGGTGGAGGGAGAAGAGCTCTGTGTATGGGTACGCATCTCTACATGTTGGGATGTAGGTTCATTTAATTAGAGAACTCTTTACATCTCTCTGATATATGCTAAGAACCATTGCTACCCTTTGTTGATTTTTTTAGAGGTAGGAAGTCTTGCTATGTTGTCCAGGCTAGAGTACAGTGGCTATTCATAGGTGTGCTCACAGCACAATATAGCCTCAAACTCCTGGCCTCAAGCGATCCTTCTGCTTCAGCCTCATGGATAGATGGCACTACAGGCGTGCCACCATGCCTGGCTCTTAGCTACCCTTTAAACTTTACTGAATGTCTACCTGTCAGAAGAGAAACCAGCTTTCCTTGGATGTGGTCTGAAGGATGCCCCTGCCTGAAAAGGGTAAGAAAGAGATACCTGAAAAAAGTTTCCAGAACATCCCTTTCCTATAATTACACAAGTTTGGGAGCCTCTTCTGTGTACTCTAATCTCTTGTTTAATGTGTTTCTCCACTCTGTAAGATGATTTTCTTATCCTGTTAAGACTTTAGTCAATTTTCATCCTATTTTGCACGTGGCTAAATGCTTTCATTAGGTATCTTACTTTAAAATATTGCTTCAGATTAATGGAGAAACTACACACTGAAAAATAAACTCAATAGATGAGGCTGAAATTGTAACCATAAACAACAGAGTCATTACCATCAGTGCCTTTGTGTATATATCCATTGGCAGGAGGCATAAGTTGCTGGTGACTGCCTGCCTCAGAGTTGCTGTAGCCTTCCTGTGGCTCAGACAGCGTTCCTTGGGAAGACAAGTAGCTGGGAATGTCTGCCGGCAGATTGAGCTCCTCTGTAAAAGAGACATTTTTAACTCTCAAAGGTAGGCAGTTGAAGTCAACACTCAGAAGACTGTTTTGCAAATGTGTTCCACTTGGATACTATTAGCAAGAAAAACTGTATGTACCTAGGACCCCAACAGCTCTTGGTACTTCCCCTAAAACTATTTCTCACTAGAATTCTTCTCAAAGTTTCACTTTAAAAGTTTCACCAAAAGAAACAAAACCTAAAGGTTGAAATCTTATCTACTGCCACACTTTCATAATCTGTCTGACTAGATTTCTTTTCTTGCAGGATTCAGGGTGAGAGGTGTAAGAGACTGACCTCAACAATCCAGTTTGATATTCAAGGGAAAAAAAGAGAGACCGATCTCAATCGCAAGGGCTCCATTCTTCCTTACAGCAAAATTATGATGAAAAGGAGCCTTAGACATTAAAGAGAATGCATCTGTAATGCATTTTTAAGAGTAAAGTTTGGCCGGGCATGGTTGCTCACGCCTGTAATCCCAGCCCTCTGGGAGGCCAAGGCGGGCAGATCATAAGGTCAAAAGATTGAGATCATCCTGGTCAACATGGTGAAACCCCGTCTCAACTACAAATACAAAAATGAGCTGGGCATGGTGGCACACGCCTGTAGTCCCAGCTACTCGGAAGGCTGAGTCAGGAGAATCACTTGAACCCGAGAAGTGGAAGTTGCATTGAGCCGAGATCATGCCACTGCACTCCAGCCTGGCAACAGAGTGAGACTCCATCTCAAAAAAAAAAAAAAGTATTTACAAATTCTTAAAATTGGTCAGACGTAGTGGCTCATGCCTGTAATCCCAGCACTTTGAGAGGCCAAGGCAGACAAACTGCTTGAGCCCAGGAGTTCGAGACCAGCTTGGGCAACATGGCAAAACCTGACTCTACTAAAAACATAAAAAATTAGGTGCGGTGGCACATGCCTATAGTCTCCGCTTCTCAGAAGGCCAAGATGAGAGAATCACCTGAGCCTGGGAAGTCAACGCTGCAGTGAGCCGTATACACTCTGACCTGGGCGTTAGAGTAACACCCTATCTCAAATAAACAAAATTCTTTCCTCAAAGAGGTTCTGTTATATCAAAGAAGTTGAACATTTTAACAACAAAAACTCCCTTCTATCACATATCAGGTAATGTATCACAGTTCTTCAGTTTTTTGAGCAGAAGATGAGGTCTCGCTATGTTGCCCAGGTGGGCCTTGAACTCCTGGGCTCAAGCAGTCCTCCCACCTCATCCTCCTGAGTAGCTGGGACTACAGGCATGTGCTACTATGACCAGCTCTGTTTTTTATACTGTACAATTAATCCTATACTACATTCTTGACTCAAGTACAAGCCACAGGTATCATGTGGGTAACTACTTACCTGTGTTTGTGATACTATAGTCTTCATTTTTCCTTCTCATGTGGTAAATAACAATGACCCAGATCAAAGAAGTGCCAACAACACAGCAGACCACAACAATGATGACAATGCCAACTGTGGTCCAGCCATCATCTTCATGCCCAATGCTACTCTGGGAAGAGTCACAATTGGGGGATGAAATGACATTTAGGTAAATGTGGCCACGTTCTGTCCCAAGGGTGTTAGACATAATGCAGGTATATTTCCCAGCATCTTCTAGCCCAGCATCTACAATGATGAGAAGCTGATTGGCTGCAGCAAAGAAATGTCGTTCTGTCACCAGTAAAGGCCCATCATCTTTAGTCCAGTTGAGACGAGGGGCAGGACTCCCTCCAGCTATGCACTGTAACACCGCAGTTTCACCTCGGGTTACTGTCTTATCCTCCAGGGGTCTAATAAATGAGGGTGTCTCTAACAGGAAAACATTTTAAAAAAAAAATGAAAAGTTAGGCAGTTTTATTCCCTAATTCCTACTGAATTAGATCAATGAGGGTATAATAAAATGAGTAATTTTATATACTCATAGGAGGATTAGAAGTTAATGTTTCAGAACAAAATCCTGAAAAAAGCCTCTATCTTTTCTCAGTAATTCCAGCTTAGGCAAGCTATCCTAAGTAAGAAGTTCTGAGCAGCTGCAATAGCTGGAGGAGGTGAGCAGGGGTGACCCATTAAAGAAGGTTAAAAATAACTTAAAAAAAAAAATGAAATTCTGGCCGGGCGCGGTGGCTCAAGCCTGTAATCCCAGCACTTTGGGAGGCCGAGACGGGCGGTTCACGAGGTCAGGAGATCGAGACCATCCTGGCTAATACGGTGAAACCCGTCTCTACTAAAAATACAAAAAACTAGCCGGGCGAGGTGGCGGGCGCCTGTAGTCCCAGCTACTCGGGAGGCTGAGGCAGGAGAATGGCGTGAACCCGGGAGGCAGAGCTTGCAGTGAGCCGAGATTGCGCCACTGCACTCCAGTCTGGGCGACAGAGCGAGACTCCGCCTAAAAAAAAAAACAAAAACAAAAAAATAAACAAACAAACAAAAAAAAACTAGCCGGGCAACGAGGCGGGCGCCTGTAGTCCCAGCTACTCGGGAGGCTGAGGCAGGAGAATGGCGTAAACCCGGGAGGCGGAGCTTGCAGTGAGCTGAGATCCGGCCACTGCACTCCAGCCTGGGTGGCAGAGCAAGACTCCGTCTCAAAAAAAAAAAAAAAAAAAAAATACAGCCGGGCGCGGTGGCTCAAGCCTGTAATCCCAGCACTTTGGGAGGCCGAGACGGGCGGATCACGAGGTCAGGAGATCGAGACCATCCTGGCTAACACGGTGAAACCCCGTCTCTACTAAAAAATAAAAAAAACTAGCCGGGCGACGAGGCGGGCGCCTGTAGTCCCAACTACTCGGGAGGCTGAGACAGGAGAATGGCGTGAACCCGGCAGGCGGAGCTTGCAGTGAGCTGAGAGCCGGCCACTGCACTCCAGCCTTGGTGGCAGAGCAAGACTCCGTCTCAAAAAAAAAAAAAAAAAAAAAATACAAAAACTAGCTGGGCGCAGTGGTATGTGCCTGTAGTCCCAGCTACTTAGGAGGCTGAGACAGGAAAATCACTTGAACCCGGGAAGTGGAGGTTGCTCTGAGCCGAGATCGCACCACTGCATTCCAGTCTGGGTGACAGAGTGAGACTCCGTCTCAAAATAAATAAATAAATAAATAAATAAATAACTTCTTATTTTTCTGGTTATACAAGTAAACAACACAAACCAACAAACTTTAAAAATAATAATAATAATAATAACTGACATCTAGGAAAACACAGAACTGGAAAGTAGAATTTACCTTGGATTTGAGTTCCATGAAGAAAAGTATTATAACAAGGAAGAAAAAACCAAACAAACAAACAACAACAACAACAAAAAACCCAGGCTAGCCGGGGGAAATGTTTAGGAAAAAAGGCATTTTACCAGAAATAGGGTTAAGAAGAACACACTGAAAAGGAAAGCAGAAACTCTAACCAGAAAATACATTTTTTGTTTGTTTAAGTTTTTTTGAAAATGAACTAGGAGCAGTCTTAGGTTCCTATCAAGCAATAAGTGAGGCAGCATCAAATGGCTGGGATACTCCTAAGAGAACAGTGGAACTCTCAATGCAAACTCACTGAATAGTAAACACACCTACATGAAATAGAAACCTTACAGTGAGGGACTTGAAAAAGTAAGTTGAGCCAGGCGCGGTGGCTCAAGCCTGTAATCCCAGCACTTTGGGAGGCTGAGACGGGCAGATCACGAGGTCAGGAGATCGAGGCCATCCTGGCTAACACGGTGAAACCCCGTCTCTACTAAAAAAATACAAAAAACTAGCCAGGCGAGGTGGCGGGCGCCTGTAGTCCCAGCTACTCCGGAGGCTGAGGCAGGAGAATGGCGTAAACCCGGGAGGCGGAGCTTGCAGTGAGCTGAGATCCGGCCACTGAACTCCAGCCCCGGCGACAGAGCGAGACTCTGTCTCAAAATAAAGAAAAGAAAAGAAAAATTAAGTTGATAAAGGAATTTGAACTTTCAATTATTGTGATAAGGATGCCGACCTAATTTTGCCCTATGTATTTTCCCACATTTCAGTTATCTGACCCACTAATTCCTAGACTGACATAACCCTGCATAAAATTGTGAAATAAGATAAAGATCTAAGAATCACAGAGGTAATCTCAAACTTATTTTTCTTGCTTGTTAAGACCAAGAGTAGCTCCCAAAGATTCCAACAAAAGCAGGGACCCATGAAGCAGTAAACGTACCTAACACTGTTAGGGAAGCATTTGCTGAGAGACCTCCTGCTGTATTTTGTGCCATGCAGCTATAGATTCCCATATCTTCTATTTTCACGTTGGCAATAAAGAAGACGTCATCTTCGGGCATGACGTGCATGCGTCTTTCTCGAGCCGCAGGGAAGTCAGTACCACCATCTTTCTGCCAGGAAATCTGAGGTGCAGGGTGTCCCTCTGCAGCACATTCTAATCTGGCCATGGCACCAGTGCGAATAGTCAGATCCATTGGCGTTTTCAGAAAAGATGGCATCTCTGTTTCCAGAAAGACCACCAAGAAAAAGTGGGCAGAGGAACAAAGACACATATATGTATACAAATAGGCATGAAAGAGTCTAGTAGACAAAACACCCCATAATGTTCCATTTCTTTGTGAAGACAAGCTCTCTGATTGAGAGTGAATATAGTTTTATAAATTAAAAAAAAAAAAAAAACTTTAGAGATAAGGTCTTGCTCTGCCATCCAGGTAGGAGTACAGTGGCACAATCATAGCTCACTGCAGCTTCAAATTCCTGGCCTCAAGCTATCCTCCCACCTTGGCCTCCCAAAGTGCTGGGACTATAAGCCTGAGCCACAGCACCCAGCCAAGAGTGAATATGGTTTTGAGGCCATCTCTTCTTCCAGAACCTCAGAATATTTGGAGTACACTGATAACTGTGTCTTCTAGGATGCATGATACACTTAATCATCAATTGGAACTAGGGAAAGCAGAAGGCCACAAACCTTCTTGCACTTCGTATTTTAGAACCTGATATTTACCATGATTCCCTCACTTATGAAGCTAAATGATGCTTCCCTGGGAGGCTGAGGCAGAAAAATCACTTGAAACCAGGAGGTGAAAGTTGCAGTGAGCTGTGATCACACCACTGCACTCCAGCCTGGGTGAAGTACAAAGTGAGACTCCATCTCAAAAACGAAAGATGTTGCCCAAACCAACATCTACAAAGCTATCAAGGAAACTGCATGCTAAAAGAAACTTATGCCTTCAAAAGTATCATTAAAAAACAAAGAAGCGAAACGTAAGTACATCTTTTGGTTGCACAAAGCCTAAAATGTTATAGTTATTCAATTTGATACGCAATAGATAAATCAAGCTATTTTTGAGAAGCTTTTGCAGGAAAGAAGAGTATTCATTTTTAAAATGATCCTGTGTGGAGTGGAAAACCAAACACCATATGTTCTCACTTATAAGTGGGAGCTAAGTATCAGTACACAAAGGCATACAGAGTGGTATCATGGACTTTAGAGATTCAGAATGGAGAGGGTGAGCGGGGGACTAGGGATAAAAAACTACACATTAGATAGAATGTACGCTACTCGGTGATGGGTGCACTAAATTCTCAGAATGCAGCACTATAATCCATGGGGAAAAAACTCACTTGTACCCCAAAAGGTACTGAAATAAGGCTGGGTGCAGTGGCTTACACCTGTAATCCCACTACTTTGGGAGGCCGAGGCAGATGGATCGCTTGTGTTCAGGAGTTTGAGACCAACCTGGCCAAAATGGTGAAACCTCGTCTCTACTAAAAATACAAAATTTAGGTGGGCCTGGTGGCGCACATCTGTAATTCCAGCTACTCGGAATTATAGGAGACAGGAGAATCACTTGAACCTGGGAGGCGGAAGTTGCAGTGAGCTGAGATCATGCCACTGCACTCCATCCTGGGAGACAGAGTGAGACTCCATCTCAAAAAAAAAAAAGAGAAATTAAAATAAATAAATAAAAATATATACACACACACACACACACACACACACACACAAATGATCCTGTGTAACTACATTTAGACAATGATAATGACCATTAGACCCAAAAATGTCCTAGATATTCCCAGTTATTATAAGGCCCATCAGGAATAAATTTTATAGTTACCAAGAGAGATTTATGGTTCTGGAATGAAAACTGAGAATTTCATAAGAATGTCTTCAAAAGCATAAACAGCAGTGAAAACAGCATATCTCTTAGGGCCACAGCATTTACCCTTCAACCAAAGACCAATTAGAGACCATAAGTGGGCAGACTGACTAATCCAAAAATCCCACCCACTTGACACGTTATCACAACTCAAAAGACAGTAAGAGTCCTACTTAAATGTCAGGTTTAGCCTAATTCTCTCAAGTGATTCAGAACAGAACATGAAAAATCCTTCTAAACTAAACAAAAAATCAAGGAGCATAATTCCTTACCATTTACAGTCAGTCTGGCTTTCTGAGAATAATTAGAACCAAAGTGATTAGTAACAATACACTGATATTTTCCTTCATCTGTGAAATTCACATTGAAAAGATGTAAGATACTAGTATATTCCAGAGCTTCTCCAGCTTGCTGCCGATAACGAACAAAATTCTCAATATCCACGTCATACAGGATTTCACTGTCTTTGCGCCACACAGTGGACATGGGTGAATCACTGCTGCTCACTGCAGTGCACGTCAGAGTCACATTCATGCCTCTTAGAGCAATTATGGTTTCAGGATGTGTCCTTATCTGTGGCTTAAGAAAATCATCTAAGGGGGAAAAAATGCATCCGCAGCCAAGTCAGTTATATATTTTTGCTTTAAATTTTAAAACAAATACTATAAAATTGTGTGTTCTGTTTACAAAGTGGCATATTAAAGTTGAAAGAGACCACAGAGCTAGAGTCCAATTCCCTTGGTTAAATATGGGGGAAATGAGGCCAGGAAAATTCAAATGACTTGCTCAAAGACATGTCAAGTCAGTGGCAGAGCCTGGACTGGAACTCAAGTTTCCTGACTTCAGGATCCAGCACTTTTCTACTAGCCCTTACTGTCACCTGTGTGCTCGGAATGTATTTCTCAAGCAATATCACTTATTGGGGAAAAACAGAAACCTTATATTAGGATTTCAAGACAAGTTCTACTTCTATTACCCCTTGTATATATGTATGTGATAGATAAACGTGTATATGGCCAGGAGCGGTGGCTCGTGCCTGTAATCCTAGCACTTGAGGTCGAAGTGGGTGGATCACCTGAGGTCAGAAGTTCGAGACCAGCCTGACCAACATGGCAAAACCCCATCTCTTCTAAAAACACAAAAATTACCGGGGCGAGGTGGCAGGCGCCTGTAATCCCAGCTACTTGAGAGGCTGAAGGAGAATCACGTGAACCTGGGTGGGGAGGCAAGCCGAGATCACGCCACTTCACTCCAGCCTGGGCAAAAGAGTGAGACTCTGTCTCCAAAAAAAAAAAAAAAAAAAAAAAAAAAATATATATATATATATAATGCTTATATATATATATAAAATGCTTATATATATATATAAAATGCTTATATATATAAAAAATGGTTATATATATAAAAATGGTTATATATATATAAAATGGTTATATATATATATATAAAATGGTTATATATATATATATATAAAATGGTTATATATATATATATATAACCATTATCCTTTCTGTGCCAATATAAAATAGGGGGCTTATGAATGATTTATATTTCACAGAGAATACCTAATAAAACAAATTATTTGAAAGCATTTTGTATGTACACAGGTTTCACCTAAAGCAGTGAAAAAATCCAAATAGGTCAAATGTCCAACTGAAGATTGGCTTAGGACTGGCTAATAAAATATATTCATAATTAATAATGTTATTGGACTGACTGAGAGAAGCAGGTATATAAATTCTTAACCAGTATCTCCACTGGATAACATTTCATTGTGCCATAAAAGCAGTAAGTGGAAGGGGAGGAAAAAATATATGGTATTTAAAACTAAGTAAAAAGGGAATATGTGGCAATGTCAGCAGAATTTAACCTTTACTAGATTCTGTTCTCTTCTTTAAAATTTGTAAAAACAATGGATGTATTTTGTGGGCCTGAACTTCCAAGTGTGTGTTCTGTTCCAACCATCTTTAAGTACATTGTGAAAACAGATTTGGCAATATATAGGTACTCAAATGATCAGAGATACTCTAGGGATATGTAACATAGATACACTGAGCTAAAAGGTCTCCTATGTAAAGCTAAGAATCAGTCATTCCACTTTAAAGAAAAAAATTTTTTTTTTCAGACAGAGTCTCACTCTGTCACCCAGGCTGGAATGCAGTGGCACAATCTTGCCTCACTGCAACCTCCAACTCTCGGTTCAAGCAATTTTCCTGCCTCAGCCTCCCGGGAAGCTGGGATTACAGGCGTGTGCCACCACGCTCAGCTAATTTTTGTATTTTAGTAGAGTCAGGGTTTCGCCATGTTGGCCAGGCTGGTCTCGAACTCCGGACCCCAGGTGACCCACCCACCTTGGCCTCCCAAAGTGCTGGGATTACAGGTGTGAGCCACCATGCCCAGCCTAAAGAAAATTTAAATGTAAAGGAAAAATTTCCAAATTGAGAAAGAATAATATAGAAGTATACTTGAAATTGGCTGGGCACGGTGGCTTATACCTATAATCCCAGCACTTTGGGAGGCAGAGGCAGGGAGATCACCTGAGGTCAGGAGTTCAAGACCAGCCTGGCCAACATGGCAAAAACTCGTCTCTACTAAAAATACAAAAATTAGCCAGGTATGGTGGCACACGCCTGTAATCCCAGCTACTCAGGAGGCTGAGGCAGGAGAATCGCTTGAACCCAGGAGGCAGAGGTTGCAGTGAGCCAAGATCACACCACTATACTCCAGCCTGGGTGACGCAGCAAGACCCCATCTCAAAAAAAAAAAAAGTATATTTGAAAGTATAAGTGCTAGAATCAGGACAACTTGTCTATGACTATCTCTCTCCCCTCAAAGAAAAAACAAAACTCTGCCACTTTAATGTTATGAAACCGCATAAAAAATATGAAACACACAGAATCAGTATATTCATACACTGCTGGTGACAACTTTAAACTAGTGCTATCTTTTTAGAAAGTACCTGGTGGCACTTTTCAAGATCTACTAAAAATGTTCATATAAAAAAACTCATATTGCTTGATTCAGGAATCTGACTACCAAATACCTAACCTAAGGTTAACAATCCCCCGAAAAGAGAAAAGCCTTCATTCATTAAAATGCCTGTGATCATTTTTAATGGCAATTAAAACTGTATGATTACAAAAATTGCTAGTGGAAAATCATTCTGGTTTAAGTTTTTTTAATTCTGTTAAGATTATTAAGTGTGTAATATATAAAATTTTAAAACAAAAATACAAACCACAGACAAAATCTTTCAGATCCACATTCAGGATGCTTTGCCCTGCTAGCCATTCAGGGTGTGCACAGCTTACATTCACAGAATGCTGAAAGTTATTATCAATCAACCACTGAAGTAGCCACTTCAAATGGCAGTCACAGAGCAAACTGCTTGTGTTCAGAATCCTGCAGGAAAGAAAAGAGGAAAAGCATCCTTTGTTTTACTTTTTGTTCTAAACGTCTTCAGTATTAAAACCTTACCACACACCTATCCATTATTCTTGCCAAAAACATTCAACATAAATGTAATCATGAGAAAACCAATTGAGACTGTCTGCCAAAATTCTTTAAATATATCAACCTCATGAAAGACACTAAAAAAAGAGAGGGGAACAAGGGTGGCCAGGGATCTATTTTGAAGATGACTAAAGAGTCATTACAATCAAATGAAATGTGTGATTCTTGATTGAAAAAAACCATCTACGAAAGACTTTTTTTTTTAACATTGGGGAAATTTGAGTATGGACTGTGTACTAGTTAATATTATCTTATCAATGTTAATTTCCTTGGGTGTGGTAATGGTGATGTCTTCATTAGAAAATGTACTTGTTCCTCGGCCGGGCGCAGTGGCTCAAGCCTGTAATCCCAGCACTTTGGGAGGCCGAGACAGGTGGATCACGAGGTCAGGAGATCCAGACCATCCTGGCTAATATGGTGAAACCCCGTCTCTACTAAAAAATACAAAAAACTAGCCGGGCGACGAGGCGGGCGCCTGTAGTCCCAGCTACTCGGGAGGCTGAGGCAGGAGAATGGTGTAAACCCGGGAGGCGGAGCTTGCAGTGAGCTGAGAACCATCCACTGCACTCCAGCCTGGGCGGCAGAGCAAGACTCCGTCTCAGAAAAAAAACAAACAAACAAAAAAAGAAAATGTACTTGTTCTTAAAAAATACATGCTGAGATATTTAGAGGTGAAGTGTCATCATGGCTGCAACTTTTAAATGGTCAGCAAAAAACCTGTGTATGTGTGTGTATATATACATATATATATATATATTTGTGTGTATGTGGAGAGGGAACAAGAGCTAAAATGAGAGAGGAGGAGGGAGGGAAACAACAAATTTAGCAAAACGTTAACAGTCAGTGAATCTAGATAAAGCGTATATAGTGTTAATTGCACCTTCCTTTAAATTTTGGAGGTTTAAATTTTTTCCCATGAAAGTATTGGGAAACACTATATATATTGGAGCATCGAGAGATCTCTGTTGTAGACAGCATATAATTACTGTCAAATTATTTCATGAAGACTAAAAACACTCCTGCACTAAGCCAGACTCAGTGGCTCATACCTGTAATCCTAGCACTTTGGGAGGCAGAGGCAGAAGGATCACCTGCGGTCAAGAGTTCGAGATCAGCCTGGCCAACATGGCGAAACCCTGTCTCTACTAAAAATACAAAATTAGCTGGATGTGGTGGTGGGCACCTGTAATCCCAGCTACTTGGGAGGCTGAGGCAAAAGAATTGCTTGAACCCGGGAGGCGGAAGTTGCAGTGAGCCGAGATCACGCCACTGCACATCAGCCTGAGCAACAGATTGAGACTCTGTCTCCCAAAAACAAACAAACAAACAAAAAACCACTTCAGCACTGTGGGAATGTGTAATGCAATCTAAACTAAGAGCACTGAAAAAGTATTTGTGGTTTATAACCCTGTGAAACATATCTGAAAAATCAGTATTTTCTCTCAATGACCCCTTAAATGTCCCATCCACTTAGAAGCAGGGAAAGTAAATGATTTTGAGAACTTGCTTTATGTGCATGATAAAATCCTCATCAAGTTTAATATTTGAATAAAGTATCTAAGATCTGATTCCACAGAAGTTTCCATTTTAACTCTTTTTTTTTTTTTTTGAGACAGAGTCTTGCTTGTTGCCCAGGATGGAGTGCAGTGGCACGATCTTGGCTCACTGCAACCTCCACCTCCCCGGTTCAAGCGATTCTCCCGCCTCAGCCTCCCAAGTAGCTGGGACTACAGGTGTGTGCCACCATGCCCAGCTAATTTTTGTATTTTTAGTAGAGACGAGGGTTTCACCATGTTGGCCAGGATGGTCTTGATCTCTTGACGTTGTGATCCACCTGCCTCGGCCTCCCAGAGTGCTGGGATTACAGGTGTGAGCCACCACGCCTGGCAAAGTTTCAATTCTAAGAATGAAAAAAATTGACTTACATTGTTCGATTGTTCAAAGTTGACTTATATTGCTATTAAACAAGGGGGCACTAGCAAAGATTACTATGCTTTTATAATGCTTTATTTATTTATTTATTTATTATTTTTTATTTTTTTTTGAGACGGAGTCTCGCTCTGTCCCTCAGGCTGGATGCAATGGCCGGATCTCAGCTCACTGCAAGCTCCGCCTCCCGAGTTTACGCCATTCTCCTGCCTCAGCCTCCCGAGTAGCTGGGACTACAGGCGCCCGCCACCTCGCCCGGTTAGTTTTTTTATTTTTTAGTAGAGACGGGGTTTCACCATGTTAGCCAGGATGGTCTCAATCTCCTGACCTTGTGATCCGCCCGTCTCGGCCTCCCAAAGTGCTGGGATTACATATAATGCTTTAAAACAAGCTTCATTGCGTAATTTCTTCTCTAACAGTTGGTTTGAACAAACTGCTATTGCAGGAACTTTAATGCAACTGTGTTTTGAGACAGGAACTCGCTGTGTTGCCCAGCCTGGTCTCTAACTCCTGGACTCACAGGATCCTCCCACCTGAGCCTTCTGAATATCTGGGATTACAGGGATGAGCCACCACACCTGGATCTAATGGAACTTTTTTACTGAGAATTGTTGGTTGCTTTTGGTTACTTCAAAAGTCATATTTATAATACTTTTTAGGTCAACATTTATTAAAATCTCTCTTTATACTTTTTGGTATTCCCCACAAGGCTTTGCATCAATAATAAGAGGTGTATGAAAAAGTTGCATATAAATTTTAAAACATTTTCCATTAAAATTATGTAGTAGAAAATTAGAAAGTACCACTAAACCAAGAGGGAGAGAAAGCCCCCCAAATCCTCACTACTCAAAGAAGACCACTAGAAATATTTTAGTATAATCTATCCACACACTTGTTGAGAGAATACCTTATACTCTGTTAAGTACTTGTGGTCAGGGTTTGGTTAGTATATGAAGAATGGAAAGAAGCAAAAGAAACAGAAGTGAAGGGAGCTATTGTGAATTAAGTTTTGTCTGTGGTCAGGCACTGTGCTAAATACTTTATTTATTTATTTATTTATTTGAGACAGAGTCTTGCTCTGTCACCCAGGCTGGAGTGCAGTGGCGAGATCTCAGCTCACCACAACCTCTACCTCCCGGGTTCAAGCAATTCTCCTGCCTCAGCCACCTGAGTAGCTGGGACTACAGGCACATGGCACCACGCCTGGTTGATTTTTGTATTTTTAGTAGAGACGGGGTTTCACCATATTGGCCAGGCTGGTCTCAAACTCCTGACCTCGTGATCTGCCTGCCTCGGCCTCCCAAAATGCTGGGATTATAGATGTGAGCCACCGCACCCAGCTGAGGTAGGCATTTTCAATTCCATTTTCTAGAAATGGAAACTGAGATTTTGGGGGCATTCAGAATTATGTCTAAAATAAACAGTAGAGGCTGGGCGCGGTGGCTCAAGCCTGTAATCCCAGCACGTTGGGAGGCTGAGGCGGGTGGATCACAAGGTCAGCAGTTCCAGACCAGCCTGGCCAAGATGGTGAAATCCCGTCCCTACTAAAAATACAAAAAATTAGCTGGGCGCGGTAGCATGCGCCTGTATTCCCAGCTACCTGGGAGGCTGAGGCAGGAGAATCTCTTGAACCTGGGAGGCAGAGGCTGCAGTGAGCCGAGATCGTGCCACTGCACTCTAGCCTGGATGACAAAGCAAGACTCCCTCTAAAAATAATAAAATAAAATAAATAGTAGAGTTAGGATACGAGCCCAGGTCTTATGAGTCCAGCTTACAGTATACCTAAGAAAACATAAATTGGACGAAGTCACTCCTCTTTTCTAAAGATACAAAAATTAGCTGGGTGTGGTGGCAGGCGCCTGTAATCCCAGCTATTCAGGGGGCTGAGGCAGGAGAACTGCTTGAACCTGGAAGACAGAGGTTGCAGTGAGCTAAGATCATGCCACTGCACTCCAGCCTAGGTGACAGAGGGAGACTCCATCTCAAAAAAAAAAAAAAAGGATTTTTCTTTTGCCATGTGTAATCTTATGGAGGCTGAAGAAACATCTAGGGGCTGTCTGGATATCTCCAAAGCCCATCTGAGTGTAGATAAAATACTTAGTCTATTTCCAATTATTCTTTTTCCTTTTCAACCTCAAGTCATTACTTTTGGGAGTCCCCAAGTCCCCTGAGAGATCCCCAGGAGGGTGGGGGGCCTACAGTCCCAGTGACTAAGAGTCCAGAGTGGGAAGGAAAAAGTCTAGCAGTGGGTGGACAGATGGATTTGAAGGGAGTCTTATCAAAGGGCTTAAGGGAATTGGAGGGAACATTAAAGGTGGTAAGAGGAGGAATAAGGAGCAGTAGCAATGGGAAGAAAGAGAGCTTACAGGATGCGGTCTGGAGAGATCCTAAGTATCCCAAAGAGGCCAATAAAGGTACAACAAGGAGGAGGTGGACAGAACGAGTGGTGGAGCAATAGAGTTAGCAGGGGATCAAAAAGAAGGAATTCAGATGCCAGAGAAATTGCCACGGGAGAAGTAGGATCCATTAGAGAGAACAGAGTAGCCACACAGAGTTCCAAGGACTTTTAGTCCAGGGACTCAGGGAATAAACCCCACTCAGGAAAGAGAGCCAGGAAGACCTTCAAGCCCAGGAGGTACCTTTCAAAAGAAGCCTGGCCTCTAGCCCAACTCTAGAGAATATATTCACAATCTTGAGAATCGAAATCTTTCCTTACCAGCTTCAACGGATGTTTGTCCGGAGCAATGGTTCATTAGTCTGACTCACCATTGGATCCCCGATCTATCAGTCAGGAGTGAAGACAATGGCTTCAAAGGTGCACACTTGGGGTCCTGGGTGAGAGGTCTGGGGGTCCAATGATGAATCTGATCCTATCGGAGTCACAGCACCATAACTGTTAAATGAAAAATTACTCAGTGATACTTGTTAAAGCATGGTAAGGGAGACGTTATTCAGGATCATCTCAATAGATATAGGGACCATGGCAATGTGATGTTGCAGTTGGGGAGAGAGACTGGGCTCAACTCAGTAAGGGAGAGACAGCAGGGAAACAGCAAGGGCAAGTATAGCCAAGGAGCAAGGTGGGTTTGCTTTCATCCCATTCAGTGGATGTGAAATTACTAAAAAATAACATCCAGAGAATGGGAGACTCTGGCTAAACCCTAACAGGATTCTTGCTGAAGACAGGCCAGGGTGATCAGACATCACCTGGGAATGGTCTATGTTGTGGAAGAGTTCTTGCTAAACTGGTTTTACAGGGTTCGTGCTAAAATTGGATTTTACATAGCTAGGCCTAGGAGAAGGTTTAAGGGCTTGCTTGCCTAAAGGTTGGTTAACCAAAGAATCTTTGTCACAACTCCCAAATTATTAAATGACTCTGAAGATTGCGACTGCAATATTTGCTTTCACCTACTGTTTAAATTTTATGTTAAATTGAGTTCTCCTAACAGTTAAAACTTTCTTGCTGGCCCTCAGGTTATCACTGGCAAAAAAAAAAAAAAAAAAGTGGGGGGTGTATTAATTTGTAGTAAGTCACAACTTATAATTAAACTAAGCCTATGAGAAATAACTCAAAATATCTTAACAGATCAAAATACCTACTTTAAGAATCTGGCAGAAAATAACTAATGATGATTTTCATAACATTTTAATTTTAGTCTTTATTGTTAACATTAGTCAACTTCTACTCTGTGCTAAGCTCTGTGCTGAGCATTTTCTCAAAACCCTCCAGTTTCCTAGTATGTTCAAAAAAGCAAAAATCCTAATTCCTCATGGTCTATTATGATCTGCCTCCTGTCTCTTTAAAAAGAAAAATATGAGCATAATTTTATTGTTGGACCTAATAAAACTGTAAATTCGATATGCTTTTCAAGAACAACAAAAAAAGTTAGAACAAAGCAGTTTGGGATAAAAGAAAAATATCTTGACAGGCTACGTGCTGTGGCTCACACCTGTAATCCCAGCACTTTGGGAGGCTGAGGTGGGCGGATCACGAGGTCAGGAGATCGAGACCATCCTGGTTAACACAGTGAAACCCTGTCTCTACTAAAAATTAAAAAAAAAAAATGGCCGGGCGCGGTGGCTCAAGCCTGTAATCCCAGCACTTTGGGAGGCCGAGACAGGCGGATCACGAGGTCAGGAGATCGAGACCATCCTGGCTAATACAGTGAAACCCTGTCTCTACTTAAAAAATACAAAAAACTAGCCGGGCGACGAGGCGGGCGCCTGTAGTCCCAGCTACTCGGAAGGCTGAGGCAGGAGAATGGCATAAACCCGGGAGGCGGAGCTTGCAGTGAGCTGAGGTCCGGCCACTGCACTCCAGCCTGGGTGGCAGAGCAAGACTCCGTCTCAAAAAATAAAAATAAAAAAATAAAAAATAAAAAATAAAAATAAAAAAAAAAATTAGCTAGGCGTGGTGGCATGCACCTATAGTCCCAGCTACTCAGGAGGCTGAGGCAGGAGATTCGCTTGAACCTGGGAGGCAGAGGTTGCAGTGAGCTGCAATGGCACAACTGGACTCCTGCCTGGACAAGAGTGAGATTCCACCTCAAAAAAAAAGTAATTAATTAATTTAAAAAAAACTACTGGAACAAATGAAGAGAACGACTAATGAGAAATAAGATGATTAATATCAAAAAAAAGTAGGTATTTAATTATTCTACTCTGCTTAACTCTCCAAACTCATTTTACTTCCTATTCCTTGTGCCTGGGAAGCCATTCACCCAGTGTTCACATGGTTTGCCATTTCATTAAGGTCGTGGTTCAAATGCTGTATCTTCAAAAGAGTTTCCCCTCACTACTTTATCTAAAATAGCAATCCCCATCACTCTCCATACCTTTAACCTAGTTTTATTTTTCTTCAGTTGTTACCTGATGAGATATTATATATCTACTGGTATATTATTTATCTTCCTCACTAGGATTTACTGTAATATGCTATGCGCACAGAGACTCTGTCTTGTTCACTACTGTTTTCATCATCCAGAACAGTATCCTACATAGCAGATAATGAATAAATATTTGAGTAAACAAGTTATCTCACTTTATCTTCACATAACCCTGAGGGAGGTGCTATCCCCATTCTGGGAACAGAAACTGAATCTCAGGCTAACAGTTGGCCCACTGTCACACAGTTGTAAGGAATGGAGTAAGGATTTGAACCTAGGCAGTTTGAAAGCTCACACATTTCCAGTGCATCTCAAATTATCCATGGTAAGGACCAGTCTTTTAAATTTCCAATCTACTGCAGACCAATACTTTTATAAACTACAACAAAAGTGTCACAGTAATGTCAAATTGTTCTAAAAGTTTCTAAATGCTTATTCTGCATTTCTATCCTTATCTTGCCATCAACCAGTTCTGCTCCACAGAGTATCCTTTGAGTAGCTTCCCAGGCAAGGCAAAATAATTTCTATAGTCTAGTGGTTCTTACCCCTGACTGCATATTTGAATCAATAGAGTTTAAAAATAATGCCAGGCCAAGACTGGTGGCTCATGCCTGTAATTGCAGCACTTTGGGAGGCTGAAGCGGACAGATCACCTGAGGTCAGGAGTTTAAGACCAGCTGGCCAACATGGCGAAACCCTGTCTCTATTAAAAATACAAAAATTAGCCAGGTGTGGTGGCAGGCACCTGTAATCCCAGCTACTCAGGATGCTGAGGCATGAGAATGGCTTGAACCCAGGAGGCAGAGGTTGCAGTGGGCCGAGATCGTACCACTGCACTCCAGCCTGGCAGATAGAGCAAGACTCTGTCTCCAAAAAAATATAAAATATATAAATATAAATAATACCAATGCCCAACTAACCTCCAATCCCCGAGGGAAATCTCGAAACCAGTAAGAACAATTTTTAAAACTCATGAATGAAAAAGGGTACATATACACACTTGTCTATTCTGACATTTTAGTAGTTTGAACAGGTTAGAGAATCTTCTCTGACAATTATACTAAGTGTTAAATCACCTCGGAAACTATAAAACAAAATTACATGATACCTTTATTGTAACCCACACAAGCTGTGAAGAACTGGTAACACATGTTTCTGATAATCCAAAAAAGAACAATAGGGTATACATAAAGCATAAGGAGCAGTGCTAAGGTCTCCTAATTATAAGCACTGGTGGAACAGACAAAATAGAAGGTCTTAATGCCACACACTCTGGGCTTTTCAATGCTGGGTATTTTAAAATTACCTCTAACCACTAAAATAACTGAGTATTAATAATTTCTTTCTTCCTGCCTGAACTGTGTGCTTTTGGAAATAACTTGGGTCACTCCCATCACACTTTAAGCACAACAAGCAGGAACAATGATCCAGCTGGTGATCTTAAAAAGACAAGTTACTTACAGTTCTTTCAAATGAGTCTGAGAAAAAGCATTTTCTTGGATAGACATTATAGCATTATTGTTCAAATCTCTGAAATAAAGAGAAATGAAACATTATCAGTCACCATTTCTATATCAAGTTACATAAACACTTTACATGGTCATGAAAATCTCTGCTAATAGCAAAGATTATTTACAGAGTAAGCAAAATGTATGAAAAATACTTACAGATGCTCAAGGGATTCAAGACCAACGAATGCTTTCTTTGTAATTGACTTAATCTGATTTCCTTGTAAGATTCTGAAATACAAACAGACCTTTCTAAGAAAGCTCTCCACTAAACAAAATTAAATTCATTAAACATCTACCTATAAAAAGTGAAAATAAGCTTAGCGTACTTTTTTTTATATTTAACAGCTTTACTGAGGTACAACTGTACACAAAAAAATACACATATTTAACGTGTACAATTTGATGAGAACATGCACTTTTAAGAAAGTTATGAAATTTAATTATTAATCAATGTAAAACATAGCATAAAGGCATCTATCAAAGCTCAATGAGGTGAACAACCATCTTGACCACTGATAAACTGGTAATTTTCAGATGCTAAATTCAATTATATTCCTCATGTCTCCATTCATAGCAAAAGACTGTCAAAGAAATTCAGACAAGTGTGACCCTTTGGAGAAATTATTCTCATGGGAGAAGACCTAAAATCTTATGTGAGAGAATGCTCTACTTCTGCTAGATAAATTACTCATAAATCTCATACAATTAAACAAACTACAAATTAAACAGATTATCAAGACATTACTTTCTCAATGCATTCATTTTACTTGAATAGAAATTCTACTTCCATAAATAACTACTCTTTAAGTGTCCATAGGAATGCTTTTTCAATAAAAAGTGCCCCAACAACAACAACAACAACAACAAACACAGAAACAGAAAAACTAGCTGGGCATGGTGGCTCATGCCTATAATCCCAGCACTTTGGGAGGCCAAGGTGGGAGGATCACTTGAGCCCAGGAGTTCAAGACCAGCCTGGGCAATATAGTGAAAGACTGTCTCTACAAAAAAAAAAAAAAGTTAATTAGTTAGGCATGGTGGTACACACCTTTAGTCCTAGCTCCTTAGGATGCCAAGGTGGGAGATTACTTGAGCCCAGGAGGTTGAGGCTGCTGTGAGCTGTGACTGCGCCACAGCACTCCAGCCTGGGCGACAGAGCAAG
Organism: Rhinopithecus roxellana; assembly: GCF_007565055.1. Classification (NCBI taxonomy): domain Eukaryota; kingdom Metazoa; phylum Chordata; class Mammalia; order Primates; family Cercopithecidae; genus Rhinopithecus; species Rhinopithecus roxellana. The sequence goes on along the minus strand of NC_044556.1, from coordinate 35,472,477 downwards.
ACCCTGTCTCAAAAAAAAAAAAGGAAAAAAACCAGCCAGGTGCAGTGGCTCATACCTATAATCCCAGCACTTTGGGAGGCTGAGGCAGGCAGATCACGAGGTCAGGAGTTCAAGACCAGCCTGGCCAAGATGGTGAAACCCCATCTCTACTAAAAATACAAAAATTAGCTGGGCACACGCCTGTAATCCAAGCTACTCAGGAGGCTGAGGCAGGAGAATTGCTTCAACAGGGAGGGATCTAGGAGGCAGAGGTTGTAGTGAGCCGAGATCACGCCACTGCACCCCAGCCTGGGCTACAGAGCGAGACTCGGTCTCAAAATAACAAACAAGCCGGGCGTGGTGGCTCAAGCCTGTAATCCCAGCACTTTGGGAGGCCGAGACAGGTGGATCACGAGGTCAGGAGATCGAGACCATCCTGGCTAACACGGTGAAACCCCATCTCTACTAAAAAATACAAAAAAACTAGCCGGGCGAGGTGGTGGGCGCCTGTAGTCCCAGCTACTCCGGAGGCTGAGGCAGGAGAATGGCGTAAACCCGGGAGGCGGAGCTTGCAGTGAGCTGAGATCCGGCCACTGCACTCCAGCCTGGGCGACAGAGCAAGACTCCGTCTCAAAAAAAAAAAAAAAAAAAAAATAACGAACAAACAAACAAACAAACAAAGAAATCCCCATAAAGCTCCCAGAGTGTCAGAAAGCTCAGACTTTCTAGCCATATGAAATAAACATAATTCAATCATATTTACAGTCAGTTCTTGAAAACATGCCTATGCAGACATACATATATATTATAAATACATACAATTTAGTGAGACTTGTGAGTCCAGCAAAGGCTTCACTAGCATCCTCTATGGCCCATGAAATTTCATTGTTTCTTAAGTCTCTACAAAAATGTCAGAGAAAGATAGGTTCTATTAGTCAATACAACCATCATAACACTGAGCAGCATCCTGGCATGGTGATGTCAAGGTGCACATGCTAATTCTGATCCTTACTTTAACAGTTATTTATGATGAAGGCTCAAGTCTGCTTCTTAAGAAATATCTGTAATAAACATGTAAGAACTGATTCTTATAAGCTAAGAATTCAGCTGGCCTTGATAAATAAAGCAACCTGCTAAAAGTATTACTCTTCCGAGCTAAGAGTCCCTCATTATGTTAGCATATTAAAAAGTATAGACAGAGTCCTGAAAAGAGGAGTGTTTCAAGATGCAGAGTATATGGCTTATAAATCTGATTTCAGACTAATGGGATTTCTGGGTGACCCAAGCCTTCCCCTGGGACCTTAAACTTACAATGGCTGACAAAGAGTAATATCAATACAGAGCTTCACTGCTCAAGAGCAATTAAAGATGCCCCATGGGAAGCAAAAATGATATACCCATGTGGTACAGTGTCATCAGATTTTCTTTCAAAGGGAAACTATGGATCTTCTAAAATTCACTGTTCCATTCTCAGAGGAAATGCAACTGTACCACATCATGTTATGATAAAATAATTATTTCCATAGAATTAAAAATATTTAATCACTTTTGCTTCTTTAAGTCATCTCATAATAAAGCACAAAGCTTTCTACTTTATAAGGGACATGCAGAGTTGTGTGATTAGCAGTAAAGAGGAGATCCCTCTTTTCACTTAGCTTTCTTTAAGTGAAAAGCTAATAAAGCTCATTTTATTTTACTAAGGAATAAATAATGAAAGAACCAATGGCTCAGCTCTTCAGGACTTTCCCCCTCCTCCACAGCGCAGCATAAATAGAAACCATTCAACAAATTAAGAACTGTATCTACCCTGGCAAGAGCACGACGCTAAAGCCAGAATTCCCCAGATTTGATCCTAATTCTGTCTTAACTATCTCTGTGGTATTACACAACCATTTACTTTTGCTATTACTTTCCTAAACTTTAATTCTAAAAGTAATAATCAGTAGTATACTAAAATAACCTATTTGCGACCCCTTCAACTGCCAAAAGGCTGCAGTTACATCTAAGTTTCTGAGATTGCATTGATCCAATTTCACTTCTGATAATATAGGAAAAGGAAAAATACAATCACTTTTAATTTTTCAAGGCCAAATCTAAAGAAAGTTAAAAAAAAAAAAATCAAATACACACCTGTGCATGTATATACCCTTCACAAAATTATCTTGCTTTCCCTCTCATTGATGGTTAGGTCTCCAAGTTGGGAAGCCTCTTCTCTGAACCATTTCAACTCAAAACCTAACGACCATAAAGTCCCCTATTCAGGAAACTTAAGAATCTACAAATTCTACTACTTACTCTTTGTTTTCTTTTATTCTGCTCTGTGTTTGAGACTACTATATTTCATTAAAATACCTCTTTATTTAGTAAAATTATATTCTAAAATTAGATATATTTATATATAAATACAAAAAGTTCATAAAAACATATTCTTATATTCTATAAATTGAATAACTTACAGAACCACAGAATTTTAGCGTGGAAACTGCCTTTAGCAACCATCTAATCCTATATCCTTCCTTCACCATATAAAAGAGAAGAAAAAATGATGCCCAGGAAAAGCTAAGTGATTTTGTTCTTCCGGTGGTTATGATAAAATGGGCATGAGCTTTAGCATCAAACAGACCTGGGATCTGATTCTGGCCCAACATTTACAAGCTATGTGACTTTGAGGAAATTATTTAAATTTCTCTGAACCTCAGCCTCCTAATATGGAAAACAGCAGTATCATCCTAGTATTTGAAAGCACCTGGCACACATCAGATAATAAGTATTAGTTTCTTCCATCCAAAGTCATGTAGCAAACCACTAATAGTGAACTGGTCTCCCACCACGGCAGTTCCCTCTACACATCCTGCATCCTTTTGAATGAGAACTAGTAGCCCTGGTATATTGTCAAGTTCAAAGGAACAAGAAAATGACTGCATTCCTGACACTAGCAACTGTGTTTTATTCCATAGCAACACAGTAAGACATGCTTTGCTGTTTATGGGATTAACTCAGAATTAAACTACAAACTGAATTGCCTACTACAGGCTTGGGATTTTTATGGAGATGGAGACAAATAAGACTGTCTGGCTCTGAGGCACAGAACAGAAGAACCACAAAATATTAGCATACATAATTTGCAGACTGATTAGTTGTTTTAATTAATTTGCTTTATTGTACTACAAAAATCAGTAACAACAACCAAAAAAGAGAATGGATATACTTACAATGTCTGAAGATTGGAAAGAAATCTAAATACACCATCAGCAATATGAGTGACTCTGTTGTCTCCCAAATTCAATCTCTCCAATAAGCTCAGACCCACAAAGGCAGATTCATCCAGGCGGGTCAGCTGGTTATAGGACAAATCACTGAAAACAAGAAATGTGGAAGGTAAGGAATTCATTGTATTTGGTTTGACTTACAATTCTTATTATATCTACATGGTAAATTTAGAGCTTTCTACAAATTTCTAGTAAAGAGGGATGTTATATCTCATTACTGTCCATGGGAATGATTTATTCCAATCTGCTCTAGTTTCACAGCCTCCAGTGAAATGCTATCCAACACTTACAGTTCGGATAGTCTTTGGCAGAACTCCCATGCATCAGGGCTGATTCTTTCAATAGCATTCTGGCTCACATAAAGCTGCTGTAACATTCGCAAGCCATACAACCATCCCTTGTTCACTCGTGTAAGGTTATTGTGTTCCAGTTCTCTGCAGAATTAGAGAAAGAAGAAAATACGTTCCAAAACAAGGCAGTTCAATTAACTAGCTTTAAATCTTAAGTTTTTCCCAGAGAAGCATATACCTTTGTTCAACACAACTGAGCTGACCAATTCTATTCAATAAAAATGTGTATTTTATTTAAGATTTAGTGCTTGGCCGGGCGCAGTGGTTCACGCCTGTAATCCCAGCACTTTGGGAGGCCGAGATGGGCAGATCACAAGGTCAAAAGATTGAGACTATCCTGACCACCATGGTAAAACCCCGTTTCTACTAAAAATACAAAAATTAACTGGGCATGCCAGCACACGCCTGTAGTTCCAGTTAGGAAGCTGAGGCAGGAGAAAGGCTTGAACCCATGAGGCAGAGGTTGCAGTGAGCCGAGATCGCGCCACTTGCACTCCAGCCTGGCGACAGAGCAAGACTCCACCTCAAAAAAAAAAAAAAAAAAGATTTAGTGCTAGAAGGTAGTAAGACTGTCTAAAATAGCAGCTCTACAAAACCAACAGGCCAAGTGGTATAGTATACCCGTTTGGATAAATTCTGATAATTTTCATTAACCAAAACATTAAGAATATAAACTTTTTGCCCTGGTGCAGTGGCTCACGCCTGTAATCCCAGCACTTTGGCAGGCGAGGTGGGTGCATCATGAGGTCAGGAATTTGCGACCAGCCTGACCAACAGGGAGAAACCCTGTCTCTACTAAAAATACAAAAATTAGCCAGGGCTGGTGGCACGCGCCTGTAATCCCAGCTACTCAGGAGGCTGAGGCAGGAGAGTCGCTTGAACCTGGGAGGCAGAGGTTGCAGGAGCCGAGATCACGCCATTGCACTCCAGTCTGGGCAACAGAGTGAGATTCCGTCTCAAAAAGAAAAAAAAAAAAAGAATATAAACTTTTTAGACGAGAAGTTTATAAGAATTATTTCAAAAATGATCAGTTAGCTAACAAAACTTTAAAGGTTTTATGTACACTTATTTCACATCAGTGAGCAGGGAAAGAATGAACATATCTCTATAATTATAATCAGAACGACTATCCTAGCCATTTGACATTGAAAAGTCCCAAACAGACTACTTTCCTAATAATCACCTCTAGTCCCGAGTACTTACAGTTCTTCCATGTTATTTAAGCCAAAAAATGCTCCATCCTTAAGTTTGCTAATTCCATTCCGCTGCATTTTCAAAGATCTTAAGGAGTCAAGCCCTTGGAATGTAAGGCCTTCCACAATTTTAATTCTGTTTCTTTTAAGTTCCCTTTAACAAAAATAATTTTAGAGTCAGGAAATTGGTTTGCTGAAACGCTCTAACAGTAATTAAATTAAAAGAGAAAGACCCTGTAACAAAAAAACTATCTTTTATAATCCAACTATTTTGTTACTCACAAGAATTGGAGGTGAGGCAGCTTGAAGATCTTAGGTGGAATCATGCTAATTCGGTTACGGTTTAACTTTACCACTAATAAGGAACTCGATAAATTATCGAAGCAGCCAGCCTCCAAGGTGGTTATCCTGTTATTACTTAAATTCCTAAAATAAACAAGATAATAGCAAAAGAAAAAATTTAGTAAAATAAAAATTCTACCACTAGAAAGCTGCCAAATATCTATGTCTAAGCCCCCAGCTATCACTTAATGACTATCCACAACTTTATAAATCATTTAAATGCTCTGTTTCTTCATCTACAAAATTAGGAGGCTACCTACTTCATTTAGGTTGTTACAAAACAGCATGTGTGAATATGCTCTGTAAACTGGAAAACACTGGCACACATGCTAATTATCATTATACACGGTAAGCCATTGTTTAACAAACCTCTATTTACCTTTTAGAAATCTTGGTTTAAAAAACAAAAAAACTGAATCTCAAAATTACCCTTGATATTTACCAATATTTTCTGACAATAGTGCAATCTTTTTTTAGGGGGCTTGTGGGGTGAATGGGCAAAGCCAACCACCCAATATACCAACCCTAGGTTTGTCTCACATATGCATATAAAAAGCACAATAAGTAAATATTTTTGAAAAGATAGGTACTGATGAATAATAAACATGTGCTTTAAAGTAAATCTAATTTAATCTGTGTTACTTACAGGTATTTAAGCTGCATGTGAGGAAATGAAGATGTCTTGATTTCTGATATTATATTTGAGCTGAGGTCTAAACTCTGCAGAGCAGGGTAAAACTGGAGCGCCTGTGCATTTATTTCTGGGATTATATTATGGACTCTGTAAAACAAAGATTATAATGAAGCTGCTGCCACTGATCCACCCCAGGCCACAAAAATGTTAAACAATTAGAATCAACAATATATGTGCTTAAAAAAAAAAAAACAACTGTATACTATTCATAAATAAAAAACCTGAAAACTTATTAACTTACAATGAAAGTAGAGTAATATTCGACGTTGGTTCTCCAAAATACGGGATTTCTGTTAGTTCATTGTAATTCATTTTCCTAGGCAAGAGGAAAAACAGATTTAAATGTTTAGTGAGGGAAATATTACCTCTTGAATTCTACCTTCTGGCTAACACATATTCTTTAGAATAGGTGCCAAATTTGAAAAATAATTATGACTCAGAATGAGTTAGACTAAAATAAAAATGTACTTATTGAGAAATTAGAGGTTTTAATGAGAAATGTTATTTTCTTTCTTTCTTTTTTTTTTTGAGACAAAGTTTCATTATTTTTGTCCAGGCTGGAGTGCAATCTCGGCTCACTGCAACCTCTGCCTCCTGGGTTCAAGTGATTCTCCTGCCTTAGCCTCCTGAGTATCTGGGATTACAGGCATGAACCACCACGCCTGGCTAATTTTGTATTTTTAGTAGAGACAGGTTTTACCATGTTGGCCAAGATGATCTCAAACTCCTGACCTCAGGTGATCCGCCCACCTTGGCCTCCCAAAGTACTGGGATTACCGGTGTAAGCCACCACGCCTGGCCAAGAAATGTGTTTTCATAGTGTTGATCTACTATTGGTATTAATATCAGAAAGGCTACGAAGTATTTTCCACATTAAATATTGTTAGTTCAAGCAAAGTTCTTTGAATAAGTTGGGTTTATGACAGCTAATTTGAGTCCTTAAACAAAGAAGGCATAATCAGTCCATCCAGATCTCTCTTTCTCTAAATATATATAAACACACACATATAAATGTGTGTGTGTGTGTGTATATATATATATATATATTCGGAAGCTATACAAATGTTAGAGAGTGTTACTTGAGACCACAGATGAAATTTATCAGCCCACCCAGAGATGGAATCTATGACTAATTTTACAGATAACATAATGTGTTGCATCTGATCCCAGCAGCCCTTTAAACAGATTGTCTCAAATGTTTTAGTAGCAAATCTAATACAATCACATTTCATTAACCTGGTTTTTAGTCATTGAACAACCTCAACAATCTAGAGCACAGAAAAGAAACCAGAACTAAAGACCTTCAGGAAACCAACCAAAGTTACAAAAAGCCCATGCACTTCCCACTGAAGCATTTTCAGGTCTTTCCTCAGTGCCTACTCTTTCAGCTAACAAACTTGTCAACTGTGTACTCATCCACAACACATTAGAAGCAGTGAATTTGGGGCTGGGAGGAGAGAATGCAGAGACAATGAGCATGAAGAAGGTATCCCTGTCAGCAAAGAATTAAAAAGGAAAGTAAATCTCAGGGTTCCGAGGGTGTTAAGTCTAGAGGCAAATAGGCCTACATACCTTAATGGTTGTGCCTCTAGGAATGTAACAATGCTCTAGGAGTGTAACGATGCAAAAACTAACATTAATAATATCTTAGAAAACTCCCTCCAAAATAACATAATACATCTCAGTATTAAAGGAAAAAATTTAGTTAAGAGAAAAACTGAATTCTATCAACCATTATACTCTCTTACGATATCAAAATTATTCTATTTCATATAAATCTACTTTAGACATGATGCTCCCAATCTTAGATAACATGTCAAGACATTTAAAAAGGTTATACAGGGCCAGGCACGGTGGCTCAAGCCTGTAATCCCAGCACTTTGGGAGGCTGAGACAGGTGGATCACGAGGTCAGGAGATCGAGACCATCCTGGCTAACACGGTGAAACCCCGTCTCTACTAAAAAATACAAAAAACTAGCCGGGCGACGAGGCGGGCGCCTGTAGTCCCAACTACTCGGGAGGCTGAGACAGGAGAATGGCGTGAACCCGGGAGGCGGAGCTTGCAGTGAGCTGAGAGCCGGCCACTGCACTCCAGCCTTGGTGGCAGAGCAAGACTCCGTCTCAAAAAAAAAAAAAAAAAAAAAAAAAAAAAAAAACATTTTAGGTTTTCAAATTTTTTTTTTTTTCTGAGACGGAGTCTCGCTCTGTCGCCCAGGCTGGAGTGCAGTGGCCGCCCAGGCTGGAGTGCAGTGGCCAGAACTCAGCTCACCCGGCCACCTCACCCGGCTAGTTTTTTGTATTTTTTAGTAGAGACAGGGTTTCCCCGTGTTAGCCAGGATGGTCTCGATCTCCTGACCTCGTGATCCGCCCGTCTCGGCCTCCCAAAGTGCTGGGATTACAGGCTTGAGCCACCGCGCCCGGCCCAAATTATTTCTTTTAACTAATTTTTTCCTTCAATTTTTTTATGGCATATCTGGATTGAACATCCCACAAATCACAATTTATTAAGTTCCCTCAGGAATTTAACATAACTTTAAATAAATAAAAATAACTTACACTTCCTGTAACGTTTGTGATTCTAAGCTGATGTTCCAGTTAGACAACCGATTATGACTCAAATCCCTGAAAGAGGACAAAATGTCATTCTTAGTTTAGTGCTGGAGAGTAGACCTAAAGAAAAAAAAAGAAACTACATAGAAATACTAAAAGTCCTCTTGGTCAGGTATAGTGGCTCATGCCTGTAATCCTGGCACTTGGGGAGGCTGAGGCAGGTGGATCACCTGAGGTCAGGAGTTCAAGACTCACCTGGCAAACATGGTGAAACCCCATCTCTACTAAAAATACACGTATCAGCCAGGTGTGGTGGCACATGCCTGTAATCCCAGCTACTCGGGAGGCTGAGGCAGGAGAATTGCTTGAACCCGGGAGGTAGAAGTTGCAGTGAGCCGAGTTCACGTCATTGCACGCCAGCGTGGGTGACAGAGCAAGACTCTGTCTCAAAAAAAATGTTTTTAACAAAAAAATAGAAATAAAAGTCCTATTAAATGTGAATTTGAGTAGTGAATTTGAGTAGTACAGACAGACAAGAATATTTGTAAAGGATGAATAAAAATATATCTCAATTTGGCCGGGCGCGGTGGCTCAAGCCTGTAATCCCAGCACTTTGGGATGCCGAGACGGGCAGATCACGAGGTCAGGAGATCGAGACCGTCTTGGCTAACACAGCGAAACCCCGTCTCTACTAAAAAAAATACAAAAAACTAGCCGGGCGAGGTGGCGGGCGCCTGTAGTCCCAGCTACTCGGGAGGCTGAGGCAGGAGAATGGCGTGAACCCAGGAGGCGGAGCTTGCAGTGAGCTGAGATCCAGCCACTGCACTGCAGCCTGGGCGACAGGGAGAGACTCTGTCTCAAAAAAAATAAATAAATAGGCCGGGCGTGGTGGCTCAAGCTTGTAATCCCAGCACTTTGGGAGGCCGAGACGGGCGGATCACGAGGTCAGGAGATCGAGACCATCCTGGCTAACACGGTGAAACCCCGTCTCTACTAAAAAATACAAAAAAACTAGCCGGACGAGGTGGCGGGCGCCTGTAGCCCCAGCTACTCGGGAGGCTGAGGCAGGAGAATGGCATGAACCTGGGAGGCAGTTTGCAGTGAGCTGAGATCCGGCCACTGCACTCCAGCCTGGGCGACAGAGCAAGACTCCGTCTCAAAAAAAATAACAATAAATAAATAAATAAATAAATAAATATCTCAATTTAAAAATAGCTATTTTACTTTACGTGTGTGTGTATTTATATATGTGTGTGTAGCTTCCGAGTTTGGGAATACATTCACATAGTCCAATAATCAAAAAGTGTAAAAAGTCTCCCACTTTTTTAGCCGGGCGAGATGGCGGGCGCCTGTAGTCCCAGCTACTTGGGAGGCTGAGGCAGGAGAATGGTGTAAACCCGGGAGGCGGAGCTTGCAGTGAGCCGAGATCGCGCCACTGCACTCCAGCCTGGGTGACAGAGCGAGACTCTGTCTCAAAAAAAAAAAAAAAAAAAAAGTCTCCCACTTTTGTCTCCAGCCACCCAATTCCCCTTCCCAGTAACAACAAATGAAAATATGACATTTCCTGTGCAGACTTCTAGATATTTTATGCATGTACAGCAAAGTTTTACAGAAATGATAGAACAATTTACACATTATTTTGCCCCTTGCTTTTTTCACTCAGTAATACATCTTAGACCATTCCATAGCAGTATATAGTTTCTTTATTCCCTATAGTGATTATGTATTATACCTTAACTGTAAATACATTTGAAGATATATTTCACAAGTCAAAATGGTGAGCTTCTATATTAAAATTGAAGTTGACCACATCCTTGATAGGGATGTGGCCTTCCGTTAGAAAAAAAAAACAAAAAACAAAAAACAAGGCCAGGCATGGTGACTCACTCCTGTAATCCCAGCACTTTGGGAGGTCAAGGCAAGTGGATAACCCCAGGTCAGGAGTCAAGACCAGCCTGACCAACATAGTGAAATCTGTCTCTACTAAAAATACAAAATTAGCTAGGTGTGGTGGCATGCACCTGTAATCTCAGCTACTCGGGAGGCTGAGGCAGGAGAATCGCTTGAACCCTTGAGGCGGAGGTTGTAGTGAGCCCAGATTGCACCACGGCACTTCAGCCTGGGTGACAAAGCAAGACTCTGTCTCCAAAAAAAAAAAAAAAAAAAGCAATCCACCTTCAGGAAAAGGAAATTAATCTCACCCCAAATTATGTTAATAATAATGACGGCACTGGTGGATAGCATTTATTTATTAAGACAGGCATTCTTCTATGCACTTGACACATATTAACTGGCTAAATCCACACAACAATCTTATGAGGCAAATACTTTTAAAATACTCACTTTCCCAATATGGAAACAGGCATAGAAAGATTACTAATTGGTCAATCTAAGGTCAAAACAACCAATAAAAGTTAAAATTTTGAAATTTCATCTCACTTCTAGCAAGTACTTTATTAGATAACAGTAGAGATTTCACTGGAATTAGTTAAGTCTAAATAGCTAAATAGGCTTTTAAAAAAATCACCTTGATGCTTCTGGCATCTTTACAAGGCTGAGGTGGAACGCAGCCCACACAAGCTGTCTGCCTAAAAGATGTACTGTATGTTACAATATGGCTAGCAATAGGGACACGTTACAGAAACACTGCAGATCACTTTATCTCACTGTGCCACTGGAGGCAGTTGACAGATGCATGCAGGTCTGAATAATGTCTCTATCACATTAGAAAAATTTGTTCTCAGCTAGATTCATGCCTGCCCATCTGTAAAAGCTAGCCACTTGCATTTAAGAGCTTAATTTACACCATGACATAACTAAAGCTGTGTGTTAAACTATCACTTTTCCACAACAGTTCTAAAATATTCCAAGATGTCTGGCACAAGGTATCAGCTCAAGGACACTGATGAAAGGAGGAGGGTGTTAGAAAATATAAAAGATAAAAATATGAATTTACTACACATAAAAATCTCATATTCAGATACTTCATCCAATTCACCCTTGCTACTAAACAACAAACACATACACTTGTATAAAAATGTAAGTGAAAAGATGTTTTTTGTTGTCATTTTGTGGTGTTTCGACTCAAGGAGTAATTCAACTGTTCTATTTTAAGTTAGATATTCTATATTCTACTCCAAGCTGCTTAGTCTGGCAAATGAAGAGCTAATATCATCTGTATAGCAGGCTAGCATAGTATGATCTAATTTTTTATCTTGTGACTACTATAACTTAGCAGTTTTCCCCTTCCAGATTAAGGGCTTTCATTTTAATCCTAACAGTGTTCATAATGCCTTTCCCAACGCTAAATCTTCCTGGTAATGTAACTCTTGACTGTATTTATCCCCTAGAGTTCTCCTATGAATGTCAATAATCAATGACCCACATAATCATTTTTAAAGAAAATAATTATTAAAGAAACCTAAAGCAATAAAATTAAACTCAATTTATACGTTACAAATAACTTAGTATTCGGTACTAGTGAAAACTGTCCAGTGTCCTCTGTTTTGGGAAAGAGTAATTTTCTCTCATCTTTGAAGAATCTATAGGCTTTTCAGTGCAACCCAAAGGAAACCTGAAATTATTTGCAGCCTCTGTACTAGATAATATTGTTGAAAGGATATATGCTTTCATGCAGACTCATAGGTCAGAGCCCCATATAATGAGGCTCTCTAGACCCTTCTAAAACGCACATTCAGTTAAGATTAAAAAAACACTAAACGTGAACTGAAATATATTCCCAAAGCAGTACTATCATAGAAAGCAACTAACATACATCAGCATCAGTACAACTGTTTTAAGTTACCAAGTGTCTAACTAGAATTATATGGATTGATCTGATTAGTCATTCATACAATAAACATTTATTGGACCATGTGCCAGACAGTGGACTAAGTGCTAGGATTATAAGCACTGTCAACTTTAGTAATCTTTTTCTTTTTCTGAAAGCAGCACTTAACAATTCTCAGAGATGCAGTCACTCCAAAACTGTAAAAAATTCCACATCGCCGGGCGCAGTGGCTCAAGCCTGTAATCCCAGCACTTTGGGAGGCCGAGACGGGCGGATCACGAGGTCAGGAGATCGAGACCATCCTGACTAACACGGTGAAACCCCGTCTCTACTAAAAAATACAAAAAATTAGCCAGGCGAGGTGGCGGGCGCCTGTAGTCCCAGCTACTTGGGAGACTGAGGCAGGAGAATGGCGTAAACCCGGGAGGTGGAGCTTGCAGTGAGCTGAGGTCCGGCCACTGCACTCCAGCCTGGAGGACAGAGCGAGACTCCGTCTCAAAAAAAAAAAAAAAAGAAAAAAGAAAATTCAACATCAACTCTACTATTCTCCTTTACTGCAAACAGGTAAATTAGCTTTTACGCCTAATTTCACTCTAGAATTTAATCAAATGACATGTGCACACAGGAGTGCACAGACACTCTTGTTCCCCATAAGCATGCCTTTCCTGTTTCTTTTTTGTTAAGTACCTCCCAAAAGACAGAAGACTAAAATATGAAGACTTTAGGGCCAGGCACGGTGGCTCACACCTGTAATCCCAGCACTTTGGGAGGCCGAGGCAGGTAGATCACCTGAGGTCAGCGAGTTTGAGACAAGTCTGGCCAGCACGGCGAAACCCCATCTCTACTAAAAATACAAAAATTGGCCAGGCGTGGTGGTCACGCCTGTAATCCCAGCACTTTGGGAGGTTGAGGCAGGCAGATCACAAGGTCAGGAGATCGAGAGCATCCTGGCTAACATAGTGAGACCCCGTCTCTACTAAAAATACAAAAAATTAGCCAGGCGTGGTGGCAGGTGCCTGTAGCCCCAGCTACTCGGGAGGCTGAGGCAGGAAAATGGCATGAACCTGGGAGGTGAAGCTGGCAGTGAGCTGAGATAGCGCCACTGCACTCCAGCCGGGCTGACAGAGCAAGACTCCATTTCAAAAAAAAATTAGCCAGACATGGCGGCAGGCACCTGTAATCCCAGCTACTCGGGAGGCTGAGGCAGAATTGCTTGAATCCAGGAAGTAGAGGTTGCAGTGAGCTGCGATCCTGCCGCTGCACTCCAGCGTGGGTGACAGAGCTAGACTCCATCCCAAAAAAAGTTAAAAAATTAAAAATAAATAAATAAATGAAGACTTCAAATATCAAATTTAAAACTCTTAGAATATGGATTTGGATGATTTTAAAAATTGAAGTCTCACTATTCTTCCCAATGTCCATTAATTCCAGGTGGTTTGCATAATTTTTTTTAAAAAGCAAGAGACCTGAAATGGAGAACTCTCTTTCAAATATCCCTAAAATGTACTTAAGAACTTGAAGTAATCTAATGCTCTGTTGCCTAGGCGGAAATGCAGTGGTGAGATCACACCTCACTGCAGCCTTGACCTCCCAGGCTCAAGCAATCCTCCTACCTTAAGCCTCCTTGTAGCTGGGACCACAAGCAAATGCCACCAAGCCCAGCTAATTTTTTTCTGTTTTGCAGAAATGGGGTCTCCCTATGTTGCCCAGGCTGTAAATCTAATGCTTAATAAACTTAACCTAAAGTCTAGCTTTGTAACAGTCTTTCCTTTATTTTCTAACACCACTAATATCTGAATATTTATAGATATGATGACAGAGGAGTAAAGTTCTCTCAGAAGGCCTGATCTCAATGTTGTAAACTCAATTCCCACTCATGCTAATCTACAGAGATGTAGCTGTAATAAATGATGAATTATTAATGTCCTTGATATCATGTGGAGCCAGAGGTGCCATTAACGTAGTTGTTTAGTACCATCAGGGGTAAATTATTTATAGGATGTACAGAGCAATCACAACAGTTGGAAGAGAAAATCAAATTCAGCAAGCTAATTGCAACGAAGTCCTACAGCAACAGAAATGGAGGGGTTTTCTTCTGTAGTCACACATACATCTGAATCATCAATTTTGTTTTCAAGAATATGCAGCAATAATAGGCTGAACTGGGAACTTCAGCAAACAAAACATCTGACAAAGAGGCCCTTTGTAAAAGTTAAAGGATAAGAAAACATTGTATCTACTATTTTGGGTATGACAGTGCTTCATTTAGCCAGCATAATTTGGAAATCTTTGTCTTGTTAAGTGTGTACCTAGCATAATTTAGTTTTCAAAATAATTATCAGCCGGGCACGTAGCTCACACCTGTAATCCCAGCACTTTGGGAGGCTGAGGCGGGTGGATCACCTGAGGTCAGGAGTTCGAGACCAGCCTGGCCAACATGGTGAAACCTCATCTCTACTAAAAACACAAAAGATTAGCCAGGTGTGGTGGCGCGTGGCTGTAATCCCAGCTACTCAGAGGCTGAGACAGGAGAATCGCTTGAACTCAGGAGGCAGAGGTTGCAGTGAGCCAAGATGGTGTCACTGCACACCAGCCTGATCAACAAGAGTGAAACTCTCAGCCGGGCGCGGTGGCTCAAGCCTGTAATCCCAGCACTTTGGGAGGCCGAGACGGGTGGATCACGAGGTCAGGAGATCGAGACCATCCTGGCTAACACGGTGAAACCCCGTTTCTACTAAAAATACAAAAAAAAAACTAGCCGGGCGAGGTGGCGGGCGCCTGTAGTCCCAGCTACTCCGGAGGCTGAGGCAGGAGAATGGCATAAACCCGGGAGGCGGAGCTTGCAGTGAGCTGAGATCCGGCCACTGCACTCCAGCCCCGGCGACAGAGCAAGACTCCGTCTCAAAAAAAAAAAAAAAGAGTGAAACTCTCGAAAAACAAAAAAAACTCAGGGTTACTATTATAATCAATCACTATAGTGTGATTTAACATGCTTATGATCTTGAGTATTCTTGGAGTAAAGTGAACTAAACACAAGAATTCTAAAACAACTCTGAAAATTGTCTGCTCTTGTAAGTTGGCTTTTCCTCTACCACTAACAGCTTTACACTAAAAGCTCTCATTTCTTGGAAATTTCAGCCTTCCTTTCTATAACAGGCTACTTTAACTTTTTACAAAAATTTGTTTCTAATCAATTGTCATAGGCTAGGAGACCCCCAGTTCCTGTTAGAACTATCTGAATTAGGAGTAAATGAGATATGAGAGTCTTTTCTGTGAATAAATGCTTCCTGGAAACATTTTTGCTTGTGGTTGAACTAGAAGTGGCTAGCTATATTGGATAAACATTGGGTAAAGATCTTCAGGATAAATAAGATTGTATTATAGTTTGAAGCATAAAGCTGTTGCAAATTAAACTTTCTATATTTCATTTGTATTGCTTATTTGTAATACATCATACAATACTTTTTGTATGAATTTTAAGTCAGAGGTGCTGGACATGGTGGCCCACACCTGTAATCCCAGCACTTTGGGAGACCAAAGTGGGACTATATACCTGCAGTCCCAGCTACTCAGGAGGCTGAGAGGGGAGGATCATTTGAGCCCAGGAGTTTGAGGTTACAGTGAGCTATGCACACCAGCCTTGGTGACAGAGGGAAATCTTGTCTCCAAAACAACAAAAAAGAAGAGAAAAAAAATTAGAAGTAGGGGTTCTACTGCCTCAGTATTCTTCTGCCTCAGCCTCCCGAGTAGCTGGGATTACAGGCATGTGCCACTATGCCCAGCTAATTTTGCATTTTTAGTAGAGGTGGCATTTCACCATGTTGGTCAGGCTGGTCTCGAACTCCTGACCTGTGATCCACCTGCCTCAGCCTCCCCAATTGCTAGGATTATAGGCGAGAGCCACCGTGCCCAGCTCCTTGAGTTCTTAATAATTAAAAATGTTGTTTCACTAGGGAATGTAACAACAATAAAAAAAACAAAATATTAATTCTACAGATACATTTAAGAATACAACCTCAGCATGCCCAGTTTTGGGACACTGGGCAAGTCACTGAACCTCAGCTTCAGTCTCTTCCATTAGTACCACCCTTATCAGATTGCTTAGAAGACTAGAATAATATAAATATATGTAAAAAGAATATAAAACCTTAATTGGGACTACTCCCCTAATTAACTTATTGAAATAGTAATCTAAATATTGCTTCTGAATTCTAATTTTATGAGAGATGCCAGTAACAAGTCAGCTCACCAAAGATTTGGTCAAATTACTGGAGTACGCATATACATCATAAGATATGATGTTTCAGAATTACCCAGTGACACCATTTCTAAGAATCTACTCTGCATATATATCTACAGTTATGAAACGATATCTATCAGGAAGTTACTGTAATAACAAAATCATAAAAAGAAACCTATATGCTTATCAAGATGAGATCAGCTAAATAATTTATGCAAGTCCTACACAATGGAATTCTCTGCAGTCTATAAAAACAGCAATATAGAGAGCTATATATTTGGTATGGTTTTGTGTGTTTTTAAAGAAAAGGAAAAAAAGATAGATGTATGTGTAAAACTTTGGAAGCAACCCAGGAAACAATTAACAGTGAATTCTCTTTAGGTAAGACAAAGGAACTTGTTATTGTCCCACTTTAAAATGTTTTGTACCATTTTAATAGTTTATCATGGGCTCCAGCCTGGCCAACATGGTGAAACCCTGTCTCTAATGAAAATACAAAAATTAGCTGGACGTGGTGGCACATGTCTGTAATCTCAGCTACTTAGGAGGCTGAGGCAGGAGGATTGCTTGAACCTGGGAGACAGAGGCTGCAATGAGCTGAGACCGCACCACTGCACTCCAGCCTGGGTAACAGAGCAAGACTCAATCTTAAAAAAAAAAAAAAAAAAAAAGGCCGGGTGTGGTGGCTCACATCTGTAATGCCAGCACTTTGGAAAGCTGAGGCAGGTGGATCACGAGGTCAGGAGTTCAAGACCAGCCTGGCCAAGATGGTGAAACCTCCTCTCTACTAAAAATACAAAAAATTAGCTAGGTGTGGTGGCAGGTACCTGTAATCCCAGCTACTCAGGAGGCTGAGGAAGGAGAATCGCTTGAACCTGGGAAGCAGAGGTTGCAGTGAGCCGAGATCATGCCACTGTATTCCAGCCTGGGCAGCAAAGTGAGACTCTGCCTCCAAAAAAAAAAAAAAGGTTTACCATGGGTATTAATTTATTTAAATATACCTTTAACCTAGAATGTACTAGGAAATAAGATTTTATCTTTCAAGACAGGGTCTCACTCTGTTGCCCAGGCTGAGTGCAGTAGCTTGATCATGGCTCACCTTAACTCCCGGGCTCAAACAATTCTGCAACCTCAGCTTCCCAAGTACCTGGGACTATAGCCATGTGCCACTGCACCCAGCTAATTTTTTTTTTTTTTTTTTTTTTTTTTTGAGACGAAGTCTTGCTCTGTCGCCCGGGCTGGGGTGCAGTGTCCGGATCTCAGCTCACTGCAAGCTCCGCCTCCCAGGTTTATGCCATTCTCCTGCCTCAGCCTCCCATGTAGCTGGGACTACAGGCGCCTGCCACCTCGCCCAGCTAGTTTTTTGTATTTTTTAGTAGAGACAGGGTTTCACCGTGTTAGCCAGGATGGTCTCGATCTCCTGACCTCGTGATCTGCCCGTCTCAGCCTCCCAAAGTGCTGGGATTACAGGCTTGAGCCACCGCGCCCGGCCAAATTTTTTATTTTTATTTTTTTGAGATGGAGTCTCGCTGTGTCGCCCAGGCTGGAGTGCAGGGGCCCGATCTCAGCTCACTGCAAGCTCCGCCTCCCAGGTTCACACCACTCTCCTGCCTCAGCCTCCTGAGTAGCTGGGACTACATGCACCTGCCACCACGCCCGGCTAATTGTTTGTGTGTGTGTGTGTGTGTGTGTGTGTGTGTGTGTGTGTGTGTGTGTGTGTGTGTGTGTGTGTGTGTGTGTATTTTTAGTAGAGACGTGTTAGCCAGGATAATTTTTTATTTCTTGTAGAGACAGGGTCTCGTCATGTTGCCCAGGCTGGTTCCAAACTCCTGGACTCAATCAATCCTCCCTCCTCAGCTTCCCAAAGTGCTGGGATTACAGGCATGAGCTACCACACACAACCAGAAATAAGATTTTAATTTTGTTACTTTTCTGAGATTAGAATTCTTCCTACCGAATGTTTTCAGAATAATACCATAAATTGACCAAATCAGGTTAATTATGACACCTGACAAGGAACAAGAAAAACTTATCAACTCCATGTCCTTTTGCCTTCCTAATCAGTAAGATACCTCAGATAGATAGTGAAAAATACAAATACACTAGACTGTTTTTTTAGACGGATGTATGAAATCGTAAATTCTACTTTAGAACCTAGTATCTGGCCTTCAAATTTCAAACGAACAGAGCTGAATTTTTAGTGAGCAGTACAAAACCATGGAATACCACTCCTATCCATGTTTTTAGTATCTGTCCTTCCTGCCCTCATTTAGAATAAAATAATAGTTCAGTAACAGTGGAACACAGGTTCCTGTTCATATATGAAAATATGCAGAGGCCGGGCGCGGTGGCTCAAGCCTGTAATCCCAGCACTTTGGGAGGCCGAGACGGGTGGATCATAAGGTCAGGAGATCGAGACCATCCTGGCTAATACGGTGAAACCCCGTCTCTACTAAAAAATACAAAAAACTAGCCGGGCAACGAGGCGGGCGCCTGTAGTCCCAGCTACTCGGGAGGCTGAGACAGGAGAATGGCGTGAACCCGGGAGGCGGAGCTTGCAGTGAGCTGAGAGGCGGCCACTGCACTCCAGCCTGGGCGGCAAAGCAAGACTCCGTCTCAAAAAAAAAAAAAAAAAAAAGAAAATATGCAGAAAGCTGGCCAGGCATGGTGGCTCATGCCTGTAATCACAACACTTTGGGAGGCCCAGGCGGGCGGATCACCTGAGGTCAGGAGTTCGAGACAAGCCTGGCCAACGTGGTGAAACCGCGTCTCTACTAAAAATACCAAAAATTAGCTGGGCATAGTGGCGGGCGCCTGTAATCCCTGCTACTCGGGAGGCTGAGACACGAGAATCGCTTGAACCCAGGAGATGGAAGTTGCAGTGAGCTGAGATCGTGTCATTGCACTCCAGCCTGGGCAACAAGAGTGGAAACTCCATCTCAAAAAAACAAAAAAAGAAAAAAAAGAAAATATGCAGAAAACTATGACATTTTCCATCACTATTAGTGAGCATTTTTTAAGTACCAGCATTTTCTAGGTTCATATCTTTGTATCAGACTACTTATATCTTACAATTATTAAGTTATTGTGAAGATTTATTTTTTTTGAGATGAAGTTTCACTCTTTTGCCCAGGCTAGAGTGCAGTGGCGCGATCTCGGCTCACCACAACCTCCACCTCCTGGGTTCAAGTGATTCTCCTGCCTCAGCCTCCCGAGTAACTGGGATTACAGACACCTGCCACCACACCCAGCTAATTTTTTTGTATTCTTTTTTTAGTAGAGACAGGGTTTCACCACGTTGGCCAGGCTGGTCTCGAACTCCTGACCTAGGTGATCCACCCGCCTTGGCCTCCCAAAGTACTGGGATTACAGGCGTGAGCCACCGCACCCAACCTATTGTAAAGATTTTTACAAGTTAATCGAGAGTAAAACAAGTCATCTTATCACTTATATTATTGGTAAAGAAGGTTTAATCAAAGCCAAGCATCAGTTGGATTTCTTATTATTGATGTAATCCACCATTCCTTAATGCCTATGTAGTTTAACCTGGCACCAAGTCTAATATCTCCTCAAATAAGCACACTATGCTCAGGGTTGGCTATGCTTTTCCTGCTGCAACCTACCAAGATTTTGATTACACAAGCAAGTTCTTACAGTGATTCTGAAATAGATATGCAAAAAACATGTAAGAGAAGCCCAAAATTAAGAAACATTTAGCTGGGCATGGTGGCTCACGCCTGTAATCCTAGCACTTTGGGAGGCCAAGGCGGGCAGATTATCTGAGGTCGGAAGTTCAAGACCAGCCTGACCAACATGAAAAAACCCTGTCTCTACTAAAAATACAAAATTAGTCAGGCATGGTGGCGCATTCCTGTAATCCCAGGCACTTGGGAGGCCGAAGCAGGAGACTCGCTTGAACCCAGGAGGCGGAGGTTGTGGTGAGCCGAGATCCTCCCACTGCACTCCAGCCTGGGCAACAAGAATGAAACTCTGTCTCAAAAAAACAAACAAACAAACAAAAAAAAACAAGAATTCAGTTAGGAGTTGATTTACACCACACTTCACTATTGTTGCGCTGTTAACGGTTTAACTTTAAAACTGCTAATCACCACTAATTATTCTGGCAATTATTCTGCCAGTTATTTGTTACAAATAACATAATTACAGTCTTGTTTGGGAAAGGCTGAGGAAGGGCAAAAGGAGAAGAGATGAGGAAGGGCAAAAGGAGAAGAGATGAAGAACACAAATACCTTAAAAAACTGGTTTACAACGAAGTAAAACTCAATTAACTATTCCATTCTCCAGGTTTTTCTCCCAAACATGAAATCAATAATTTGGATAGAGTGTAATTACTTAAACTGCTTTTATTTTTTATTTGCACCAACTGAATATTATAACATTTTTCATGACTGAAATAATACAGAATAAATGTGTTGAGTCATTTTCTCTGGAATAGGAAATATGACATAAGAATGCTTTCAGAGTACTTCTAAAAAACATTTTGCTAAGCCTTTACTTAATATGATGTGATCTTTTCTCAACTGGTTAAATGCCAGTTTTCCATTAGGATTGAAAGACCTTTAAAGAATAAAGCACATAAAATGTCACGGATCTAAGATGAAGGAAATGTATTTCCTAGCATTAGGAAACCAAGTGATTATCTTCATATACAAGTAATCCTTTGATTACTCATGTGCTGATTCTATTTGTTTTACATTGGAAAATGCAAAACATTTGTAATATAATGAAACATAATTAGGACATTAATCTCTATAAAAATAAACGGGTCCTCCAAAGCAGAAAATAATTTTAAAGAATTAAGTAAAACACAGATTTCTTCAACTAACATTCAGTAAGCAAAAATTGCTTATGGTTCAGTGGTTCTCCATCATGACTGCACATTAGCCTCAATAGGGAAGATTAATATTGATACTTAAGTCCCACCCCAGACCAAACAAATCAGAGAATCATCGGGTAAGGCTAAAACAATGTTTTTTTTTTGTTTTAATTATTATACTTTTAAGTTCTAGGGTACATGTGCACAACGTGCAGGTTTGTTACATATGTATACATGTGCCCTGCTGGTGTGCTGCACCCATTAACTCGTTATTTACATTAGGTATATCTCCCTAATGCTATCCCTCTCCCTTCCCCCAACGCTACGACAAGCCCCGGTGTGTGATGTTCCCCGCCCTGTGTCCAAGTGTTCTCAACAATGGTATTTTGTAAAAGCTCTCCAAGCAACAGTCTAATGCACAGGTGGGGCTGAGAACATTACCAGTCCAGAAATCCATCTAATAACCCAAAGCCTGATGGGGCCAAGGATGTTCTGAGTTCCCATGAGATCTGGTGGCTTAAAAGTGTCCAGCTGGCTGGGCGCAGTGGCTCTCGCCTGTAATCCCAGCACTTTGGAAAGCCAGGGCAGGTGGATCACCTGAGGTCTAGAGTTCGAGATCAGCCTGGCTAACATGGAGAAACCCCATTCCTACTAAAAATACAAAAATTAGGTGTGGTGGTGCGTGCCTGTAATCTCAGCTACTTGGGAGGCTGAGGCAGGAGAATCGCTTAAACCCAGGAGGCGGAGGTTGCAGTAAGCCAGGATGGTGCCACCACACTCAAGCCTGGGCAACAAAGCAAGACTCCGTCTCAAAAAAAAAAAAAAAAAAAGTGTACAGCCAGGCCTGTACAGTGGCTCATGCCTATAATCCCATCACTTTGGGAAGTCAAGGTGGGTGGATCACCTGAGGTCAGGAGTTTGAGACCAGTCTGGCCATCATGGCAAAACCCCATCTCTACTAAAAATACAAAAACATTAGCCAGACATGGTGGCTGGCACCTGTAATCCCACCTGCTCAGGAGGCAGAGGCAGGAGAATCGCTTGAACCCGGGAGGCAGAGGTTGCAGTGAGCCAAGATCTCACCACTGCACTCCAGTCTGGGCAATAGAGAGACATTCTGTCTCAAATAAATAAATAAATAAATAAATAAATAAATAAATAAATAAATGAGTGAGTGAGTGAGTGAGTGAGTGAGTGAGTGAGACCATGTCTCTAAATAAATAAATTGTCCATCCTGGCTAACACAGCGAAACCCTGTCTCCACTAAAAATACAAAAAATTAGCCAGGCGTGGTGGCAGGCGCCTGTAGTCCCAGCTACTCAGGAGGCTGAGGCAAGAGAATGGAGTGAACCCAGGAGGCGGAGCTTGCAGTGAGCCAAGATCACACCACTGCACTCTAGTCTGGGAGACACAGCAAGACCCCGTCTCAAAATAAATAAATAAATAAAAATAAATAAATAAATAGTGTGACACCTCCCCTACACAACTCTCTCTCTCACTCCTACTTTCACCATGTGAAGTGCCTGCTCCCGCTTCGCCTTTTGCCATAAGTAAAAGCTCCCTGAGGCCTCACCAGAAGCCAAGTTGATGCCAGTGCCACACTTCCTGTACAGCCTATAGAAATGTGAGCCAGGTAAACTTCTTTTATTTATAAATTACCCAGTCTCAGTTAATTCTATATAGCAGTGCAAGAGACTAATACAGCAGGGTATTATTGTGTTAACAACCAAGCCCAAGTGATCTGTATCAGATCTGTATTAGGTCAGACTTCTTAAGGCTCTCTTGTTGCAGATTTTCTTGTTCAGGTATCTTATAAACTAACAAAAATGCCCTGAAGATTGCACTAGATTTTGAAGGCTCACACTTGCTATTTACCACTTCCCCAGATATACCAGGATAAAGAAGATAAAATATATTAAAATCCTTAATACAGTGAAAGCACGTATATGTTTTGAAATGATTGTTGCAAGTGAAACAGTTCACTGTAACAGTATCATGCAAGCCAGGAGCAAAGTATATCGGATTCTGGAAACACAGCATCTTTTCCCACGCCTCGCCTCAATTTGGTTTAGGGATTTACTACGTCTTTTATTTACTTAATTTTTTTACTTGGCCTCTAATATCCAGTTAAAGTGTTTCTTTTGCAAACTAAAACTGATTGTTTCTGCTATTGTCTAAAAAAGATCATCTATTATTACCTGACATTACGTGAGAGACATCCATAATACTTTTGAAGTATCTCAACTTTAGAAATAGGTGGCTGGAGGCCAAGCGCGGTGGCTCACGCCTGTAATCCAGCACTTAGGGAGGCTGAGGTGGGCAGATCACCTGAGGTCAGGAGTTCGAGACCAGCCTGGCCAACATGGTAAAACCCCGTCTCTACTACAAATACAAAAATCAGCCAGGTGTCATGCGCGTGCCTGTAATCCCAGCTACTTGGGAGGCTGAGGGAGAACTACTTGAACCCAGGAGGCAGAGGTTGCACTGGGCTGAAATCACCCCACTGCATTCCAGCCAATCACAAGATCAAGAGATCGAGACCATCCTGGTCAACATGGTGAAACCCCGTCTCTACTAAAAATACAAAAATTAGCGAGGTATGGTGGCACGTGCCTGTAGTCCCAGCTACTTGGGCGACAGAGCAGGACTCTGTCTCAAAAAATAAAAAATAAAAATATAAATGGGTGACCAGTATACAGTTTCAGACCACTTAAAACACCTCCATCTACAGCTGTCAGCCCTAATGCCACTGCATGCAACTACTTATTCATTAATATTTAGTAACTATCTGATGGATGCTGCAAGGCTCTATAAAAACAAAGAAAAAAATGAAAGATTACTTGTGGATATATTTTTCTGAATTTTGAGGCAATTAGACGAAACATCCCAGATGGAGTGAGATGGGAACCAGAGCTAGTAATAACTTTTTGGGCCAGGTGCGGTGGCTCACGCCTGTTAATTCCGGCACTATGGGAGGCCAAGGTGGGCAGATTACGAGGTCAGCAGTTTGAGGCCAGCCTGGCCAACATGGTGATACCTCGTCTCTAGTAAAAATACAAAAATTAGCCGGGCATGTGGTGCACACCTGCAATCCAAGCTACTCAGGAGGCTGAGGCAGGAGAATCCCTCGAACCCAGGAGGCGGAGGTTGCAGTGAGCCGATATCGCACCACTGCACTCCAGCCTGGGCGACAAGAGCGAAACTCTGTCTCAAAAATAAATAAATAAATAATAAAACCTTTTAGTGTTCCCATATTTAGAATTTTTCTTTGTTTAAAAAGATGATCTTGGCTGCCTTCTTTAGGCCGGGCTCAGTGGCTCACACCTGTAATTCCAGCACTTTTGGAGGCCGAGGCGGGCAGATCACAAGGTCAGGAGATCGAGATCATCCTGGCTAACAGGGTGAAACCCTGTCTCTACTAAAAATACAAAAAAAATTAGCCGGGCGTGGTGGCGGGCGCCTGTAGTCCCAGCTACTCGGGAGGCTGAGGCAGGAGAATGGCGTGAACCTGGGAGGCAGAGCTTGCAATGAGCCGAGATGGTACCACTGCACTCCAGCTTGGGCAACAGAGAGAGACTCTGTCTCAATTAAAAAAAAAAAAGAAAAAAAAAAAAAAAAAAAAAACAGAAAAAAATAAAAAATAAAAAGATGAGTTTGAAATAATTAGCTAAGATAATGCCCTGATTCATTCACAACATTTACTATAGATAATGAGGTACCTTGAAAAGAAACCATATAGTAAGATATTTAAAAGACCAGAAGCAAATGAGAATGGGTTGCTTTAATTTCTTTTAAAATTTCTCCTGAGCGGCCAGGGGCAGTGGCTCACGCCTGTAAACCCAGCACTTTGGGAGGCCAAAGTGGGCCAATCACAAGGTCAAGAGATCGAGACCATCCTGGCCAACATGGTGAAACCCCGTCTCTACTAAAAATACAAAAATTAGCCGGGTGTGGTGGCGCGTGCCTGTAGTCCCAGCTACTTGGGAGGCTGAGGCAGGAGAATCACTTGAACCTGGGAGGCAGAGGTTGCAGTGAGCCGAGATTAGATTGTGCCACTGCACTTCAGCCTGGCAACAGAGCAAGATACCGTCTCAAAAACAAAAAAAATCAGACCGGGAGCGGTGGCTCACACCTGTAATCCCAGCACTTTGGGAGACTGAGGCAGGCGGATCACAAGGTCAGGAGTTCGAGATCAGCCTGGCCAGCATGGTGAAGCCCCATCTTGACTAAAAATACAAAAATTAGCTAGGCATGGTGGTGGACGCCTATAATCCCAGCTACTTGGGAGGCTGAAGCAGAATTGCTTGAACCCAGGTGGAAGTGAGCCGAGATTATGCCACTCTACTCTAGCCTGGGCAACAGAGCAAGACTCTGTCTCAAAACAAACAAAAAAAAATTTCATTCCTGATTTCTCTCAAAAGGTTATATAACCTTATTTTTTTGAGATGGAATCTTGCTCTGTCGCTAGAGTGCCGTAATCTCAGCTCACTACAACTTCTGCCTCCCAGGCTCAAGCGATTCTCCTGCCTTAGCCTCCAGAGTAACTGGGATTCAGGACCCCACCACCACGGCTAATTTTTGTATTTTTAATAGAGATGGGGTTTCACCATCTTAGCCAGGCTGATCTCGAACTCCTGACCTCGTGATGCACCCGCCTCCGCCTCCCAAAGTGCTGGGATTACAGGCATGAGCACTCTGCCCGGCCATCTGTACCCTTTTTAAAGGGGCTCATTTTCTTTTTCTTTTCTTTTCTTTTATTTTCTTTTTAAAGACAGGATCTTGCTCTGTCTCCCAGGCTGGAGTGCAGCAGCACGATTTCAGCTCATTACAACCTCTGCCTCCCATGCTCAAGCCATCCTCCTACCTCAGCCCCCCAAGTAAGTAACTGGGACCAGAGGTGTGTACCAGCATACCGGGCTGTTGTACTTTTTTTTGAGAGACAGCGGGTTTTGCCATGTTGCCCAGGCTAATCTTGAACTCCTGGACTCAAGCGATTCACTGGCCTCAGCTTCCGAAAGTGCTGGAATTACAGGCGTGAGCCACTCTGCACAAGGTCATGGGCTCATTTTCAATTTACCACCTTGTGGTTTAAAGCAATTAAAGTAGATTATTTTCACATTTCAGCTGGATTATCCAACTGCAAGTTATAAAGTTATCTGAAAAAATATTGTCTCCTCTGGCTGGTTGCAGTGGCTCACAACTGTAATCCCAACACTTTGGGGGGCCGAGGTAGGCGGATCACTTGAGGTTGAGAATTCAAGACCAGCCTGACCAATGTGAAGAAATCCCGTCTCTACTAAAAATACAAGAATTAGCCGGGCATGGTGGCACATGCCTGTAATCCCAGCTACTCAGGAGGCTGAGGCAGGAGAATCGCTTCAATCCAGGAGGTGGAGGTTGTGGTGAGCCGAGATTGCACCATTGCACTCTAGCCCGGGCAACAAGAGCAAAACTCCATCTCAAAAAACAAAACAAAAAAAAAAAATTGCCTCCTCTCAGTTTTCTTCACAGTGTTTACCCTCTACATGTAATAGAAGGATGGAAGACTTCATTTTCGGAAAAAAAAACAAGAGAAAGAAACTAGAACTGGAATGAACTTTAAAAGCCCTCAAATCAACTCTTCTACCCTTCTAAAACCCAAAAATGTTTTCCTAAGAATATCTTAATCCTTACCAATATCACTACAAATGTATAAAGGAAGGCTGGGCATGGTGGCTCACGCTTGTAATCCCAGCACTTTGGGAAGCCAAGGTGGGTGGATCACCTGAGGTTGGGATATCGAGACCAGCCTAACCAACGTGGAGAAACCCCATCTCTACTAAAACTACAAAATTAGCCGGGCGTGGTGACGCATGCCTGTAATGCCAGCTACTCGGGAGGCTGAGGCAGGAGAAGCGTTTGAACCTGGGAAGTGGAGGCTGCAGTGAGCTGAGATCGCACCATTGTACTCCAGCCTGGGCAACAAGAGCGAAACTCCATCTCAAAAAAAAAAAAAAAAAAAAAGTAGAAAGGAACTGCAAATGATCTGTCCCTTTAGGGAAGAAATATGAAATATAGGCAAAGCTATGCAGTTTTTGCTTGACATCACACAAGTCATTGCTAGTGAGCTCATAATCTTTAAAGGGATCAAGACAAAATCCATGGGAGGCCAAGATGGGTGGATCACCTGAGGTCACGAGTTCAAGACCACCCTGGCCAACATGGTGAAACCCTGTCTCTACTAAAAATACAAAAATTAGGCAGGCATGGTGGTGGGCACCTGTAAACCCAGCTACTTGGGAGACTAAGGCAGGAGAATCACTTAAACCCAGGAGGCGGGGGTTGCAGTGAACCAAGATTCTGCCACTGCACTCCAGCCTGGGCAACAGAGCAAGACTCCATCTTGGGGAAAAAAAAAAAAAAAAAGACTAAATCCACATGTTAATAGTGAAAACATTTTGCCAGGGTTACTAAAAGAGCTACAGAGGCTGAAGCCCAAGTCACACATGGAAAGACTTCCATAGAGCTATTCAACACAAGCATGGCTGGGCACAGTGGCTCACGCCTGTAATCTCAGCACTTTGGGAGGCCAAGGCAGGTGGATTACCTGAGGTCAGGAGTTCAAGACAAGCCTGGCCAATATGATGAAACCCCGTCTCTACTAAAAATACAAAACTTAGCTGGGCGTGGTGGCGTGCACCTGTAGTCCCAGCTACTCGGGAGGCTGAGGCAAAGAATTGCTTGAACCCAGGAGGTGGAGGTTGCAGTGATTTGAGATTGCGCCACTGCACTCCAGCCTAGGCAACAGAGTGAGACTCCGTCTCAAAAAAAACAAACAAACAAATAAACATAAGCTTATGTCCTCTCTATATGCTGAAAAACGAATCTGTTCACAACTATTATAAAGAAACAAAAGCAAGCAAATTTTAAACAATTATAATGAAAATAGAACTAAAAAAGTATAAGTAACTAAGTATATACATAATCCAATAAATTAATCAAGTACAGCATGGGTTCCCAATACTGATCCATGATAAAATTTTTAGCAGTTGGCCAGGCGCAGTGGCTCACACCTATAATCCTAGCACTTTGGTAGGCCGAGGTAGGTGGATCACCTGAGGTCAGGAGTTTGAGACCAGCCTGACCAACATGGCAAAACCCCGTCTCTACTAAAAATACAAAACCGAGCTGGGCATGATGGAGGAGGCCTAATCCCTACCATGGAAGTTGAGGTAGGAGAATCACTTGAACCCGGGCGATGGAGGTTGCAGTGGGTTGAGATCAGACCGCTTCACTCCAGCCTGGGTGAAAATGAGAAACTCCATCTCAAAAAAAAAAAAAAAAAAAAAAAAAAAATTTAGCAGTCTACAGTGAAATAAAACAGTAAAGAAAAGGTTACAAATTTTTCATAAAGCTAAATCTATATAATCTATAGAAGCGTCCTTAACCCTAAAAATACATACTTCTTAATGTTTTGGTACTATCATGAAATGACCAAGACAACACATCATTGGGGGAAAGGGGTTCTAACAGTTACTTTGCAAAATAAGTTGAGTGATAAACCTAGTCTTTAAATGCTGTGTATGTGTGTGTAAACAGAACAACGTGATAAAGAGCTCTGTACCCACAGAGAATCCAGTCAAGCCCTGAATGATCAAATAATATTCTAGAGAGTTTCTCATACAGAGAAGCATAGATAGCATCTGAGTAGGTTTCCAAAAACCAGTATTAATGAACTTTGTCCATAATCATTTTGATAGTCACAAGTTTGAGCATGTGAATTTGAATCACTAATATATTTAAAGCATTACATGTGTTTCAACATTCAAAATTACATAAAGAAATCCAAATGTACTTGGTGGTTTTATAGCTAAAGGCAACTGCTGAAGAATGTTTCATTTCTCAATTTAAAATAGTATGGTACTATCTTCTAATATTCTAAGAGTTCTACCAATACAAGACTTCCATCCAATTACATTTCTTTTTTTTTTTTTTTTTGAGATGGAGTCTCGCTCTGTCGCCCAGGCTGGAGTGCAGTGGCCGGATCTCAGCTCACTGCAAGCTCCGCCTCCCGGGTTTACGCCATTCTCCTGCCTCAGCCTCCCGAGTAGCTGAGACTACAGGCGCCCACCACCTCGCCCGGCTAGGTTTTTTGCATTTTTTAGTAGAGACGGGGTTTCACCGTGTTAGCCAGGATGGTCTCGATCTCCTGACCTCGTGATCCACCCGTCTCAGCCTCCCAAAGTGCTGGGATTACAGGCTTGAGCCACCGCGCCCGGCCCATCTAATTACATTTCTACAACAGAATTGTTCTCTAAGGCATTTCATTTCAACTGAAAATGTCAATTTCATTATAGGACATTAAAAATTTTGAATGTCACTTGGCTCTAGGCAATTGGTCTTCATTAAACAAAAATCAAACCTTAACACAAAAATATATCTTACATAAAATTACTTCTAAATGTTTACCAACCAATGGAGAATCTTAAATAGTAGGCCACGCTGTGGCCGGGCGCAATGGCTCGTGCCTGTAATCTTAGCACTTTGGGAGGCCGAGGCGGGCAGATCACCTGAGGTCAGAGGTCAGAGGTCAGGAGTTCGAGACCAGCCTGGCCAACATGGTGAAACCCTGTCTCTACTGAAAATACAAAAATTAGGCAGACATACTGGCTCAAGTCCGTAATCCCAGCTACCTGGGAGTCTGAGGCAGGAGAATCACTGGAACCCAGGAGGCAGAGGCTGCAGTGAGCCGAGATCGTGCCACTGCAACTCCAGCCTGGGTGACAGAGCAAGACTCTTTCAAAAAAAAAAAAAAAAAAGTAGGCCAGGCCAGGCTTGGTGGCTCACACCTGTAACCCCAGCACTTTGGGAGGCTGAGGTGGGTGGATCACCTGACATCAGGAGTTTAAGACCAGCCTGGCCAACATGGTGAAACCCCACTTCTACTAAAAATACAAAAAATTAGCCAGGCATGGTAGCGAATGCCTGTAATCCCAGCTGCTTGGGAGGCTGAGGCAGAGAATTGCTTGAACCCAGGAAGCAGAGGTTGCAGTGAGACAAGGTCATGCCATTGCACTCCAGCCTGGGCAACAAGAGCAAGGATCCATCTCAAAAAAAAAAAAAAAAAAAAAAAAAAGTAGGCCACATTAATTTCAATTACAGCTAAATGAAGTTGTTTTGTCAAATCTGTGCCAGATTTATTGTTATAATCAGGTAGCTCTTCCAAGAATGTCTTAGAAAAAGGCACTTGCTGCATAACAAAGAGTCTGTGCTAGGTTTAACTCAGACTACACTGCACACTGATATGAGTTTTTAAATTTGAGTCAATAAAACCAGAATTGACTACAGGTGTCACTACCATAAGAGAGAAAGCATCTTATTGCACTGCAGTTCTATGTTTACTAAAACATTTGGTTGGCCGGGCGCGGTGGCTCAAGCCTGTAATCCCAGCACTTTGGGAGGCCGAGACGGGCGGATCACGAGGTCAGGAGATCGAGACCATCCTGGCTAATACGGTGAAACCCCGTCTCTACTAAAAAATACAAAAAACTAGCCGGGCGACGAGGCGGGCGCCTGTAGTCCCAGCTACTCGGGAGGCTGAGACAGGAGAATGGCGTGAACCCGGGAGGCCGAGCTTGCAGTGAGCTGAGAGCCGGCCACTGCACTCCAGCCTGGGCGGCAGAGCAAGACTCCGTCTCAAAAAAAAAAAAAAAAAAAAAAAAAAAAAATAAAACATTTGGTTATTTGTTAATTTTCTCAACGACTATATGAGGTAAATTTCTTTCCTATCTGTGCTAACCTATTTGCAAATATATAAATACTTCTTAACCTCTGCAACACCTCTTATTTGTATTCTATTTCCAATAAAAATCCAAGTAGCCTCTCATATTTTAATTGCACTTCAACCTATTTTTTTAGTGGTGACTCTTTCTTTTTTTTTCTGAGATGGAGTTTCGCTCTTGTTGCCTAGGCTGGAGTGCAATGGCATGATCTCGGCTCACCCCAACCTCAGCCTCCCAGGTTCAAGTGATTCTCCTGCCTCAGGGTGTAGCTAGTATTACAGGTATGTGCCACCACGCCCAGCTAACTTCGTATTTTTAGTAGAGACGGGGTTTATCCATGTTGGTCAGGCTGGTCTCGAACTCCCAACCTTTGGTGATCCGCCCGCCTCGGCCTCCCAGAGTGCTGGGATTACAAGCGTGAGCCGCCCCCCAGCCCCGCCCCGACCCCCACCCCAGAGATGGAGTCTCGCTCTTTTTCCCGTCTGGAGTGCCGCGGCGCAATCTCAGCTCACTGCAACCTCCACCTTCCGAGTCCAAGCGATTCTCCTGCGTCAGCCTCCCGAGTAGCTGGGACTACAGGCGTGCACCACCACGCCCAGCTAATTTTTTTGTATTTTTAGTAGATACGGTGTTTCACCATGTTGGCCAGGACGGTCTCGATCACTTGACCTTTTGATCCGCCCGCCTCGGTCTCCCAAAGTGCTGAGATTACAAGCGTGAGGCACCGGGCCTGGCCCAGTGATGACTCTTTCTTAACGACTCCATCAGAAATCTGTCAGTTAATAAACGTGTTGCTCAGTTAGTGACGAGAAATAACTGTATGTTAGTGGTTAAGAGGCCCCATAATTGCAGCATTTAATACCTGCTGTTGTTCCTAATACCCAGGCTGACTCAGACTGAGGAGCCCTCCGAGTTCCACTGTCTAATAAAGACCTGTCAAAGTGAAAACTCAACAGTGGAGATTCCAGAATTCATTCAACCATTGTACCTGCTTTACATACATAAATAAACAGAACTGATTTTTGGGTTATTTGCCACAAGAAGATGCCTGAAAACAAGGCACCAAATGGTTTCGGAAAAAATACTCCTCTTTACAGTTAAGTTTAAATTAGATCAAGAATGCTACTTACAAAGATGTTCTGAATTAGTACAGGATCTCCTGATTCATCATAATGAACTTTTCAACCCTGTTAAGTATCAAAACTGCAGCACAAAATCAGCCAACATGCGAACTAAGGACAAAAGTTCACAGGTCTTTGGAGATCATGGTCATAAAATCACGTGCCTGAGGACCACTAAGTCTGAGGTACACACCAAATAATGCAGCTCAAAGTAAGCAGAAAGCACTGTTCCGTGCTCAACCCACCCCCACCAACCATCCAAAGTCCATGCTGGTGCCCAGGACCCGTGAGTCCTTATCATTAAATATCCCCGCCCCAACTCCTCCCCAACTGAGGAAATCACAGACTCCTTGGCCCCAAGAATCTTAACCCTGGTCTTCATCATACACGTCTCCAGAAACCTTAACACCGGCTTTTTCAGGCTCCCACCACCTAAAACAAAGTTCAGAACGCCCTGACGGCAGTTTCCTTCAGGGCTTAGGCTCTCGACCACGCCCTCCGACCAGGCAGGCCTGTCTCCCTCCTGCCTGCCCCTGTGGAGGGAAAGCTCCCCCTCCTTTTGGTCACTCTGCCTGGCCACTCTACTCACAGGATAGCGGTGTCGGGGGGCAGCAGGCCCGACAGCGCCCTC
Source organism: Rhinopithecus roxellana (assembly GCF_007565055.1). Classification (NCBI taxonomy): domain Eukaryota; kingdom Metazoa; phylum Chordata; class Mammalia; order Primates; family Cercopithecidae; genus Rhinopithecus; species Rhinopithecus roxellana. The sequence continues at coordinate 35,439,719 of NC_044556.1, read as the reverse complement.
CAGCTCGGTGCGGGCGGTTTCCTGCGACTGCAGTCCACCAGAGGAATGCGGCAGGAGCAGGGCGCGGGGCAGAGACCTGCTCCGGCGGCGGGCAACAGGAGGAGAGCGCTCTGGGCAACGAAGAGTAACCGGGAAAGCAATCCAGATCCACACCCTAGCAACTGCTCCTCCGGGATGCCTAGGGGCGCGGGCGCCATTTTCCCCCTCGACCTGGACCTGGCCTAGAAGAGCTGCCTGCTAGAAAAGGAGGATCGGCGGAGAAGCTCAGCAGAGATGCTCAGCGGCTGCACTGTCTACCGAAGCCCCGGCTGAGAGCTGTACCAGCTACATGCATGCAAGGAGCAGATGCAGCGCGACAGCGAGAGCTACGGCCTAGGGCACACCGCTGAGGCCTGAGGGGGCTCGTCCGCCCCGCCCCACGACGCTACGTCCTCACGCACAGGGGTCAGCCAATCGGTGCCATAAGACGAGGTTGCGTCCGGGGCGGAACTGAGTGAGGGGCGGGGCCACACGCAGCCCAGTTTCTTTAGGAGGAGGACTTTAAGGTGTTCACGGACTTTAGGTGCCGCTGTGGAATTCCGCCGCTGTTCTTCCGCTGGAGGGCGCAGTAGTTCCTTAAGAGGGAATGGTGCGGCAAATGGCTGTGACTTCAAAGTCCTGACTACAGGTCTATCTACTGTAGTAGTAGAAAAGGATCTTTTATTTGCTCTGGGCTTTAAGAAAGCGGAGTGGCAGAAGGGCTGCCTTCCAAGTCGCAGACACGAATGGGTCACAGGAGTTTCTATCCTGGCTTTGGCCAGCTCGTCCTCCAGAGCCGAGCTCGAGCCTCTTCTGCCCCCTGCTGCTTGACTGTAGCCCCTGCTCTTCTGCAAGTAGGCGGCAACTCCCACTTGCATGTGATCAGTATCACTCTGTTAATGGCCTTGTAAGCTCCTGAAGGTGGAGGCTCTGTTTCTTCATCGGTGCGCCTCCACATTTTGATCTAGCTTGGAGTTCAATAAATTTTGGTGGGACTGCACCTGCTTGTCTATACAAGGGAAACACCCTTCTGTTTGGAGGGGTGCTGTCATGGTCACTCAGAAAAGCAAGCGAGACAAGTAAAGAGGGTGTTGAGCAGTCAACAAAGCAAAGACTGGATGTGAGGAAATTTATTTCTCCTAAAGCAGAGGCTATGGAAAACTTACTAGGAACAGTGAAGTCTGACCACCTTATGCTCATTCAGCCATCCAAGGTTGTAAATAACACTTTGAGAATAATAGTAATGGTTCACTTATATGTAGGGAACTTTTCAAAGGGCATTTGCATCTGTTACCTTGTTTGCGCCTTCACTGGCAGTGACATTGGCAAGACAATTATTGCTGATGATGAAACAAGCCCAAAGAGATTAAACCAGGTTACTCTGAGGCAGGGGCAGGTTCGACATTAACATGGGTTTTCTGACATAAATTGAAAATCTGAGCAGGTTAAAAAGAATGATAATGCCTAGATTAGGGTTCTCTTAGAAAGTAACTGAAAGCAATCTTTCCCATGGCAGATTATGGAGTCATAATTATGTTTTTAAAAACCTTTTTCTGTTTTTTTTTGATATTGAAGTATCTATTGGAAACAAGGCCATATCCAATGCTCCAGCCCAAACCAAACTTTTAAAGCCAAGACAGCAGAATGAAACATACTCTTAACCTCCTTCCCTTAGCTGTTGAGCAGACTTAACAAACTCTGGTAAGAAATCCGGCACAGGCAGGAACGCCACACAAAAAAAGGAGGCAGTTTAGTTCCTTTCTGCATTATAGTTTCAGAGCTTTCCTATGAAACTATACCAAACGGGGCCATTAGAAATTAATGCTCTCTAGCCTGTATCCTCCCCAATAAGTGGCTCACTGCAACCTCCACCTCCCAGATTCAAGCGATTCTCCTGCCTCAGCCTCACAAGTAGCTAGGACTATAGGTGTGCACCACCATGCCCCGCTAAGTTTTGTATTTTTAGTAGAGACGGGGTTTCACCATGTTGGCCATGCTGGTCTCAAACTCCTCACCTCAGGTGATCCACTCACCTCAGCCTCTCAAAGTGTGCGATTACAGGCATGAGCCACCCTGACTGGCCACAAATACATGTTTTTGTTGGGTTTTTTTTTTTTTTAGACGAAGTTTTGCTCTTGTTACCCAGGCTGGAGTGTAGTGGCACGATCTTGGCTCACCACAACCTCTGCCTTCCGGGTTCAAGCTATTCTCCTGCCTCAGCCTCCTGAGTAACTGGCATTAATTACAGTCATGCGCCACCATGCCCAGCTAGTTTTGTATTTTTAGTAGAGATGGGGTTTCTCCATGTTGGTCAGCTGGTCTTGAACTCTCGACCTCAGGTCATCCGCCTGCCTCAGCCTCCCAAAATGCTGGGATTACAGGTGTGAGCCATCGCTCCCAGCCACAAATACATGTTTTTAACAGAATTTAGTGATTCATTTCTGATTAACAATGGAATATAGGGTTTTTATATTCATTGCCCTCAATTGTCTAATTAATCTGTGGGTGCTAAGGTACCTGGGCCGAGATTTTAGAGTTTGGTGGAATCCGTAAGCACAGTATACCCCAGCTCCAGATTACTAAAAACAAAAAAAGAAACTACTCACTTGATATCCCTTGTTCCCCACCTTAGCATAAACGCTAATCCCTTACAATTTAGCTGCCCTATATCTCGTTACCTCAGGACTTTACTCTTTGCAAAGTCATAGCTAACTAACCTTATCAGTTCTATTCTTTCAAACTAGAAGTCTCAGGATTGCCTGTGCTTTCCTCCCATTCTTTCCTGTCACATCCAGTCACTAGACTCTCTTGATTCCCCCTCAGGAATATCTCAGATCTTTTCCCCAGCTCTCCATCCCCGCTGCTACTTAGTTCAGACCTTCATCTCATATGACTAGTATTCCAATAACCTTTGAACCCATCTCCTCTCCTCCAGTCTCTCCTGTCTCCAAGTCTCTAAGCTGTCACTAGAATTATCTTTCCAAAGCATACTGTTACAGGTATGTTTTGTCATTGTATATCTCCATTGCTAAGAGCAGTGTCTGGAATATAAGTAACACTGAATAAATATTTATCGTTGACTAAATTACTGTTAATTTGGCCAGGTACAGTGGCTCATGCCTATAATCCCAGCAATTTTGGAGGCCGAGGCATGCAGATTACTTGAAGTCAGGAGTTTGAGACAAGCCTGGCTAATATGGAAAAAGTCTGTCTTTACTAAAAATACAAAAATTAGACTTGGTGCTACACGCCTGTAATCCCAGCTACTGGGGAGGCTGAGGCACGAGGATTGCTTGAACCTGGGAGGCGGAGATTGCAGTGAGCCAAGATTGCACCATTGCACTCCAGCATGGGCAACAGAGCAAGATTCCATCTCAAAAAAAAAAAAAAAAAAAAAAAAAAGCAGGGCACGGTGGCTCACACTTGTAATCCCAGCACTTTGGGAGGCCGAGGTGGGCAGATCACGAGGTCAGGAGATCGAGACCATCCTGGCTAACATGGTGAAAACCTATCTCTATTAAAAAATACAAAAAACTAGCCGGGTGTGGTGGCGGGCGCCTGTAGTCCCAGCTACCTGGGAGGCTGAGGCAGGAGAATGGCGTAAACCCGGGAGGCGGAGCTTGCAGTGAGCTGAGATCCAGCCACTGCACTCCAGCCTGGGCGACAGAGCGAGACTCCATCTCAAAAAAAAAAAAAAAATACAAAAAAAATACAAAAAATTGCGGGGCATGGTGGCTCATGCCTATAATCCCAGCAATTTGGGAGGCCGAGGCGGGCAGATCACCTGAGGTCAAGAGTTCGAGAACAGCCTGACCAACATGGAGAAACCCTGTCTCTACTAAAAATACAAAATTAACCGGGCATGGTGGCACATGCCTGTAATCCCAGCTACTAGGGAGGCTGAGGCAGGAGATTAGCTTGAACCTGGGAGGTGGAGGTTGCAGTGAGCCAAGATCATGCCATTGCACTCCAGCCTGGGCAACAAGAACAAAGCTCCGTCTCAAAAAAAAAAAGAAAATACAAAAAATTAGCATGGTGGCGGGCGCCTGTAGTCCCAACTACTCGGGAGGCTGAGGCAGGAGAATGGCGTGAACCCGGGAGGCAGAGCTTGCAGTGAGCGGAGATCGCACCACTGCACTCCAGACTGGGTGACAGAGCGAGACTCCGTCTCAAAAAAAAAAAAAAAAAATTACTGTTAATTTCACTGCTTCTCTGTAAATATGCCCGAATCTAGTGAGAATGCATTTTTGTCTCCTTCCATCTCTTCCTTAACCTATCTCCTTTTCCCACTAAAACAAAGAAGAAATAATAACAATTGTAACTACTATTTATTGAAGTGAAACCTAAAGCCAGAAAAAATAGATAAATTGTACTTCGTCAAAATTAAAAACAGTTCATGGCCGGGCGCGGTGGCTCAAGCCTGTAATCCCAGCACTTTGGGAGGCCGAGACGGGCGGATCACGAGGTCAGGAGATCGAGACCATCCTGGCTAACACGGTGAAACCCCGTCTCTACTAAAAATACAAAAAATTAGCCGGGCGAGGTGGCGGGCGCCTGTGGTCCCAGCTACTCGGGAGGCTGAGGCAGGAGAATGGCGTGAACCCGGGAGGCAGAGCTTGCAGTGAGCTGAGATCTGGCCACTGCACTCCAGCCTGGGCGACAGAGCAAGACTCCGTCTCAAAAAAAAAAAAATAAAATAAAATAAAAACAGTTCATTAAAGGACACTATCTACAGAGTGAAAAGGTACCCCATGTGATGGAAGAAAAGATTTGTGGCCGGGCGCGGTGGCTCAAGCCTGTAATCCCAGCACTTTGGGAGGCCGAGACGGGCGGATCTCGAGGTCAGGAGATCGAGACCATCCTCGCTAACACGGTGAAACCCCGTCTCTACTAAAAACATACAAAAAACTAGCCAGGCGGGGTGGCAGGCGCCTGTAGCTACTGGGGAGGCTGAGGCAGGAGAATGGTGTGAACCCGGGAGGCAGAACTTGCAGTGAGCTGAGATCCGGCCACTGCACTCCAGCCTGGGCGACAGAGCAAGACTCCGTCTCAAAAAAAAAAAAAAAAAAAAATTTGCAAATCATATATCAGATAAGGGATTAGTATCCAGAAAAACAAAGAACTCCTACAACTCAACAACAAAAATGCAACCCAATTTAAAAATAGGCAGAAGACTTGAATTCCTCCAAAGATACACAAATGGCCAAAAAGCACAAGTAAAATATGCTCCAGATCACTAATCATTAAGGAAATCCTAATTTAAACCACAATGTGATACTACTTCACATCTGTTAGGATGGCAATTATATATATAATATGTGTATGTATAGAAATCAGAAAATAAGTTTGGTGAGGATGTGGAGAAACTATAATTCTTGTACATTCCTGGTAGGAATATAAAATGGTGTAGTTGGCTGGGTATGGTGGCTCACACATGTAATCCCAGCAGTTTAGGGGGCCAAGGCGGCAGATCACCTGAGGTCAGGAGTTTGAGAGCAGACTCGTCAACATGGTGAAACCCCATCACTGCTAAAAACACAAAAAGTAGCTGGGCCTGGTGGTGCATGCCTGTAATACCAGCTATTTGGGAGGCTGAGGCAGAAGAATCGCTTGAACTCAGGAGGCGGAGGTTGCAGTGAGCTGAGATCGCGCCATTGCACTTCAACCTGGGCAACAGAGCAAGACTCCATCTCAAAAAGAAAGGAGAGGAGAGGGGAGTGGAGGGGAGGGGAGGGGTAAGGGGAGGGAAGTGGAGGAGAGGAGAGGGGAGGGGAGTCTGTGGAAAATCATACAGCATTTCCTCAAAAAATTAAACATAAAATAATTGAAACAATTTGAAGAAATATGGGTATACCCATGTTCCATAGCAGTATTATTCACAATAGCCAAAACGTGGAAGCAGCCCAAGTGTCTTATCAATGGATGAATAAACAAGCAAAATTTGGTGTGTGTGTGTGTGTGTGTGTGTGTGTATATATTTCACCATGGCCAACATGGTGAAACCCCATCTCTACTAAAAATACAAAAAAATTAGCCGGGCGTGGTGGCACACACCTGTAATCCTAGCTACTCGGGATACTGAGGCAGGAGAATCGTTTGAACCTGGGAAGTGGAGGTTGCAGTGAGCCAAGATTGCGCCATTGCACTGCAGCCTGGGCAACAAGAGTGAAACTCCGAAACTCCGTCTCAAAAAAAAAAAAAAAAAAAGAAAGGAAGGGAATCCTCATACTTGCTACAATGTAAATAAATCTTGACAACATTATGCTAAGTGAAATAAATCAGTTATAAAAGGACAAATAGTGTGATTGCACTTATATGAGGTACTTAGAATAGTCAAATTCATACAGACAGAAAATAGATTGGTGATTGGGCTAGGAGGAGCTAGGAGGAGGAGAGAATGGGGAGTTATTGTTTAATGCATGGTGAGTTTCAGTTTGGGAAAATGAAAAAAGTTCTGGAGATAGATGGTGGCAATGGTTGCACAACAATGTGAATGTACTTTTTTGTTGCTGTTATTAGTTTTTTATTATTATTATACTTTAGGGTACAGGTGCACAACGTGCAGGTTTGTTACGTATGTATACACGTGCCATGTTGGTGTGCTGCACCCATTAACTGGTCATTTACATTAGGTATATCTCCTAATGCTCTCCTTCCCCACTCCCCTCACCCCATGAATGTACTTATTACCACAGAATTGTATACTTAAAAATAGTTCCAAATGGTTAAATTTTATGTTATATATTTTTTACCACAATTTTTAAAGAAAAATCTACAGCCAGAAATTTGGATCTCAACTTTGAGTCTTTTCTTTCCTTTCCCTTTGTTCTCCATCTACTCCTTACCTTATTCCAACCCTTCAGCAAATCCAAAATATATTTTAAAACTGACTACTTCTTTCCATCTCTCTTACCACCACACCAATCCAAGACACAATAATCTTTCATCTATACCACCTTAGTTGCCTCGTAACTGAAGACATCTTTCCATCTTGTTCCCATCAAAACCACCCACACAGCAAACAGGCCTACAAATGGCCTCTTTAATAGGTTAACTAGAGAGTGCCAGCAATCCACTACATTATCAGAGTAAAGGAGAAAAAACATAACTATTTTAGTATATGAAAAAATACGACGTTTTATGTGATATATGTGATATATGTGATATGTCATATATATGTAGCATATATTTGTACATACTGAAATAGTATGGTTTTCCTCTTTGACACATATGTACTATTTAATATATTATATATATCATATACATATCATATAAAATATGTAAATATATACTGTATGATATATAATATACCACCGAGAGTTGGCTGGGCATGGTGGCTCACGCCTGTAATCCCAGCACTTTGGGAGGCTGAGGTGGGCAGATCATGAGGTCAGGAGTTCAAGACCAGCCTGGCCAACATGGTGAAACCCCATCTCTACTACAAATAGAAAAATTAGCTGGGCGGGGTGGCAGGCATCTGTAATCCCAACTACTCAGGAGGCTGAGGCGGGAGAATCATTTGAACCTGGGAGGCAGAAGTTGCAGTGAGCTGAGATCGCACCATTGCATTCAATCCTGGGCAACAGGGCAAGACTGTCTCAAAAACAAAAACACAAACAAACAAACAAAAAAAAAACTCTTGGCCAACTTGGAATAGAATGAACTTCTTCCTGTTAATAAAAGGTGTTTACCAAAACCTATAGCAACTTTTACTTAACAGTAAAACATTTAAAATATTCCTTTTACATTAGGATCAAGACAATGATGCCTATCATTGCTTCTACTGGACACTATTCTAGAGGTCCTAACCAGTACAAGTTAAGAAAAAGATATTAGGCCGGGCGCGGTGGCTCAAGCCTGTAATCCCAGCACTTTGGGAGGCCGAGACGGGCGAATCACGAGGTCAGGAGATCGAGACCATCCTGGCTAACACGGTGAAACCCTGTCTCTACTAAAAATACAAAAACTAGCCGGGCGAGGTGGCGGCCGCCTGTAGTCCCAGCTACTCGGGAGGCTGAGGCAGGAGAATGGCGTAAACCCGGGAGGCGGAGCTTGCAGTGAGCTGAGATCTGGCCACTGCACTCCAGTCCGGGCGACAGAGCGAGACTCCGCCTCAAAAAAAAAAAAAAGAAAAGAAAAAGATATTAAAGATATAAAATCATAAGGGAGCAAACAAAACTGCTCTTACTTACACAGGATATGATTCTCTACAGAAAAAAATCCAAAAGAATCTCAAGTAAACAATTTAAACTAACAAAAAATTTCAACAAGGATGTGACTACAAGATCAATATACTAAAATCAATGTTATCATAATAAATCAGCAATTATAAAATATTTTTAAGATGGCATATGCAATAGCAATAAAAACTAAAAGATACCTAGATCAAACAAAGAAATACAAGAGAAAAAGTAGGCCGGGCGCTGTGGCTCAAGCCTGTAATCCCAGCACTTTGGGAGGCCGAGACAGGCGGATCACGAGGTCAGGAGATCGAGACCATCCTGGCTAACACGGTGAAACCCCGTCTCTACTAAAAAATACAAAAAACTAGCCGGGCGAGGTGGCGGGTGCCTGTAGTCCCAGCTACTCGGGAGGCTGAGGCAGGAGAATGGCATAAACCCGGGAGGCGGAGCTTGCAGTGAGCTGAGATCCCGCCACTGCACTCCAGCCTGGGCGACAGAGCGAGACTCCGTCTCAAAAAAAAAAAAAAAAAAAGAGAGAAAAAGTACATAGAGAACATTCTAAAACTTTATTGGAAAGTATAAAAAAGGATCTAAATAGAAGGAGAAAAATACTATGCTCTCAGACTGAAAGAATCAATATTATAATCCAGGCGAAATGGCTCATGCCTGTAATCCCAGCACTTTGGGAGGCTAAAGCAGGTGGATTACTTGAGGTCAGCAGTTCAATACCAGCCTGGGCAACATGGTGAAATCTCATCTCTACTACAAATACAAAAATTAGCTGAATGTGGTGGCAGGTGCCCGTAATCCCAGCTACTCCAGAGGCTGAGGCAGGAGAATCAATTAAACCCAGGAGTCCTACATTGCAGCAAACCAAGGCTGTGCCACTGTGCGCCAGCGTGGGCAACAGAGTGAGACTCTGTCTCAAAAAAAAAAAAAAAAAAAATCACTATTATAAAGATGATGACCAGGTGTGGTGGTGTGGGCCTGTAATCTCAATTACTTGGAAGGCTGAGGCAGTGGGATTGCTTGAGCCCAGGAGTTCAAGGCCAGCTTGAGCAACACAACAAGACCCTTCCTCTAAAATAAAAATAAATTAAAAACAAACAAATAAAAGATGTCAATCCTCTCAGACTGATTTACAGATTTAATGCAATCCCAATAGAAATCCCAAATGTGCATGGTATTCTAAGGTGAAAATAATCACAAAGACACTCTCAGAGTTAAAAAAAGTAGAACTGGCCAGGCACGGTGGCTCACTCCTGTAATCCCAGCACTTTGGGAGACTGAGACAGGCAGATCACAAGGAGTTCTAGACCAGCCAGGCCAACATGGTGAAACCCCGTCTCTACTAAAAATATAAACATCAGCCGGTGTGGTGGCACAGGCTTGTAATCCCAGCTACTTGGGAGGCTCAGGCGGGAGAATTTGCTTGAAATTGGGAGTTAGAGATTGCAGTGAGCTGAGAGCATGCCACTGCACTCCAGCCTGAGCAACAGCGAAAGAAGCCATCTCAAAAAAAAAAAAAAAAAGGTAGATGTAGTAGGATCACAGATAAATCTAAAAACAGTGGCAAATGGAAAAAAAAGCAAACTGCTAACAAATGTACAATATATCTAAAATATACAATGTTCAAAATATGTGGAAAATGCTAGGCAGGGCCGGGCATGATGGTTCACACCTGCAATCCCAGCACTTTGGGAGGCCAAGGCAGGCGGATCACCTGAGGTTGGGAGTTCGAGACCAGTCTGACAACATGGAGAAACCCCGTCTCTACTAAAAATACAAAATTAGCCGGGCATGGTGGCACGTGCCTGTCATCCCAGCTACTCAGGAGGCTGAGTCAGGAGAATCGCTTGAACCCAGGAGGCAGAGGTTGCAGTGAGCCGAGATCACGCCATTGCACTCCAGCCCAGGCAACAAGATGGAAACTCTGTCTCAAAAAAAAAAAAAAAAAAAAAAAAAAGCAAAAACCAAAAGACTATGTAGGAAATATACAGTAAAAACATGCAGAGGAATGACAAATACCAAATTCAAAAATATTGTGACCTCTGTGGAGAAAAGGTGAGGAATGAGTTCATGTGTGAATGTAACGGTACATGCTTTCTGTTAACTTAGTAGGAGAAAAAACTCAACCTCTACCACGTGGACCCCCAGAGAGGGAAGCAAAACCCCATGAAAGACGCTTTTTATATTCCTGTAGGCTTTTTTTGGGGGGGGGAGGGTTCTTTTTTTTTTATTTTTTGAGATGGAGTCTTGCTCTGTTGTCCAGGCTGGAGTACAGTGGCACAATCTTGGCTCACTGCAACCTCCGCCTCCCGGGTTCAAGCAATTCTCCTGCCTCAGCTTCCCAAGTAGCTGGGACTACAAGAGTGTGCCATCATGCCCGACTAATTTTTTGTATTTTTAGTAGAAATGGGGTTTCACTGTGTTAGCCAGGATGGTCTCAGTCTCCTGACCTCGTGATCCACCTGCATCAGCCTCCCAAAGTGCTGGGATTACAGGCGTGAGCCACTGCACCCAGCTGCTCCTGTAGGCTTTTAAACAGTCCTATTTACAATTGAGTTTTGGCCTGGCATGTTGGCTCATGCCTATAATCCCAGCCCTTTGGGAGGCTGGGATCACCTGAGGTCAGTAGTTCGTAACCAGCCTGACCAACATGGTGAAACCCCATCTCTACTAAACACAAAAAAATTAGCCGGGCGTGGTGGCCCATGCCTGTAGTCCCAGCTACTTGGGAGGCTGAGACAGGAGAATCGCTTGAACCCAGGAGGCAGAGATTGCAGTGAGCCAAGTTTGAGCCATTGCTCTCTAGCCTGGGCAACAAGAGTGAAACTCCATCTCAAAAAAAAAAAGGAAAGAAAAGAAAAAAAAATCAGTTTTAAGTTTCATTCCTTACATTGTAACTTTTTTTCAAGTTACTCTTAAACATACAGCAGTAAGTTCTTAAACTTCATGAAGTATCAGAATCACTTGGAGGGCTTGTGGCTCATGCCCATAATCCCAGCACTTTGGGAGGTCGAGATGGGTGGTCACTTGAGCTCAGGAGTTCAAGACCAGCCTGGGCAACATGGTGAAACCCTGCCTCTACTAAAATACAGAAAATTAGCCAGGCGTGGTGGTGCACGCCTGTAGTCCCAGCTACTCAGGAGGCTGAGGCAGGAGAATCACTTGAGCTCGAAAAATGGAGGTTGCAGTGAGTCAAGATCGTACCAATGCACTCCTGTGTAATAGAACCAGACTCTGTCTCAAAAAAAAAATAATAATAATAACCATAAAAGAATCACTTGCAGGGCTTGTTAATCTATGGATTGTTGAGCTGGCCCCAGACTTTCTGATTCAGTAAGTCTAGAGTGGGACTCGAGAATTTGCATTTCTAACAAGTTCCCAGGTATTGCTGAAGTGGTGGTCCATAGATTATACTTAAAAACCACACTTTGGGACCTACAGTAAAGTTTGTCTACATAACACAGGTGCTTTTGTAGGTGTGAGGAATTAAGAGGCAAACAGTGAATGAAAGCGTGCCATTTTCTACATTCTCTTTGGGCTGAGGCCAGCACAGAAGCTCATAATTCTAGGTGGTGAATAGGAGTATTCACAGTGCAGCAGGTAGGAGCCAGATGTCAGGAGAATTAGTGTGATATGAACCCCCTTTCTTCCAAATACATGCCTGAAGAAGTAAGTACAACGTAACTGGTTGAGAAAATCAAACCATGCCCTTCATACCCCCACCCCAGTCCCCATCCTCTGCACAAACTTGATTCATACCCTGAAGGCATGGGGAGGAGGGGATTGAAAATGCTGACCTCCATCCCATACCCAGCAAACCATCCTGTCCATGGGCTGCTTGAGCTTCTGAGCTAACCTGCAGCGAGTCCCATTTTTGTGTTTTCAGCTAGCTGGGCTACTCCCCAGACCTGCACCTTTATCCTTTCAAGGTTGGGAGGAAACCTTGCTCTCACTCTGGATGAGACACTTGTGTTGGTTTAATGGGCTCTTGGTGGGAACTTCAGAGTTTGATTATTCTCAGCAATCAGCAGAGGCAGTCATGCGTTTCTGGGGCCTCCAGCCTCACTCTGTTCACCAGCTTTCCAGGCTGGGAATGTACCCACAAACCCTTGAGCTGACTGAAAGCCCAGGGAACTTGCGTGTGTGCCTGCATGAATGCATGAATGGGTGAATGCGTATGTGTGCATGCCCAAGAGGGAGCTGAAGGCTAGTGCACAGAAGGCAGAGGCCTCAGGCTGGTCATTATCTCCAAGCCAGAACCTTCCTGTCCCTGAATGGGACCCTGGCACAATACCAAACAGCCAGACTCTCACTCTATATAATGAAGTTCTCACTGATTATCCTGATGATGGCCCAGGAGACCTGGGCCCGGGGAGGTTCATCTGCTGCCAACCCTGGTTCCTAGTTCCACTCCGCTGTGGAAATGAGGATGTCCCTGTAGCTCCCCCACCATCTCACTTCCCCAGCATAATGCCTATCCCCAAGGGACCCTGATCCTGGAGCTGAACTAAAATGACAGCAATAGTTTATTAATTGGACTAATGAGAGGCCTGGGCAGGGAGAGAAAGAGAAGCTGGAAGAGTGAGAAGGAAAGAGATGAAGAGAGGAACATCGTACAGCACAGGAAGACAGGACTAGATTTAAGACTGAAGCCAGCAGCTCACTTTCTGAGTGTTTAGGGAGGAGACGGGGAGGGACTTAGAAGATAGTTTTACAAACTTCATGTTCTATATAGGAAACATGCTACTTTTTTATCAGTAGCAAATTAGAACAGCCTCATTTCCTGATTGCCTGTGTTCCAGGCACTTTACTGTTTTACACTTACTCAGTTAATCTTCATAAGATTCCTATGAGATGAGAATATCCATTTTACTGATGAAAAAGCTGAAGCCCAAAGAGCTTTGTCCAAAATCATACTCATAATAAGGAATAGGCCAGGCACGGTGGCTCACGCCAGTAATCCCAGCACTTTGGGAGGCCAGGGCAGGCAGATCACGAGGTCAGGAGTTCGAGACCAGCCTGGCGAACATGGTGAAACCCTGTCTCTACTTAAGATACAAAAAAGTAGCTGGGCAGGGTGGCATACACCTGTAATCCCAGCTACTCGGGAGGCTGAGGCAGGAGAATCTCTTGAATCCAGGAGGCAGAGGTTTCAGTGAGCCAAAATCACGCCATTGCACTCCAGCCTGGGCGACAGGGAAAGACTCCATCTAAAAAAATAAATAAATAAATAAAATAGGTAATAGAGCTAGGATTTGAACCTAGACAATCTGATCCCAGAGCCCAAACTCTTAACCACTGCCATGTAGGGAGTGATAGGAAATGAGGCTCAATGCATAAATAAATATAGCACTTACATTCCTCTATGTCCAACCCTATGAGACAGGTATGTTAATTTTCCCTATTTTATGGATGAGGAAAATTGGTCTCAGAGAGGTGAGGTCATTTGCCTAAAGCCACATGATTAGAAAGTGTCAGAGCAGAGATATGATATCCATTTACCTGACTCCACAGCTGCACTTCTTATCTTGATTCTCTTGCAAGGAATTTCCCTTTACTCTGAGCTCCTGCAGGCATCCTGCATAAGAGAAGGCTAGCTGCAGGAATGGTGAGACGTTTTATTTTTCCATGGAGGAAGCTTTAGTTTGACATAGGGGGATAAGGATTGCCATGAGATTTAGCCTATGGAACGTAATTCCTAACCAAGTGTTAGGGGCAAGTTGCTAGGACGTAGAGGTAGAAGTTTGTTACATGCAAATGCAAGGATTCCTTCTGAGCAACCCAAATCCAGTTCATTGCCTGATCTAGGCAGAGGCATGAGGGAGTTGTTAATAGCATGACATTTTCCTCAACATTTTAAGGTTTAAATTTTTTTTCCTGTCAATAAGGCTAACAGGGTAATCTGCACTGGCAGGCTGCATCCTTCCTGTTTGTCCTCCTGAAGCAGTTCCAGCTGACCAGCCACTGGGAACCTGCTGCTTAAGCAGCTTGTAATGAACTGCAAAACAGAACAAGAAGAACCAGGCAGGCAGGGGTCAGCACCCTCCCAGGACAGTAAACTGGCCTTGCAGAGAGGAGCCAAGGAAGAAGGACACAGGAGTACAGCTGATGTATGCATATCTAGCTATTCTCTGCTCTGGGCTTATTTCATTTTTGCAAAAAATAATAAATGCTTATAAACAAACTATATAGAAAAATATTAAATAAAAAGTGAAACTTCCCCTCCCAGACACCTCACCCACGAGGGATAGCCATGGTTAATTTAACCATTTGTTTATCTTTTTGTACCTTCTCTGTGTAAATCTTGGTATAAATGTGAGCTTAATTTTTTGTTTTGTATTATCTAATACAAAGTGGGATTTATATGTTGATCTTCAATTTGATAGCTAGCTCTTTATTTATTTATTTATTTATTTTTTTCTTTTTTGAAGATAGCTTCTCACTCTGTCACATAGGCTGGAATGCAGTGGCGTGATCATGGCTCATTGCAGCCTCGACCTCCAGAGCTCAAGTGATTCTCCCACCTCAGCTTCCCAAGTAGCTGGGACTACAGGCCTGAGAATACAGGTGCATCCCACTACACCTGCATAATTTTTTTTGTTTTTAATTTTTAGTAGAGTATGGCTATTTTTTTAGTAGAGTTTTGCTGGTCTTGCTGTGTTGCCCAGGTGGTCTTGAACTTCTGGCTTTAAGGATCCTCCCATCTCAGCCTCCCAAAGTGCTGGAATTACAGGCATAAGCCACATCACCCAGCCCCCCTTCAAAAATTTTATCAATTTACACTTCCAACAATAGTGTATCAACCTAGCCAACAGTGACTTGTTTTTTAGTTAAAAACAAAACAAAACATGCTAGTATGTCAATTGAACAAATATTTCTCTCCCTTTCCTTCTGTCCTTTCCTCTGTTTTCTATTAAATTTTGAACCTCTGACCCATGCTTATTACACAGAATTCCAGAAATTTGTCAATAGGTGAGAAACGGGAAGGAGAGTTTATGGCTAATCCACAAAGATACACAAAGGTGCAATGTTACTCTGTAAAAGGTGATAGCAGCTTTTACATATATGTATTTACAAGAGTTCATAGGTACAGCTCATTAGCTGGCAAAAAGAATGTACAAGCAAGACACCTTGCTAGGTGTGGGATCTCATTTGATCCTTAGATAATATTGCAATTAGGCCGGGCGCAGTGGCTCACGCCTATAATCCCAGCACTTTAGGATGCCGAGGTGGGCGGATCACAAGGTCAGGAGATCAAGACCATCCTGGCTAACATGGTGAAACCCTGTCTCTACTAAAAATACAAAAAAATTAGCCGGGCATGGTGGCGGGCGCCTGTAGTCCCAGCTACTTGGGAGGCTGAGGCAGGAGAATGGCGTGAACCCGGGAGGCGGAGCTTGCAGTGAGCCGAGATGGCGCCACTGCACTCCAGCCTGGGCGACAGAGCAAGACTCTGTTTCTTTTTTTTAATTTTTTTTTTTTTTTTTTTTTTTTGAGATGGAGTCTCGCTATGTCGCCCAGACTGGAGTGCAGTGGCGCCATCTCGGCTCACTACAAGCTCCGCCTCCCGGGTTCACGCCATTCTCCTGCCTCAGCCTCCCCAGTAGCTGGGACTACAGGCGCCCGCCACCACGCCCGGCTAATTTTTTGTATTTTTTTTTTCAGTAGAGACGGGGTTTCACTGTGTTAGCCAGGATGGTCTCGATCTCCTGACCTCCTGATCTGCCCGCCTCGGCCTCCCAAAGTGCTGGGATTACAGGCGTGAGCCACTGCGCCCGGCCGAGACTCTGTTTCAAAAAAAAAAAGATAATAGTGCAATTAGGAAAAGCACACATTGTCTCCCCATTTTGCAGATGATTAAAAGGAAATTCAACAAATGTACCTGTAAGGTCACAGTACTAGTCAAATATGGAACTCTGAGTCAATATTCTCTTCCCTACATTATATTCACCATTTTTATATGTGTGTAAAATATAAGTGTGTATATAAACTCCAAAGTGCACAATATCTAATCTGTAAGCACATTTGTCACACCCTTTTTTATACCTGCGGCTATATACTAAATGTAATCTGGGTGTGTGCAATACAGTGTATATAAAATATGGAAGATGGTGCAGGAGGCACTAAGAGGTAGTTAAAAAAAAACTCACCTAAATGTGACCTGGCAGGCCCTGACAAATACACAGGTGTGTCAGGGACTAAAGAGCGCTGGGAAATGTTGAATTCTAAATGAGATCTCTTCTAGTCATGGTTCTGGAACAAACAACGCATAACAGGGGTTAAGCGCATGGAGTTTTGAAGTCAGGTACATAGGGGTTCAAGTTCTGTCTTAGTCACATACTAGATGCGTGACCGTGGACAACTAAGTTAAGTTCTCTGGGCTTCAGTTTTTTTCATCTATAAAAAGGAAATAGGTTGGGTGCAATGGCTCATGCCTGTAATCCCAGCACTTTGGAAGGCTGAGGCGGTCAGATCACGAAGTCAGGAGTTCGAGACCAGCCTGACCAACATGGTGATGAGAGAAGAGAGATAGACCCTCTCATATTGTTTTATATTGTTTTATACTCAGAAAAGAAAAGAAAAGTGAAATAAAAGGCAGATAGCCCAGCACCTAGGAACCAGACCCAAAACCAGGCCTGGGCCTGCCTGACCTAAGCCTGGTAGTTAAAGATCGACCCCTGACCTAACTGGTTATGTTATCTATAGATTCCAGATATTGTATAGAAAAGACATTGTGAAACTTCCGGGCGTGTTCTGTTTCACTCTGACCACCGGTGCATGCAGCCTCTGTCACATACCCCGTGCTTGCTCAATCGATCACAACCTTCTCACGTGGACCCCCTTAGAGTTGGGAGCTCTTTTTTTTTTTTTTTTTTTTTTTTTGAGGTAGAGTCTCGCTCTGTCACCCGGGCTGGAGTGCAGTGGCCGGATCTCAGCTCACTGCAAGCTCCGCCTCCCGGATTTATGCCATTCTCCTGCCTCAGCCTCCCGAGTAGCTGGGACTACAGGCGCCCGCCACCTTGCCTGGCTAGTTTTTGTATTTTTAGTAGAGACGAGGTTTCACCATGTTAGCCAGGATGGTCTCGATCTCCTGACCTCGTGATCCGCCCGTCTTGGCCTCCCAAAGTGCTGGGATTACAGGCTTGAGCCACCGCGCCCGGCCGAGTTGTGAGCTCTTAAAAGGCACAGGAATTGCTCACTTGGGGAGCTCGACTCTTGAGACAGGAGTCTTGCCCTATGCTCCCGGCCGAATGAACCACTTCCTTCTTTAACTCAGTGTCTGAGGAGTTTTGTCTGCGACTGGTCCTGCTGCAGTGAAACCCCGTCTCTACTAAAAATATGAAAATTAGCTGGAGTGGTGGCACATACCTGTAATCCCAGCTACTCAGGAGGCTGAGGCAGGAGAATCGCTTGGACATAGGAGTCGGAGGTTGCCATGGCTGAGATTGCACCACTGCACTCCAGCCTGGGTGACAAAGTGAGACTCCGTCTCAAAATAATAATAATAATAATAATATTCTGTGTTTCACAAGATGAAATGAGACAATGTATGTAAAACATCTTACAATGTGCTTGAAACATATAATTCTCAATAAGAGTTATTATTTGTATATGTTTGACTTTACCATTCTTATTTGTTTTGTTTCAACATGGTTCAGCTGTACATAAAACTAAGCATATGACTGCAGAAGGGGCAATCATGAAAGATTAATGCAGTGGTTCTCAGCTCTGTCTGCTCATTAGAATCACCTGGTGAGCTCAAAACAAATGCTTATATCTAGGCCAATGAAATCAGAATCTCTGAAGGTGTTGAGAATCGATGGATTAAACAGAGGCTTTGAGTGTGAAGTTTTCAGGGCTACTAAAAATCAGTGAGTAAGATTATGTGAAAATTAAGGCTTTTAAGTGAGTCCTCTGAATTTCCGTTATGACTGTAGAAGATAGTTGTTGGTGGATCCCTTTCCACTTTCCCAGGAGTCCTGTTTTACATTTGGACATACTGAGTCCTGGAAAAGTTGATTCCCTGATTTCAGGGGTGGAGGAAGAAATCCCTAAAGGCAAAGGTAATATTGCATTTTATCCACTGCCATTATGATTGGTGCATATGGCCAAAGCTGTTGTAATCAGGGTGATTCTCAGGACTGTTGGAAACACTGGGACAAAAATGCTGTCTTGCTGAGCATAAAGAGAAGGCAAGTAGGTAGCCCATCTTGGGATTCCAAAGGAGGTCAGCTTTAGTATAAAGACAGTAGAGGGCCGGGCGCGGTGGCTCAAGCCTGTAATCCCAGCACTTTGGGAGGCCGAGACAGGCAGATCACAAGGTCAGGAGATCGTAGACCATCCTGGCTAACATGGTGAAACCCCGTCTCTACTAAAAATACAAAAAAAAATTAGCCGGGCGCGGTGGCGGGCGGGCGCCTGTAGTCCCAGCTACACGGGAGGCTGAGCCAGGAGAATGGCATGAACCCGGGAGGCGGAGCTTGCAGTGAGCTGAGATCCGTCCACTGCACTCCAGCCTGGGCGACAGAGCGAGACTCCGTCTCAAAAAAAAAAAAAAAGACATTGTTTTGGGGTTACATCAAGCCTCATCTAAAGCCAGTCGCCTCTGGACTTTCCAGCATAATGAGGTGACAAATTCCTTATGCAAGTCTATTTTTCTGTTAGTTGAAACTGGAAGCATCCAAATAGAATAATAACCTTTCTTATGTAGTTTGTAAGAACAATGAAGAGAGAAGCATGCCTGGTGTTTCTTTCTATTTTACAAGAAAATAGCAAGCATTTTGCTGGAGCCTCTTCCTGCCCCTTCTAAAACCAATAGCCCAAGGTTGACTTCCTTAAGCAAAAGCAAATAAACAATAAGCAAACAAACAGAGCAGTAATTCCTCTTCTTTCAAAGTCATAACCAGTTTGAGCTCAGGGTCTCTTTGGACTTGGGGTGAAAGTCTCCGGTTCTCAATGTTAAGCTGATAAGGTGGAGTCACACCAGCATCCTCACCACAGCTCTGACCCTGTCATTCTTCTCACACATTTTCCATGACTCCTGAACAGCCATCAAGGCCTCTCACAATCTGGCTGTATCCTCACCTTGCACTGTACCACCCTATTCTCTCTTCACATGATTTGCTTTTCTCCCAAATCTGAAATGCTTTCATGTTTCATTCTCCAGTGCTCTTTGTATATGCAGTTCCCTTTGCCTACTATACCCTTTCCCCTTTCTCTACGTGGCAGTCTCACCTATCTTGCAAGGTCCAGCTCAAATGCCGCTTTCTCTGCTTTCCCCAGGCAGGGCTAGGGGGACTTTCTTGGTCTTTTCTTTTCTCTTTTTTCAGACGGGGTCTCACTCTGTTGCCCAGGCTGACGTGCATTAGCGTGATCATGGCTCACTGCAGCTTTGACCTCCCAGGGTCCACAGGACACTCCCACCTCAGCCTCCCGAGTAGCTAGGACTACAGGTGCACACCACCATGCCTGGCTAATTTTTATTTTTTTATTTTTTTGTAGAGACAGGGTTTCAGTATGTTGCCCAGGCTGGTCTCAAACTCCTGGGTTTAAGTGATCCATCCACCTTGGCCTCCCAAAGTGCTAGGATTACAGGCATGAGCCACCACACTTGGCCTCCTTGGTTCTTTTATGGTACTCTATATACACCTTGTGGTAGGGTCAATGTGTTTTGGTACCCATCTCCCCATCAGACCATGAATGCCTCAATAGCAGGGCCTCTACGTTTTTCATTTCAGTACCCTACAGGGGCAGTATAAGGTGGTGGTTAAGTAAACTGGTTCTGGAAGAGCCTAGAATAAAATCCCAGCTCTATCACTTACTAACTCTGTAACTTAAGGTAAAATACTTAACTTCTCTTTGCCTTAATTTCCTCATCTGTAAAATAAGGATTACAGTGTGGTGGCTCATGCTTGTAATCCCAGCACTTTGGGAGGCTGAGGTGGGTGGATCACAAGGTCAAGAGTTTGAGACCAGCCTGGCCAATATGGTGAAACCCCATCTCTACTAAAAATACAAAAATTAGCCAGGCATGGTGTCAGGTCCCTGTAGTCCCAGGTACTCGGGAGGCTGAGGCAGGAGAATCGCTTGAACCCGGGAGGCAGACGTTGCAGTGAGCCAAGATGGTGCCATTGCACTCCAGCCTGGGCCACAGAGCAAGACTCTGTCTAAAAAAAAAAAGGCACTATCCATCACCCATCATTCCTCATACTCCTCTGTAATCCATCCTTCACTCCCCAACCCACCAACCCTGTCTGCAGGCAACCACTGATCTGCCTTATGTCACTATAGATTAGTTCATACATTAAACTTTTATATAAATAAAAGAGTACAGCATGTACTTTTTTTTTCTTGGCTTCTTCCACACAGTATAATGTTTTTGAGATCTGTCTATATTGTTACGCGTATCAACAGTTGATTCCTTTTCATACTTTTGTATTTCCATGCTATGGACGTACCTAAATTGTCTTTCCATGCATTATTAATGGACATTTGAGTCATTTCCAGTTTTTGTTTATGACAAAGCTGTTCTGAATGTTTATGTACACGTCTGTGTACACATATAAACCAATCTGATTTGAATACCTGTTAAAACAACAATAGCAACAGCTGTGAGTGACTGAGGAGAGGACCTGGGTAGAGTGGTAGTGGCAACATGGGAGCTGTTTCCTTTTCAATGTGTGTGTAGCAAACATTTTAATAAAGTTGTAAACATCCAATTATCCAAATGTTTATGAATAGGAATTATTGCCGGGCGTGGTGGCTCACACCTGTAATCACAGCTCTTAGGGAGGCAGAAGCGGGAGGATAACTTGAGTTCAGGAGTTCGAGACCTGCCTGGGCAATATAGCGAGACCCCATTCTCCACAAAAAGGAAAAAAAAAGAAGATAAACAGGAATTACTGAGTTCATTGCAAACTTAGATTTCACCAGTCCAAGTTCCCATCTAGTATAGGCCCAATGTGAATGTCACCACTGTCAGGCCTCTGAGCCCAAACCAAGCCATTGCATGCCCTATGACTTATGCGTATATGCCCAGATGGCCTGAAGTAACTGAAGAATCACAAAAGAAGTGCAAATGCCCTGCCACCCTTAACTGATGACATTCCACCACAAAAGAAGTGAAAATGGCCGGTTCTTGCCTTAAGCGATGATATTATCTTGTGAAATCCCTTTTCCTGGCTCATCCTGGCTCATCCTGGCTCAAAAAGCTCCCCCACTGAGCACCTTGTGACCCCCACTCCTGCCCGCCAGAGAACAACCCCTTTGACTGTAATTTTCCTTTACCTACCCAAATCCTATAATATGGCCCCACCCTTATCTCGCTTTGCTGACTCTCTTTTCGGACTCAACCCGCCTGCACCCAGGTGAAATAAACAGCCATGTTGCTCCCACAAAGCCTGTTTGGTGGTCTCTTCACACGGATGCGCATGACAACCACTTCTGGAAGGAATCTGGAGAGGCCACCGGCCATTTTTTCCTTACAAACTTAGAAACACTGGAAATAGCTGGGCGCAGTGGCTCACGCCTGTAATCTCAGCACTTTGGGAGGCCGAGGGAAGCAGATCACCTGAGGCTGGGGGTTCGAGATCAGCCTGACCAACATGGAGAAACCCCATCTCTACTAAAAATACAAGAACATTAGCTAGGCGTGGTGGCACATGCCTGTAATCCCAGCTACTCGGGAGGCTGAGGCAGGAGAATCACAAGAACCTGGGAGGTGGAGGTTGTGAGCCGAGATCACGCCATTGCACTCCAGCCTGGGCAAACAAGAGTGAAATTCTGTCTCGAAAACGAAAGGAAGGGAAGGGGAGGGGGAGGGAAAGGGAAGGGAGGGGAGGGGAAGGGAAGAAGGAAGGAAGAAAGGAAGGAAGGAAGGAAGTCCTTGAGGACAGGAACTTATGTCACTGCTGTATCCCAGTACCTAGTGACCTGACACATGTACACACAAATTATTCTTTTCTAAGCAGTTCATTCTCTTTTTGGACAGTTCCAACAATTATAAACTTACTTGGAGCAGATAAGTGATCTATCTTTTTGCCCTAATTATGCCCTCAGGAACCCTATTTTCTAAATGAAACTTTAAAAATATTTGAAAACAGCTCCACTCCCTTCACTTCTCTAAGTTAAACAGACCCAGTTTAACCATTTGTATTAAGGCACAGTTTAACTTAGGAAAGTATTGACCAGGTCTTCTTCTGAAAGTCAGTGTGCTTAGTGACTAAGCATATGAATGGAAAAGCCTGCCAGATCTGTGTTCATATTCTGAGTATTGTGGTATGGTTTGTGGCAAATTCTTAATTTTATTGTGCCTTAGTTTCTTCGCTTGTGGAGTGAGGATAGTAATAGCTACCATACAAGATGGTTGCTAGAGTTAAATGAGAAAAGGTTTGTTTGTCTGAGATGGAGTCTTGCTCTGTGGCCAGGTTGGAGTGCAGTGGCGCGATCTTGGCTCACTGCAACCTCCGCTTCCCGGGTTCAAGAGATTCTCCTGCCTAAGCCTCCCGAGTAACTGAGACTATAGCATGCACCACCATACCCAGTTAATTTTTGTACTTTTTTTTTTTTTTTTTTTTTTTTTTTTTCTGAGATGGAGTCTTGCTCTGTCGCCCAGGCTGGAGTGCAGTGGCCGGATCTCAGCTCACTGCAAGCTCCGCCTCCCGGGTTTAGGCCATTCTCCTGCCTCAGCCTCCGGAGTAGCTGGGACTACAGGCGCCCGCCACCTCGCCCGGCTAGTTTTTGTATTTTTTTAGTAGAGACGGGGTTTCACCATGTTCGCCAGGATGGTCTCGATCTCCTGACCTCGTGATCCGCCCATCTCGGCCTCCCAAAGTGCTGGGATTACAGGCTTGAGCCACCGCGCCCGGCCCCAATTTTTGTGCTTTTAGTAGAGACGGGGTTTCACCATGTTGGCCAGGATGGTCTCAATCTCCTGATTTCGTGATCCACCCACCTTGGCCTCCCAAAGTGATGGGATTACAGGCGTGAGCCACTGCACCAGGCTGAGAAAATGTATTTAAAGTCTCCTGCACAGTGTTCTTAGCATTAAATATCTCCCAGTTGCCGGGCGCAGTGGCTCCCGCCTGTAATCCCAGCACTTTGGGAGGCCGAGGCCGGCGGATCACAAGGTCAGGAGATAGAGACCATCCTGACTAACACAGTGAAACCCCGTCTCTACTAAAAATACAAAAATTAGCCGGGCTTGGTGGCGGGCGCCTGTAGTCCCAGCTGCTGGGGAGGCTGAGGCAGGAGAATGGTGTGAACCTGGGAGGCTGAGCTTGCGGTGAACCGAGATCGCACCACTGCACTCCAGCCTGGGCGACAGAGCAAGACTCCGTCTCAAAAACAAACAAACAAACAAAAAAAAACTACCAGGTTTTTTTATTTGTATAAATTTAAGGTATACAGTTTAAGGAGTGTGGTTTTGTTACATGGTCATATTTTGTAGTGGTGAAGTCTGGGCTTTTTTTTTTTTTTTTTTTTTGAGACGAAGTTTTGCTCTTGTTGCCCAGGCTGGAGTGCAGTGGCGCGATCTCAGCTCACCGCAACCTCTGCTTCCCGGGTTCAAGCGATTCCAGCCAAAGTCAGGGCTTTTAGTGTATCTATCACCTGAATAATGTACATTGTACCCATTAAGTAGTTTCTCATCCCTCAGCCCCTCCACCATTCTGAAGCTCCGTCATTCCACACTCTATGTATAGGTGTACACATTATTTAGCTCCCACGTGTAAATGAAAGCATGTGTTATTTGACTTTCTGTGTGCGAGTTGTTTTACTTAAGACAATGGCCTCCAGGGCCGGGCGCGGTGGCTCAAGCCTGTAATCCCAGCACTTTGGGAGGCCGAGACGGGCGGATCACGAGGTCAGGAGTTCGAGACCATCCTGGCTAACACGGTGAAACCCCGTCTCTACTAAAAAAATACAAAAAAGCTAGCCGGGCGAGGTGGCTGGCGCCTGTAGTCCCAGCTACTCCGGAGGCTGAGGCAGGAGAATGGCCAAAACCCGGGAGGCGGAGCTGGCAGTGAGCTGAGATCCGGCCACTGCACTCCAGCCCGGGCGACAGCGAGACTCGGTCTCAAAAAAAAAAAAAAAAAAAAAAAAGATAATGGCCTCCAGATCCATCCATATTGCTGCAAAAGACATGATTTCTGGCCGGGCGCGGTGGCTCAAGCCTGTAATCCCAGCACTTTGGGAGGCCGAGACGGGCGGATCACGAGGTCAGGATGATCGAGACCCTCCTGGCTAACATGGTGAAACCCCGTCACTACTAAAAAAATACAAAAAAAATTAGCCGGGCGAGGTGGCGGGCGCCTGTAGTCCCAGCTACTCGGGAGGCTGAGGCGAGAGAATGGCGTAAACCCGGGAGGCGGAGCTTGCAGTGAGCTGAGGTCCGGCCACTGCACTCCAGCCTGGGCGACAGAGCGAGCCTCCGTCTCAAAAAAAAAAAAGACATGATTTCATTCGTTTTTATGGTGGAATAGTATCCCATTGGGTATATACACCACATTGTCTTTATCCAATTACGGTTGATGGATACTTAGGTTGATTCCATATCTTTGCTATTGTGAATAGTGCTGAGATAATCATATGAGTGCAGGTGTCCTTTTGATATAATGATTTATTTTCCCTTGGGTAGATAGCCAGTAGTGGGATTGCTGGATAGAATGGTAGTTATATTTTTAGTTTTTGAGAAATCTCCATAATGTTTTCCATAGAGGTTGTAGTAATTTACATTCTCATGAATGGTTTGTAACCTATTGGATTATTGGCATTTAAATAAATAAAGTATGTTAATATTTAGTGAGGTTTCAAAATATTAACTGAATATTCATAGCAAATTACTCAACCTCTGTGTGCCTCATTTTCTTTGTCCATGAAAATGGAATAATAACAGTACCAATTTCATAAGCTTATGAGAATTAAGTTCATGTATGTAAAATACATAGAACAGTATGGTACACACAAATGTTACACAACTGAATTAAGTTCATATATGTAAAATACATAGGACAGTATGGTACACACAAATGTTACATAACTACTTGTTTTATTAGCTTTATTTTTATTAGTTATTAGCCAAAGGCATTAGTGTGTATATCAGACCCTGGGGACGGAGGGGGTTTGTGTTGTAGAGACATAAACACTGCAAAAGTGAATCTGACCATCATTTCTTTCCCAATGCCTCCTTGCTAATTCCATTTTCATGCACCTCTTCCTTTTCCCCGGTCTCCCCAGAAACTCAATTCCCCTCAATTCTGTTACATAAACAACTGACCTCTCTACCCCCTTTCCAACCCTCGGCCTTCTTTGCAGAGCTAGCTTTGTGACTGTGCCCTGCTATCCTGTGAGCATTTTCCCCAGATCCAACCCCTCGGGACCACTTTGAGCTCTCTTTTTCTTTTGCCTCCCCCAATAGCTTCTGGAAGGAGCAGGGAATAAGATAGAGATTTCTTTCCCCACCAAACAGAATTTTGTCATCTCTCTTAGAAGGAAGAAGAAGCAACATTCAATTCTTAATTTTAATTACTTTGACTCACAATTTAAAAACATTTTAACCACATTTAAAAATACATATTTTGGGCCGGGCGCGGTGGCTCAAGCCTGTAATCCCAGCACTTTGGGAGGCCGAGACGGGCGGATCACGAGGTTAGGAGATCGAGACCATCCTGGCTAACACGGTGAAACCCCGTCTCTACTAAAAACTACAAAAAACTACCCGGGCGACGTGGCGGCGCCTGTAGTCCCAGCTACCCGGGAGGCTGAGACAGGAGAATGGCGTGAACCCGGAAGGCGGAGCTTGCAGTGAGCTGAGATCCAGCCACAGCACTCCAGTCCTGGGTGACAGAGCGAGACTCCGTCTCAAAAAAAATAAATAAATAGATAAATAAAAAATAAAAAAATAAAAATACATATTTTAAACATATTTAAATATATTTTATCCTCCATATTATGAAATTTCACTGGTGTGTTGCCTAGGTCTTGAAGTTTTCATGACTGAAGTCTGTGAAAATGAGGTTCTAAATGCTAATCAGGGTTTCCTAATTCTGAGAAAGAAGTCAGGAAGGATGTTGTTAGCTCATTTGACCACAAATACAGCACTGCTTCTGCCCAGGAGAAGAAGAAAATAAAGCAAAATGTGAGCAGTGCTGCTTTCTCAGCCTCAATTAACACCAGAACACCATCTCCTCCACTCTCTCCCAAGGACCTGATAAGACAGGCAGAAGTCCTTGTTCTTGAACAATACGGAGGGTTGGTAGGAAGGTCTCCAGGGAGATACTGGACCTCTTGCCACTAAATGCAGTTGGGGTCTCAAGTGATTAATGGAAAAATAAAACATGAGACTATATTTATATCCCACACTGTGGAGCACGTCATACCAGTTATACCTGATTATACAGCTAGGTGTTCCAAAACTTCATCAGCCTGAGACCACAGAATCAGGTTACATTTTCTTTTCTTTTTTTTTTTTTTTTTTTTTTTTTTTGAGACGGAGTCTTGCTCTGCCGCCCAGGCTGGAGTGCAGTGGCCGGATCTCAGCTCACTGCAAGCTCCGCCTCCCGGGTTCACGCCATTCTCCTGTCTCAGCCTCCCGAGTAGCTGGGACTACAGGCGCCCGCCTCGTCGCCCGGCTAGTTTTTTGTATTTTTAGTAGAGACGGGGTTTCACCGTATTAGCCAGGATGGTCTCGATCATCCTGACCTCGTGATCCGCCCGTCTCGGCCTCCCAAAGTGCTGGGATTACAGGCTTGAGCCACCGCGCCCGGCCTTCTTTTTTTTTTTTTTGAGACAGAGTCTTGTTCTCTCTCCCAGTCTGGATAGAGTGCAGTGGCGTGATCTTGGCTCACTGCAACCTCTGCCTCCCAGGTTCAAGCCATTCTCCTGCCTCAGCCTCCCGAGTAGCTAGGATTACAGGCATGAGCCACCACGTCCGGTTAATTTTTTTTTTTTTTTTTTTTTTTTTTTTTTTGAGAAGGAGTCTCGCTCTGTCACCCAGGCTGGAGTGCAGTGGCCAGATCTCAGCTCACTGCAAACTCCGCCTCCCGGGTTTACGCCATTCTCCTGCCTCAGCCTCCCGAGTAGCTGGGACTACAGGCGCCCGCCACCTCGCCCGGCTAGTTTTTTGTATTTTTTTTTTTAGTAGAGACGGGGTTTCACCGTGTTAGCCAGGATGGTCTCGATCTCCTGACCTCGTGATCCGCCCGCCTCGGCCTCCCAAAGTGCTGGGATTACAGGCTTGAGCCACCGCGCCCGGCCACGTCCGGTTAATTTTTGCATTTTTTTTTTTTTTTTTAGTAGAGACAGGGATTCACTGTGTTGGCCAGGCTGGTCTCGAACTCCTGACCTCAAGTGATCCACCCACCTAGGCCTCCCAAAATGTTGGGATTACAGGCGTGAGCCACCGTGCCTGGCCACATTTTCTTTTTTCTTTTCTTTTTTTTTTTTTGAGACGGAGTCTTGCTCTGTCACCCAGGCTGGACTGTGGTGGTGCGATCTCGACTCACTGCAAGCTCCGCCTCCCAGGTTCACACCATTCTCCTCCTTCAGCCTCTGGAGTAGCTGGGACTACAGGCACATGCCACTGAGCCCAGCTAATTTTGTGTATTTTTAGTAGAGACTGGGTTTCACCGTATTAGCCAGGATGGTCTCGATTTCCTGACCTCGTGATCCACCCACCCCGGCCTCCCAAAGTGCTGGGATTAAAGGTATGAGCCACTGTGCCTGGCCGACTTTTTTTTTTTTTGAGACGGAGTTTTTGCTCTTGTTGCCCAGGCTGGAGTGCAGTGGTACGATCTCAGCTCACCGCAAACTCTGCCTCCCAGGTTCAAGCGATTCTTCTGCCTCAGCCTCCCTAGTAGCTGGGATTACAGGTATGTGCAACCACTCCCGGCTAATTTTGTATTTTTAGTAGAGACAGGGTTTCTCCATGTTGGTCAGGCTGGTCTCAAACTCCCGACCTCAGGCAATCTGCCCGCCTTGGCCTCCCAAAGTCCTGGGATTACAGGCATGAGCCACCGCGCCCAGCCTGACATTTTCTTTAATACACAAATTTCAATGATTCCAGTCATCTTCTCTGGAATATGACAAGCTAATTTTTTTTTTTTTTTTTTTTTTTTTTTTTTTGAGTCAGTCTCGCTGTCACCCAGGCTGGAGTGCAATGGCGCGATCTTGGCTCGCTGCAACCTCTGCCTCCCGGGTTCAAGCGATTCTCCTGCCTCAGCCTCCTGAGTAGCTGGGATTACAGGCACACACCACCACACTCGACTAATTTTTTGCATTTTTAGTAGAGACGGGGTTTCGCCATGTTGCCCAGACTGGTCTCAAACTCCTGAGCTCAGGCAGTCCGCCCTTCTGGGCCTCCCAAAGTGCTAGGATTAGAGGCGTGAGCCACTGCACCTGGCCTGAGAGGCTAATTCTTATTATTAGACTTCCCTTTACTTGTTTGTCTGTGGCAGGAATACTGGGAGAAAGTCAATATGACCCTGGCATTTGCAGGTTTCCTCCCCAAGTACATTTGCCACCCTCCCTTGCTCCATAGCTCTCAGGTCACCTGATGCCATCTAGAGACTGGCTTCTCCCTGACTGCTGCTGCTTCATTCCCCAGATGTGTTTCCCCAAGCCTGGACACAGACTCTACCCTTTACTCCCCAAAGAATACCTAAAACCAACAAGTAGGTGCCAGGGGAAAAAAAAAAAAGCCTGACAGAAGTCTTGAGGATCACAGAAGGGAATGACACTAAAATGGAGGAAAATCTAAACACGAGGGGATGTACCACTGCTCTTTGAGTCTGTTAGTCCACACCCTCCCTAGGGTACCCTTTACCAGGGCTGGCTTCTTAGGCCTGTGACCTCTGCCATCACACAGGTCCCCAGTCTTAGAAGGGGCTTCATGCTTAGTGATCTCCTGTCATCATCTTGAAATTCTTAATAATTTTTGAATAAAAGATATTCTGAATTTTCATTCTGCACTTAGCCCTGCAAATTATGTAGTGATTCATGCCTTCTAGTAACCATTCTCCTCTTTAACCTCCTACCTGCCTGTATGTGCAGAGACTAGTCCCACCTCTTGCCAACAAAAGCACCCATGATTATAGTCAACCCAGGCACACTGTTGCTCCACAGATGCAAAAACCTTGCTCACGATGAAGACTTAGGAGTGATGAAATTGTCCTTCAAGTACCATAACCACAAGATAGTGATACAAACAGATAACCAGCATCTATTTGGAGTAATATTGACAAAATTATCCAAATGTGGTAGATTCAGATATTTGGTCCCATGTAGACCAAAAACCAAGCAAATAAATTTTTATTTAAAGATGTTTGTTTTGGTTAAAGGGCTTGGCCTCACTTAGATGGACTCACCCTGTACATGAGGGTGCTTGGGGGAGAGGCTAGAGTGTCTCTTGACACGAAAACATTCTATTTATTTTATTTTTTATTTATTTATTTTTTTTGAGACGGAGTCTTGCTCTGTGGCCCAGGCTGGAGTGCAGTGGCCGGATCTCAGCTCACTGCAAGCTCCGTCTCCCGGGTTCACGCCATTCTCCTGCCTCAGCCTCCCGAGTAGCTGGGACTACAGGCTCCTGCCACCTCGCCTGGCTAGTTTTTTGTATTTTTTTTTAGTAGAGACGGGATTTCACCGTGTTAGCCAGGATGGTCTCGATCTCCTGACCTCGTGATCCGCCCGTCTCGGCCTCCCAAAGTGCTGGGATTACAGGCTTGAGCCACCGCGCCCGGCCCTATTTTTTTTTTTTTTTTTTTTTTTTTTTTTTGAGACGGAGTCTCGCTCTCTCGAGCCCAGGCTGGAGCACAGTGGTGGGATCTCGGCTCACTGCAACCTCCGCCTCCTGGGTTCAGGTGATTCTCCTGCCTCAGCCTCCCAAGTAGATGGGATTACAGGCGCCCGCCACCATGTCCGGCTAACTTTTTGTATTTTTAGTAGAGATGGGGTTTCACTATGTTGGTCAGGCTGGTCTCGAATTCCTGACCTCAGGTAATCCATCCGCCTTGGCATTCCGAAGTGCTGGGATTACAGGCGTGAGCCACCATGCCTGGCTGACACAAAAACATTCTGAAGAATTTGGCTACTGCACTGATCTCCTGCCCACCTGCATTCTCATCTCCACACCCAATTCTTCACCTCCTACACCCCTCCCCCTAGTCCACCTCAGCCCCTCAGGACAGACAATTTAAGTAATTTTCCAGCCCTGACTCTGAAGTTATCTCCCCAGCAGGAGTCGCAAGGGTGAGTGGTAGAGGGGTGAAGACCCTCAGTGACCAGCTATAGTCTGAGCTGGGAAGGGACAAAGGCAAGAAGAAGGAGGAAATGGGTCACTGCCCATGGCTGGCAGAGCAACTGCTGTGCCTGAGCTTTTATTCTGCTAACAAATCTTTGCTCTCTTCACCAGTGACCCACATGAACTGTCATTCCCAACTGCAATAAAGTGGGGCAAGAACTGAAAAGGGCTGACTCCACAGCTGTGGATAAGAGTTCCCTGGCAGGAGAAGAAAGACTGAAAGACATTTGGCTTTCAAGGAGGCAAAAGAAACAACGAGAGTCTGAGACAAGGAAATTAAAAAACAAAACAAAACAAAACAAAAAAACCTCTGAAAAGCCTAATTGCCCCTAAATGCCTCGACACCAAAACTTTGTCATTTTTTCTTTTTTGTGACTGTCTTCTCATTTTATTTTTAATTATTTTTTTTTTTCTGAGAAGAGTTTCGCTCCTGTTGCCCAGGCTGGAGTACAATGGTTCGATCTTGGCTCACTGCAACCTCTGCCTCCCAGGTTCAGGCGATTCTTCTGCCTCAGTCTCCCAAAAAGCTGGGATTAACAGGCGTGCGCCACCATGCTTGGCTAATTTTTGCATTTTTGGGAGTGACGGGGTTTCACCATGTTGGTCAGGCTGATCTGGAACTCCTGACCTCAGGTGAGCCACCCGCCCGGGCCCCCAAAGTGCTGGGATTACAAGCGTGAGCCACCACGCCCAGGCTGTCTTCCCATTTTAAACACCCTTTATGTTCCAAGTGAGGTAAAGGTGAGGCATAAAAGGAAGAATGGCTGCAGAGCCTCATTAAGCTGGGA
Organism: Rhinopithecus roxellana; assembly: GCF_007565055.1. Taxonomy (NCBI): domain Eukaryota; kingdom Metazoa; phylum Chordata; class Mammalia; order Primates; family Cercopithecidae; genus Rhinopithecus; species Rhinopithecus roxellana. The sequence goes on along the minus strand of NC_044556.1, from coordinate 35,408,424 downwards.
GCTAGGATCACAGGAGCTAGTGGAAATCTTGGGTGAATCCTACTGTTTGTTGAACGAGTCCTGGAAACTCCCGCTCATTTGGCTACTTCTTCCTTTCCTGCACACAGGAATTTAACAAGTTTCTTCTACAGCCTGGTGACTTTGTGATCTCTTGGCCTTGGTCACGTTCTCTCTCCCACCCTAGCCCCAGAGACTCTTCCTCTTCTCCTTGGCAGTTCGAGCCCCAGAGTGTTATTTTTCAGTCGGCAGCAGAGGGCGATCTGGCCCCGGAGAATGACCCGGTCAACTCAGGCCGTATGCCTGGGTTGCTAATGACTTGCAGCTCCATCAACATAAAGCTGAATTCTTCACAAAGGAACACTGTCACTAAGCTTTTTCCTTTTCATTCTTGAAAGCTCCACTGCCTTAGCTAACCCCTTCCCCCTCCCGCCTTCATTCCTGCTCTCTTTCCTCTCCCAACCTCTTGGAAACAGCAGGAAATGAACAAGGTCCACAGTGGAGAAAAACAAATCCCAGGGCCCCGCTGAGGAAAACCACAGGAAAATGACCAAGTGGCATTAGCAGCTGCAGGAGTTTTAGGTAGCTGTGTGGTGTGTGTGTCTGTGTGTGTGTGTGAGAGAGAATCCCACATAGCAGTACTTTTCATAGTTTAGCATAACATAAAAATCACCTGGAGAGCTTGTTAAAACACAGCTTCCTGTGCCTTATCCAGGAATTCCTATTTAGTAGGTCTGCAGTGGGGCCCAAGAATTTGGGTATTTTAATGATGCCAGTGGAGGACTGACCACATTTTGAGCAGCACTGCTGTGCACAAATGCAGTGAAATAGAATGTATAGATCTGAGTCAGGGGCTTGCTTGGATAAAATCCTGATACGATGGCCTCCCCCAGAAGAGTCAGGTCAGATCCTTCCAATTCTAGGCCAGAAGATTTCATGGATCAGCCTACAGCTGTTCCCTCCCCTTGGAAAAGGAGCTGAGAATGTATCAACAAGAGCATTGTTTGAAGAGGGCTAAGCTCAGATAATAGGCTGGTTCTCCATTGACTGTTTCTTTCATCCCAACTGGCAGAAGAATCACAGAAGGCCCCTCCTTTCCCCTCCAGCAGAGATGAATACTCTACCTACTTAAAAATCAAGAATTCTTCTGACTGGCTGTGTCCAAGTCAGACCTCTGACCTCTCCCCTCCTCAGCACCCTCCAGATCTGAGAACCTCCAGAGTCACCAAGGCTTGTGGAAAGAGCTGGTTATCTTCAAGATACCCAGAGGCGCTTGGGCTGATTTAAAGAGCACCACTCCCTTCTGTTTATGCAGCAGAAGATAACAAGACAGACAAAAGTGCTGCTATGGTCTGAATGCTGATGAAATTTAGGCCCTGATGTGATACCAATTAAGAGATGGGGACTTTAGGAATTGATTAGGTCAGAAGGCTACAGCCCTCATGAATGGGATTAGTGCCCTTGTAAAAGAGACTGGAGGGCCAGGTGTGGTGGATCATGCCTGTAATCCCAGCACTTTGGGAGGCTGAAGCAGGCAGATCACTTTGGGTCAGGAGTTCTAGACCAGCCTGGCAAAATGGTGAAACCATGTCTCTACGAAAAATATTTAAAAATTAACTAGCCGAGCGCGGTGGCTCAAGCCTGTAATCCCAGCACTTTGGGAGGCCGAGACGGGCGGATCACAAGGTCAGGAGATTGAGACCATCCTGGCTAACCCGGTGAAACCCCGTCTCTACTAAAAAATACAAAAAACTAGCCGGGCGAGGTGGCAGGCGCCTGTAGTCCCAGCTACTCCGGAGGCTGAGGCAGGAGAATGGCGTAAACCAGGGAGGCGGAGCTTGCAGTGAGCTGAGATCTGGCCACTGCACTCCAGCCTGGGCGTCAGAGCGAGACTCCGTCTCAAAAAAAAAAAAAAAGAGGCTGGAGGGAGGCTGTGAGACACATTTAGAAAGCATCATTTATGAGGAACCAGCCCTCTTTGGGCTCCAAATCTGTTGGCAGCTTGATCTTGGGACTTCCCAGCCTCCATATATGGTACCAATCCTTCTTTAGTTTTAGTGTCCATGTCACAGAAGGGCTCATGTTGTAAAAGAAGTCAAAAGCAGCCTTGAATAATCAGAGCCCTTCTGCCAGATTGTCTAATGTCAATTTGTTTTCCGGAACTATTGCTTCTACATTTTCTTCCTCTTTATCTGGTTCTGGTTTGGAAGCACTTATCTCCATCAAGTCATCTTCTGTTAATTCCTCAGGTGTGATGTCTATTAGCTTTTGAATTTCTCCAAGATCTATATCTTGAAACCCTTTATCTCCCACCTTTTTTGCCACATCCACAATCTCTTTCATGATTTCCTTGATTGCTTCTGTCATATATCCTGACAAGTCATGCACAACATCTGGACACAGTTTTCTCCAGCAGGAATTTATTGTTTTAGACTTGATGGCTTTCATAGCTTTTTCTATAACAATGATGATGTCTTCAATGGTGTAATACTTCCAGAATGTAGTGATGTTCCTCTCTATCAGGATCATCTTCCATACTGTTGACAATCCTTTCCATAGAGTATCATGTGTAATGGGCCTTGAAGGTCCTTATGAACCCCACATCTAGAGGCTGAATTAGACACATATTTGGGGGCAACAGACCACTCTGACACCTTCGGTGTTGAACTCATGGGGTTCTGGGTGGCCAGGGGCATTGTCCAATATCAAAAGAACTTTAAAAGGCAGTCCTTACTGGCAAGGTACTTCCTGACTTCAGGGACAAAGCATCAGTGGAACCAATCCAGAAAAAAGGATTCTCATTATCCAGGCCTTCTTGTTCCACAACTAAAAGACTGGCAGCTGGTATTTATCTTTTCCCTGCAAAGCTTGAGGGTTAGCAGCTTTACAGATAAGGGCAGTCTTAATCTAAACCTGACTGCATTTGTACAAACAGAAGAGATAGCCTATCACTTCCTGCCTTAAATCCTGGTGCTCGCTTCTCTTCCTTACTAATAAATGTCTTTTGTGTCATTTTTTCCCCAGAATCAAGCACTTTCATCTGCATTAAAAACCTATTCAGGTAGATATCCCTTTTCCTCAATGATTTTCATAATGTCTGGAAAATCATCTGCTGCCTCTTAGTTGACAGAAGCTAATTCTCTCGTTATCTTGACATTTTTAAACCCAAACTTCTTTCTAAAATTACCAAACAATCCTTTGCTAGCATTAAATTCTCTCGCTTTAGATTTTACCTTCTTTTTGCTTCAAGTTGTCATATAATGATTTTGCTTTTTCTGTAATCATATTAGAGTATATAGGTATTTCTTATAGCAACACCGCACCAATATAAAAGTTGCATTTTCAGTACAAGATATAAAGGTAGTTTGCAAAAAGTGCAAGGTTTTTGTGACTGCTGGTGTAGCTGCAGTGACAGTTCACAAATTTCCTTTCTTTCTTTTTTTTAATGGTTCTTATGCTGGATTCATTTCTCTTGAAATGGCAGACAACTACAAGCTGCAGGCCTCAAAATATGGAAAAATCAAGCAATTCAACTTTTTCTTGTAATGACATAACTATTCCGTGCTTCTTGGGAGCACTTCCAGCATCACTAGTGGCACTTCATATGATCCCAAGGTGTTATTCAAGGTTTATGGTATTGCACTAAACATGATGAAAACTACGTGAGAACTGAGAGATCACTTTTTTTTTTTTTTTTTTTTTTGAGACGGAGTCTCGCTCTGTCGCCCAGGCTGGAGTGCAGTGGCCGGATCTCAGCTCACTGCAAGCTCCGCCTCCCGGGTTCACGCCATTCTCCTGCCTCAGCCTCCCAAGTAGCTGGGACTACAGGCGCCCGCCACCTCGCCCGGCTAGTTTTTTGTATTTTTTTTAGTAGAGATGGGGTTTCACCGTGTTAGCCAGGATGGTCTCGATCTCCTGACCTCGTGATCCGCCCGTCTCGGCCTCCCAAAGTGCTGGGATTACAGGCTTGAGCCACCGCGCCCGGCCACTTTTTTTTTGAGACAGAGTTTCACTCTTGTTGCCCAGGCTGAAGTGCAATGTTTGCAATCTCGGCTCACTGCAACCTCTGCCTCCTGGATTCAAGCAATTCTCCTGCCTCAGCCTCCTGAGTAACTGGGATTACAGGCATGCACCACCATGCCCGGCTCATTGTTTTTTGTATCTTTAGTAGAGATGGGGGTTTCATCATGTTGGCCAGGCTGGTCTCGAACTCCTGACCTCAACTGATCTGCCCACGTCAGCCTCCCAAAGTGCTGGGATTATAGGTGTGAGCCACTGTGCCCAGCTTACCACAGCTAATTGTATGCAGTTGTGATTTAATACTGCATCCTTATGTTTGTTTGCATTTATTTCCACTGTGAATGATGCAAATGTTTTTAAGTGTATTTATGTGTAAGTTTTTATTTAAAAAAAATTTTTTTTGAGACAGTCTTGCTCTGTCGCCCAGGCTAGAGTGCAATGGCACGATCTCGACTCACTGCAATCTCTACCTTCTGCGTTCAAGCAATTCTCCTGCCTCAGCCTCCCAAGTAGCTGGGATTACAGGCATGTGTCACCACGCCCGGCTAATTTTTTGTATTTTTAGTAGAGACAAGATTTCACCATGTTGTCCAGGTTGGTCTCAAACTCCTGACCTCAGGTGATCCACCTGCCTTGGCCTCCCAAAGTGCCAGGATTATAGGTGTGAGCCACCGTGCCTGGCCTCTGATAAATTTTAATTTTTTGTAACAAATTTATGTATCTTTTATGGCAGTAAATAATAAAGTACACTAGTATCTACATATATTTTGTGCATTTATGACACACTCAACTTTTTCTTCTTTTTTTTTTTTTTTTGAGATGGAGTCTTGCTCTGTCGCCCAGGCTGGAGTGCAGTGGCATGATCTCGGCTTACTGCAAGCTCCGCCTCCCGGGTTCATGCCGTTCTCCTGCCTCAGCCTCCCAAGTGGCTGGGACTACAGGTGCCCGCCACCATGCCTGGCTAATTTTTTGTATTTTTCTTTTTTAGTAGAGAAGGGGTTTCACCGTGTTAGCCAGGATGGTCTCGATCTGCCGACCTCATGATTCACCTGCCTTGGTCTCCCAAAGTGCTGGAATTGCAGGCATGAGCCACTGTGCCCAGCCCAACTTTTTCTTAATTTAAAAAATATTTCTAGACCGGGCGTCATGGCTCATGCCTGTAATCCTAGCACTTTGGGAAGTCAAGAAGGGTGGATCACCTGAGGTCAGGAGTTCAAGACCAGCCTGGCCAACGTGGCAAAACCCCACCTCTACTGAAAATACAAAATTAGCTGGGCATGGTGGCGCATGCCTGGAATTCCAGCACTTTGGGAAGCCGAGGTGGGCGGATCACCTGAGGTCAGGAGTTCAAGAGCAGCCTGACCAACATGGAGAAGCCCCGTCTCTAGTAAAAATACAAAATTAGCTGGACGCGGTGGCGCGTGCCTGTAATCCCAGCTACTCAGGAGGCTGAGGCAGGAGAGTCGCTTGAACCCAAGAGGTGGAGGTTGCAGTGAGCCAAGATCATGCCACTGCACTCCAGCCTGGGTGACAGAGTGAGACTCTGTCTTAAAAAAAAAAAGAAAAAATCTGAGTATAAGTGGACCTGTGCAGTTCAAACCCATGTTGTTCAAGGGTCAACTGCACATTTCTCTTGCAAGAGTAACTTTCCAAAGCTACTCCTATGTCTGTAGTTTCTCTAAATAACCAGCTGGAAATAATCAATATGCCAAAAAGGCATGTTTTGGGGTGGCATATTTTGGTCTCCTACATTCATACTTAAAGGTGGTGTCTCCTGAGTCCCAACACCCCCGGGAGTCCATAGTCTGACTGGATACAAAGACTAACAAGCAAATATATAGTAAGAGCAAATAAACCAAAATGTAGTAAAAGCATGGAGATAGCAGAAAACTCTCAAGGGCATCAGAGGAATGGGAACATCCTGAAAGAAGGGAGTGAACTGAGATTTGAAGGGTGAATGTGAGTTCATCAAGGAGACCAAAGAGCAAAGGCTTGAGAGGGAATCTTTTGAGTCGTGGGGTATGAAAAAATAGTGGGTAATGCTGAAATATAAAGTGCAGTCCTGGATGAGAGGCCCCTTTCTGTTCTTTTATAGCACCTGGCACTTCAGACCACTTTGAGCATTTATCACCACTTCTCAACCAAAAGGGTGACCAAATGGGATTATTTGTTTCACAAACCCCTGTAAGAACTGTCAGCAGGGAGTGCTTTCCTTCTAAATCCCCTCATGGCAGGGAAGAATACTGGATAGGAGTAGGGGTAGATTTCCCTCTGGAAGGTCACCACCACACCAGAAAAGCCCCAGGAGTCCAGAGGTTGGTTTTCTTATATGGAACAGTCTGTTTGGCTCTGGCAGCTAAGAGGCTAGCCGTTCTACTGTGCCAGACTATAGGAGATGAATGAAATGAGCAGAAACCACAAAGAAGCCAAGAAGACCAATTAGTTAGCATATGAAATCCACCCCTAGAGACTCCAGAAGGACTCAGAAGATCACTGAGAGGGTTATAGGTTGTGTAAATCTGGTGGGGTAAGGAACAAAGAGCACTACTTGGTTACTGCTACCATCACCCAGTTTCTCCCTCTGGGCAGGTGTGGCTGGGAGAAACACAGTTAACATGGAGATCAGTAGGGCTGCCAGTAGTGGTTAGGGTAGGTCTGTAAATACTTTCCAAGGGGTACAGGGCAGTGGTTAGTTTCAAATAAATCAATTTCTAGATCCTCAATTTGATGCACCCCAGAGGACATCTGCAGCCCTGATTTTCTTTTCCCATCTCATTTTCTCAATTGCCCTCTTCTCATTTTATCAAAAAATGTTTATCTCTTACTATTCCCTAATCCTGACAAATGATGCATTACTCTGGGGTGAAAAAAAGGTGTAAGATATCAAAGGGACAATTCCAATTTTTTTTTTTTTTTTTTTTATGAGACTGAGTCTCGCTCTATTGCTTAGGCTGCAGTGCAGTGGCGTGATCTCAGCTCACTGCAACCTCCGCCTCCTGGGTTCAAGTGATTCTCGTGCCTCAGTCTTCTGAGCTGGGACTACAGGCGCCTGCCACCAAGCCCACCTAATTGTATTTTTCGTAGAGACGTGGTTTCACCATGTTGGCCAGGATGGTCTCAAAGTCTTGACCTCAAATGATTTGCCTGCCTCGGCCTCTCAAAGTGCTGGGATTACAGGCGTGAGCCACTGTGCCTGGCCCACAATTTTTTTTTTTTTTTTTTTTTGAGACGGAGTTTCGCTCTGCCGCCCGGGCTGGAGTGCAGTGGCTGGTTCTCAGCTCACTGCAAGCTCCGCCTCCCGGGTTTATGCCATTCTTCTGCCTCAGCCTCTGAGTAGCTGGGACTACAGGCGCCCGCCACCTCGCCCGGCTAGTTTTTTGTATTTTTTAGTAGAGACGGGGTTTCACCGTGTTAGCCAGGATGGTCTCGATCTCCTGACCTCGTGATCCGCCCGTCTCGGCCTCCCAAAGTGCTGGGATTACAGGCTTAAGCCACCGCGCCCGGCCAATTTTTTTTTTTTTTTTTTGAGACAGAGTCTCACACTGTCACCCAGGCTGGAGTGCAATGACACTATCTTGGCTCATTACAACCTCTGCCTCCCAGGCTCAAGCAATTCTCCTGCCTCAGCCTCTCGAGTAGCTGGGATTACAGGCACGTGCCACCACACCCGGCTAATTTTTGTATTTTTAGTAGAGATGGGGCTTCACCATGTTGGCCAGGCTGGTCTCGAACTCTTGACCTCGTGGTCCACCCACCTCGGCCTCTCAATGTTCTGGGGCTACAGACATGAGCCACCGTGCCCAATCAATTTATTTTTATTTTTATTTTTTAGAGACAGGGTCTTACTCTGTTGCCCATGCTGATGCACAGTGGCACAAACGTGGCTCACTGTAGTCTTGACCTTCCAGAGACTCAAGTGATCCTCTCACTTTGCTTCCTGAGTAGCTGGGACCACAGGTGCATGCCACCATGCCCAGCTAATTTCTTTTTGTTGTTGTTGCTGTTGTTGTTTTTGTAGAAACAGGGTCTCGCTATGTTGCGCAGGCTGGCCTCAAACCTCTGGGCTCAGGGGATCCTCTCACCTTGGCCTCCCAAAGTGCTGGGATTACAGGCATTAGCCACTGTGCTTGGCCATGGACAATTATTTTAATCAAGGAATCATTAAGAACTTCCCCACTTTTATCTCCTTAAGAGACAAATTTCCAATAAAATTTTACCTCTTAAGAAAACATTGGGCTGGGCACAGTGGCTCACGCCTGTAATCCTAGCCCTTTGGGAGGCTGAGGTGGGCAGATCACAAGGTCAAGAGATCGAAACCATCCTGCACAACATACTGAAACCCTGTCTCCACTAAAAATACAAAAATTAGCCTGGTGTGGTAACGCATGCCTGTAGTCCCAGCTACTCGTGAGGCTGAGGCAGGAGAGTCACTTGAATCCAGGAGGCAGAGGTTGCAGTGAGCCAGGATTATGCCACTGCACTCTAGCCTGGGCAACAGAGCAAGACTCTGTCTCAAAAAAGCAAAAAAGAAAGAAAATAAAACATTATTTACTAATATAAAAACTGGTAATATCTGTTGTTTTGATAAATACTACTAGTTACAGTAATTTTTCTTTTTTTGAAAAGATTGCAATGGTGCAATCTCGGCTCACTGCAACCTCCACCTCCCAGGTTCAAGTGATGCTCTTGTCTCAGCCTCCCGAGTAGCTGGAACTACAGATGTGTGCCACCACGCCTGGCTAATTTTTGTATTTTTTGGTAAAGATGGGGTTTCACCATGTTGGTCATGCTGGTCTCAAACTCCTGACTTCCTGATCCGCCCACCTCGGCCTCCCAAAGTGCTAGGATTATAGGTGTGAACTACTGCGCCTGGCCAATTTTTTTAAACAATTTGAACTTTATGGCCACTGGAGATTTAAAAAAATCAATTTCAATTTATATATTTTTGTTGCAGAAAAATATATTTGAGAGGGAATCAATAAATTTTTTTTTTTTTTAGACGCAGTTTCACTGTTGTTGCCCAGGCTGGAGTGCAGAGCTGTGATCTTCGCTTACCACAACCTCCATCTCCTGGGTTCAAGCCATTCTCCTGTCTCAGCCTCCCGAGTAGCTGGGATTACAGGCATGCGCCACCAAGCCCGGCTAATTTTGTATTTTTAGTAGAGATGGGGTTTCTCCATGTTGGTCAGGCTGGTCTCGAACTCCTGACCTCAGGTGGTTCTCCTGCCTCAGCCTCTCAAAGTGTTGGGATTACAGGCATGAGTCACTGTGCCTGGCCGTAAAATGTTTTTAATCACTGAATTATATTAGTACAAGATTACATAGAAATGGATTCAAAATATGATTTCCAAAAAAAAAGAAATAATGTAAAGTTAAAGAGTGTAGTCATGAGAGGTGGGAGGATGGCTTGAGCCCAGAAGTTCGAGACTGCAGTGAGCTGTGATGTGCCACTCTCTAGCCTGGACAACAGAGCAAGTCCTTGTCTCAAAAAATATAAATAAAGATAAAAATTGGCCCGGCGTGGTGGTTCACACCTGTAATCTCAGCACTTTGGGAGGCCGAGGCGGGTGGATCACCTGAGATCAGGAGTTCGAGACCAGCCTGATCAACATGGAGAAACCTCGTCTCTACTAAAAATACAAAATTAGCCAGGCGTGGTGGCACATGCCTGTAATCCTAGCTACTCAGGAGGCTGAGACAGGAGAATCGGCTGAACCTGGGAGGCGGAGCCGAGATTGTGCCATTGCACTCCAGCCTGGGCAACAAAGCAAGACTTCGTCTCAAAAAAAAAAAAAAAAAAGATAAAAATTTAAAAAAAACAAAAAAGAATGTGGTCATGAATTTTCTAAATTGATGGTAATATCGAAATACTATATTTATATTCCTGTAAATTCCTTTAAAAGGGTGCTTTAGACTGGGCTCAGTGACTCACGCCTGTAATCCCAGTTCTTTGGGAGGTCCAGGCAGGCAGATCGCCTGAGGTCAGGAATTCAAGACCAGCCTGGCCAGCTGGGTGAAACCCCGTCTCTACTAAAAATACAAAAATTAGCTGGGAAACTGAGGCAGGAGAATCGCTTGAACCCGCGAGGTGGAGGTTGCGGTGAGCTGAGATCATGCAATTGCACTCCAGCCTGGGCAACAGAGTGAGACTCCTTCTCCGAAAAAAAACAAAACAAAACAGGGTGCTTTCTTTTTTTTTTTTTTTTTTTTTTTTGAGACGGAGTCTCGCTCTGTCGCCCAGGCTGGAGTGCAGTGGCCGAATCTCAGCTCACTGCAAGCTCTGCCTCCCGGGTTTATGCCATTCTCCTGCCTCAGCCTCCCGAGTAGCTGGGACTACAGGCGCCCACCACCTCGCCCGGCTAGTTTTTGTATTTTTTCGTAGAGACGGGGTTTCACCATGTTAGCCGAGATGGTCTCGATCTCCTGACCTCGTGATCCGCCCGTCTCGGCCTCCCAAAGTGCTGGGATTACAGGATTGAGCCACCGCGCCCAGCCTGAGAATAATTTTTTTTTTTTTTTTTTTTTTTTTTTTTGAGACGGAGTCTCGCTCTGTCGCCCAGGCTGGAGTGCAGTGGCCGGATCTCAGCTCACTGCAAGCTCCGCCTCCCGGGTTTACGCCATTCTCCTGCCTCAGCCTCCCGAGTAGCTGGGACTACAAGCGCCCGCCACCTCGCCCGGCTAGTTTTTTATATTTTTTAGTAGAGACGGGGTTTCACCGGGTTAGCCAGGATGGTCTCGATCTCCTGACCTTGTGATCCGCCCGTCTCGGCCTCCCAAAGTGCTGGGATTACAGGCTTGAGCCACCGCGCCCGGCCTGAGAATAATGTTTTATAAATTAAAATATTCTTTTTTTACTAATGCTACTTTTTAAATTTATGTAAATTTTCTTAAAAAGTGCCTGGCCATAGAAGCTATTATTGTTTTATTTTGTTTTTTTTTTTTTTTCTTTTTGAGACAGAGTCTTGCTCTGTCACCCAGGCTGGAGCGCAGAGTCGCGATCTCGGCTCACTGCAGCCTCTGCCTTCTAGGTTCAAGCAATTCTCCTGCCTTAGCCTCCCAAGTACCTGGAATTACAGGCATGCGCCACCATGCCCAGCTAATTTTTGTATTTTTAGTAAAGACGAGGTTTCACCATGTTGGCTAGGCTGATCTCAAACTCCTGACCTCAGGTGATCTGCCCGTCTCGGCCTCCCAAAGTGCTGGGATTACAGGCTTGAGCCACCACGCCCGGCCTATTATTGTTGATTTGAGTACTCATTTAACAAAAAAGGAAGAAGAAGAAACAGAGAGGTCAGGCCAGATGTCAAAGGTCGTTTTAGCCAGGCACAGTGGCTCACACCTGTAATCCCAGCACTTTGGGAGGCTGAGGCGGGTGGATCACGAGGTCATGAGATCCTGGCCAACATGGTGAAACCCCGTCTCTACTAAAAATATAAAAATTATCTGGGCATCATGGTGTGCCTGTAGTCCCAATTACTCAGGAGGCTGGGGCAAGAGAATCGCTTGAACCAGGGAGGCAGAGGTTGCAGCGAGCCAAGACTGTACCACTGCACTCCAGCCTGGTGACAGAGCTAGATTCCATCTCAAAAAAAGAAAAGAACCCCGTTTCTACTAATAATACAAAAATTAGCCGGGCGTGATGGCAGACACCTGTTAATCCCAGCTACTCCGGAGGCTGAGGCAGGAGATTGCTTGGACCTGGGAGGCAGAGGTTGTTGCAGTGAGTCGAGATTGCGCCAAGATCGCACCACTGCACTCCAGCCTGGGTGACAGAGTGAGACTCCATCTCAAAAAAAAAAAAAAGGTCATTTTGTTGGTCAGTGCTAAAGACTGAAAACCTGGAGTCCTTGCATTTGGCCCACTTATACTTACTTACCTTTTGGTTTCTGGGCAAGGACTCAGAGCTTGTCCAGGAATCTGGGGGGATGGCTTGTAACATCTTTTCTTCCACAGGCCTTGAGTACGGTCTGTTCTTTCATGGGCTTCCACTTAGCACTGTTCAGAAGCATCCACAGCCAGAGTCAGGGTCCTAGGCTTATAGAGTAGTGTCTCATGTCCTAAGGTTGGGCTCCACCATAGCAGAACAGAATTATCTGCTAAAATCTCCTATCACTTCTCATTTGTTTATTAAATCCTTTTTTTTTTTTTTTTTTTTTTTTGAGAGGGAGTCTCCCTCAGTCACCCAGGATGGAGTGCAGTGGCATGATCACCAGTCACTGCAACCTCTGCCTCCTGGGTTCAAGTGATTATTCTGCATCAGCCTCCCGAGTAGCTGAGATTACAGGTGCACGCCACCACGCCTAGCTAATTTTTGTATTTTTAGTAGAAATGGGATTTCATTATGTTGGCCAGGCTGGTCTCCAACTCCCGAACTCAGGTGATCCACCTGCCTCAGCCTCCCAAAGGCATGAGCTACCATGCCCAGCCTATGTTTGCTTTTCTTTTCTTTCCTTTTCTTTCTTTCTTTCTTTTTTTTTTTTTTTGAGACGGAGTCTCGCTCTGTCACCCAGGCTGGAGTCCAGTGGTGCGATCTCAGCCCACTGCAGCCACCATCTCCCAGGTTCAAGTGATTCTCTCGTCTCAGCCTCCCAAGTAGCTGGAGTACAGACACCCAACGTCATGCCCAGTTAATTTTTGTATTTTAGTAGAAACGGGGTTTCACCAGGATGGCCATGCTTGTCTGGAACTCCTGACCTCATGATCCGCCCACCTTGGCCTCCCAAAGTGCTGGGATTACAGGCATGAGCTACCAGCCGAAGTGTTTTTTTAAACATATTCTAGTTCATAGCTATTAATATTTCTTGGATTGTTATATATGAGATAGAATATGTTACCAAAAAGAAAAAAAAAAAAAGAAAAAGGACGTGCGTGGTGGTTCACACCTGTAATCTCAGCACCTTGAGAGGCCGAGGCGGGTGGATCACCTGAGGTCAGGGGTTTCAGACCAGCCTGGACAACATGGTGAAACTCCATCTCTACTAAAAATACAAAAAATTGGCTGGGCATGGTGGCAGGTGCCTGTAATGCCAGCTACTTGGGAGGCTGAGGCAGGAGAATCGCTTGAACCCACGAGGCAGAGGTTGCAGTGAGCCAAGATTGCGCCATTGCACTCCAGCCTGGGTGATAAGAACAAAACTCTGTCTCAAAAAAAGAAAAAAAAAATCCTAGTATTAATAGGAAAATACCAGGCAGTCAAGCATCCTAACAGAAAAGGTCAGAACAGGGATTTCTAGTATGAGTCCTGACCTAGTACCACTATCCTGGAGGCTCCATGGAGGTGTTAATGAAGGTGTAAGAGTTGTTTTCTCCTTTTCAAAGAAGCCTAATAGAAATGATTAATTATATTTATGCTACCCAAATTCCTTTGTTTTTGTTTTTTTTGTTTGTTTTGTCCAGAAACCCATCAAGGTAGTGTGGAAGACCTGGCTGTCTTAAGGGAAAAAGGATTAATTAATTAATGATATTTGTCTGGCAGGCTAAAATCTTTCGAAGCTTTGAGATCCACTCCTAGAAGCTACTTAGTAGTGAGAAGGTTAGGGATCTGCAATTTAATCTCTGGGAACAAAGTCTTAAACCAAATAAATAAACCCCTTCAACAAACACTCAGGCAACAGTGCTCTTGCGTTTCAGAAGGGTATGGATTAAAGAATTGAAGATACACTGGCCTTGTTATCTAGGTCCCTAATGTAGAATCAGTAGTCTACAGTGGTTAAAATAATGGACTTTTTTTTTTTTTGAGACGGAGTCTCACTCTGTCACCCAGGCTGGAGTGCAGTGGCTCGATCTCGGCTCACTGCACCGTCTGCCTCCCGAGTTCAAGCGATTCTCCTGCTTCATCCTCCCTAGTAGCTGGGACTACAGGCACGTGCCACCACACCCGGCTAATTTTTGTATTTTTAGCAGAGATGGGGTTTCACCATGTTGGCCAGGCTGGTCTCGAACTCCTGACCTCATGTAATCTGCCCACCTCCGCCTCCCAAAGTGCTGAGATTATAGGCATGAGTCACCGCACCTGGCCAAAATAATGGACTTTTGACAGTAAAGAGACATAATTCAAATCTTGACTCTGTCACTTGCTATGAATAATTAACAAATTATTGAACTTCTCTTTGGATCACTTTTCTCATTTGTAAAATAATAGAAACTATCTCATAGGCTTGTCAACTAGATGAATGAGATAATACATTTGAATTACAAGATGCTTGACATACAATAACTTCTCAACGAATGTTATAAACTTTTTTTAAAGGACCATAACTCAAATCTATCTTTCATTATGACACAGACACACCTCTTCATCCCCACCTTCCTGCCAATTAATCCCTTTTCTTCACCCTCTGAATTTATTGGATGTTTTAGATGTTGTCAAAAATGCCTGAAACCAAAGCAGAAGGAAAGTGTAGGCTGGGCCCACCCAGAAGTTGTGTGTCAGTTTGTTCCTCCTGAGTGAGGTCCACTACTAGGCTGGACACAGTGTGGAGGGAATTTGGGCCTCTGTTACAAAGGGAGGAAGAGGAAAAGAACAATTAAGGGCCCATTCTCAGGCAGCTCACTCTCTAATATTACCAGAGTCATGAGTCAGGCTTGGAAAAGAAAGAAGACCAACTAAAAATGTAATTGGTTAAGTATAAATATTGAATATGTAAGTGCTAGGTGGGAAGTTCTCCCTTGAGCAGCATTTGATGCAGAGGTAGGCAGACTTTGTTATGCTCTATCACCCTCATTGAAGCACCTAGAGCTTTTAGCCCTCCAATCCGTCCCCACCACCAGGGCACCTGCCATATTAATTGCCCTAAAGCACTACTTTAATCATGTCATTTCTCAATGAAAATATCAGACACTCCATTATCTAAGGAATTAAGTACAGACTTTTTAGCCTCTCCAAATGTGAGCCCAACTTATTACCCATTGTTCCTTGACATGTGTCAGATTGGTGTAGTCATTGTTCCCTAAGCACATCTTGAACGTTTGTTCTTCTGGACCTTTCTTTATTCTATCCGGAATGTCTTCTTGTCCCCTCCCATCTCAAATACCACTCTCTCCTTTAAAGCTTCCCCTAACACTCTCCTAATTCTCTCAGCATTCTCTACCTAACATTTGGGACTCTTATGTGCTGACTGGGGTTACAGTTTTGTTTTGTTTTGTTTTGTTTTATTATTATTATAATTTTTTTGAGACGGAGTCTTGCTGTCTCGCCCAGGCTGGGGTGCAGTGGCGCCATCTCAGCTCGCTGCAAGCTCTGCCTCCCGGGTTCACACTATTTCCCTGCCTCAGCCTCCCAAGTAGCTGGGACTACAGGCGCCCGCCACCACGCCTGGCTAATTTTTCTGTATTTTTAGTAGAGACGGGGTTTCACCATGTTAGCCAGGATGGTCTTGATCTCCTGACCTCGTGATCCGCCCACCTCGGCCTCCCAAAGTGCCCGGCCTTTGTTTTCTTTTTTTTTTTTTGAGACAGAGTCTTGCTCTGTTGCCCAGGCTGGAGTGCAGTGGCACGATCTTGGCTCACTGCAACCTCTGCCTCCCGGGTTCAAGTGATTTTCCCGCCTCAGCTACCTGAGTAGCTGGGATTACAGGCACCCGCCATCATGCCTGGCTAATTTTTGTATTTTTGTAGAGATGGAGTTTCACCATGTCGGCCAGGTTGGTCTTGAACTCCTGACCTCAGGTGATCCCTGCGCACCCCCGCCCCCACCGCCCGCCTTGGCCTCCCAAAATCCTGGGATTACAGGCATGAGTCACTGTATCCAGCTGATACATCTCTTTAACTCTCTCCTCAGATAATTTTAAAAAGTAAAAACAAAGAGAAAAAGGATCTTTAGCCCCCAGAAAAATTTATTGCAAAGTAAAATACACAGCTTTAAAATTCAATGTTTTTCTTCTCTGAAGATACCCAGGACAGTTTGCCTCTGCTGTTTTTTGTTTTGTTTTGAATTATATAAATTGTTTTGCTTCAAAGGCAAGTGGGGGTAAATATAGCAGCAGTATTTCTGACATAACATTCTCTGACCTGTCCTGGACATGTCCTTGACATTGTCCTTTAGAAAGGAAAGAGAAGGAGAGAAAGTGTGTCCCTGGTACTGTATGTAAGAGAAACTCCTATTTCTAGCCATTACCAGGGCACAAGGGGACTGATGAATATATGGAATAAAAATAAAGGTAGAGTGCAGTGGCTCACACCTGTAACCCCAGCACTTAAGTAGTCAGAGGCAGGAGAACAGCTTCAGCCCAGGAGTTCGAGATCAAGCTGGGTGATACAGCAAGACCCTGTTCTCCACAAAAAAAAAAAAAAAAAAAAAAGAAGCAAAAGATACTAGTAATTTGTCATGTCTCCTGTGTTTGGCTGTCTTTGGCAGGTCAGCCAGAGCCAGAGAGAGTTGATCAGCAGTATTGACTGAGGTGAAGGTGGCTAGATGCCCTGTACTGGAAACCACACTCAGTTCAACTTCCAGTTCTGCCAACTGCATTTTGAAAAGTGTCCTGCCTAAAATGCTTTGTAGATTACTGAATCCCACTTTTTCCTTACCCTTTTCAGAATTTTTCTTTTTTTTTTGAGACGTTGTCTCGCTGTGTTGCCAGGCTAGAGTGCAGTGTCAAGATCTCCTGACTTCCCTCCTGGGTTCAAGCAATTCTCCTGTATCAGCCTCCTGAGTAACTGGGACTACAGCATGCACCACCACGCCCAGCTAATTTTTGTATTTTTAGTAGAGATGGGGTTTCATTATATTGGCCAGGATGGTCTCGATCTCTTGACCTTGTGATCTGGCCGCCTTGGCCTCCCAAAGTGTTGGAATTACAGGCGTGAGCCACTGCACCCAGCCCAGAGTTTCTTTTTTCTTAAAGGAAAACGTAAGGATAGCAATAATGAAATTTAACTTGAAAATGACTTGGAATATACATCATTGTGGTTCTCTGTTAAGGGGATTGGGTGGTGGGAGAGTGAGGTAAGGGGCTGGGGGCTGAAAGGAAGGCTGAGTAGAGAATGACCCCGAAGTCTTTGCTCTATGTTGCTGACTCTTTTATAATGAGAATGATTTATGAATTATGTGTATAATGTTTTTAAGGAGAGAAGGAAGGAAACAAATAATGTGTTGAGAAATAGCAGACCTGTGATTTATCCAGGATACTTGATTTAGACATATTATGTACTCTCTATTGCTATCAAGTAATATATCTGTTTAGTAGGTTAACTGTGATTACCTTATTTCCAGTGTCTAGTACAGTATCACACCAATGCAAATTTTTAAAAATTATGTACCAATTCTGCCTCCCACTTCTGTCTTTTGATTACTTATTTCCTTGATAAGATTAAAATTAGAGAACCTTGTGAGATAGTACCCTTGGCACAAGTGCCCACCCTTTTTGAAGATCATTTGTCAAATTAACAAAGCAATACTGTGCTAGAAGTCAGTGTATAGGTTAGTGTACATAAAGTCCCTCATATAATGCCTGATACATGCTGGTTGCGGTATAAAAACTAAGACCCTTCTTCTCTTCCCCTTTGTCCAAGCAATAAGACAGGGTTGACATAAAAAAATTTCAATTTGGGGCCGGGCGCGGTGGCTCAAGCCTGTAATCCCAGCACTTTGGGAGGCCGAGACGGGCTGATCACGAGGTCAGGAGATGGAGACCATCCTGGCTAATACAGTGAAACCCTGTCTCTACTTAAAAATACAAAAAACTAGCCGGGCGCCTGTAGTCCCAGCTACTCGGGAGGCTGAGGCAGGAGAATGGCGTAAACCCGGGAGGCGGAGCTTGCAGTGAGCTGAGATCCGGCCACTGCACTCCAGCCTGGGTGGCAGAGCAAGACTCCGTCTCAAAAAAAACAAAAAAAACAAAAAAAACAAAAAAAAAAATTTCAGTTTGTAAGCATCTGGCCTAGCAAAGTTAGTTGGAGCTAAGAAGTGTGTTAGGTATTATTTCACTAATTTTCCTCATTTTAAGATAGAGAAACTCAGGCCCAGAGGGGGTTAATGTTTAATACAGGTTACAAATCCACCAAGTAGCAGTCTTTATTTTATTTTATTTTATTTTATTTATTTATTTGTTTTTGAGACGGAGTCTCGCTCTGTCACCCAGGCTGGAGTGCAGTGGCCAGATCTCAGCTCACTGCAAGCTCCGCCTCCCGGGTTTACGCCATTCTCCTGCCTCAGCCTCCCGAGTAGCTGGGACTACAAGCGCCCGCCACCTCGCCCGGCTAGTTTTTTTTTTTTTTTAGTAGAGACGGGGTTTCACCGGGTTAGCCAGGATGGTCTCGATCTCCTGACCTTGTGATCCGCCCGTCTCGGCCTCCCAAAGTGCTGGGATTACAGGCTTGAGCCACCGCGCCCGGCTTTTTTTTTTTTTTTTTTTTTTTTTTTTTTTTTGAGACGGAGTCTCACTCTGTCGCCCGGGCTGGAGTGCAGTGGCCAGATCTCAGCTCACTGCAAGCTCCGCCTCCCGGCTTTACGCCATTCTCCTGCCTCAGCCTCCCGAGTAGCTGGGACTACAGGCGCCCGCCACCTCGCCCGGCTAGTTTTTGTATTTTTAGTAGAGACGGGGTTTCACAGTATTAGCCAGGAAGGTATCTCCTGACCTCGTGATCCGCCGGTCTGGGCCTCCCAAAGTGCTGGGATTACAGGCTTGAGCCACCGCGCCCGGCCGTGAGTTTTCAATACAATGTTTCAAAGGCCAGAGCAGCTTTCCCTCCCGCTCAGGGAGTGAGGCAGTATCCAGGTGTCTCTGAAGAACAATACCTACCCATGACTCTCCAGGTGGCTTTGTGATGCTAAGCCTCACAAAGACAGAGAAGTCTTGCAGAAGGGAAGTCCTCAGCCCTCAGCCCTCGGGGTGCTGACTGGGGTGAGCTCCAGGAAAAGCTTGCCTAATTCCCACCTAGAAAAACAGAGCTCTTCTCTGGAATTCAAACACAATTTAGAGAGGTCAGAGAAATTCAAAGCCTGGGGCCCTTTGTCCTCCTGGTGCCCAAACAACCACACATTCTGCTTTCTGCTTCACAGTTTAGAAAGCACTATGAAAGGCAGGAGATCTGCATAATAGGTAGTTCACTGTTCTTATTTTATGAAGCAAAAGCAAACAAACAAAAACAACCCGGAAAGAAACAGGTGAAGAGAAAGGAGGAGACACTAACATGGCTTAAGCACTCATGTGTCCTAGGCATCTTAGATCCCTCATCCCACTTTCAAAACCTCCCTGGAAGGAAGTGTTATCCCTATTTTATAGAAACGGAAGCTTACAGGCCAAGCAGTATGTCCAAGGTCGCACAACAACAAAGTGGCAGAGCCAGAAGTTGAAGTACATCCTTTGACCTCTATCTAGTAAATTGAGTGCACCTTCTACAGTCCCACATGAGGAAACCCAATCCCAGAGCGGTAGCATGCCCTGCAGAAGGTCACGTAGCTTGTAAATAGCAGGGCTGGAATCTGACTGTAATTCTCATCTGAAGCTTGAAGTGGACAGTCTCTGTTTTAACAAGATGTTTTGTTTGCTGGTGGGAAACAGAGCTTATGGAAGAAAATGAAATGTCAGGCATAAATTGATCTGTTTACATTAGATTTGATAACTTCTGTTTGGGGATGTCACTTGCAGGGAGAGGTCCCTAAACTAAAACTCCACAGTACAAAATCACAGCAGATGAACAAGTTGGGTAAGAAAAGAAATAAATACTGGAGGCTATGCTGACCAAAGAACTAAATCTTAAATTTCGCTACTCAGCCTTGAGTCTTTAAAGTAACAACTTACTGTTTCAATAAATGACACATGTTCATAATACAAAATTTAAAAGATACAAAAGATATGATGTGAAAAGTCCCTTTCCTTCCCTCCCTAACCGTTTACCCAGCCCGACCACTATAGAGTATCCAGAAACCTTGATTTGGCCTAAATAAAGAGTGTTCTACGTATTAGAAGGTACTCTTTACATAGTGTTATCTGAGAAGTGTGGAAAGATCCAATGCTTTGTAAAAATACATCTCCACTGGCTTGGTTCTACCTTTCTTTTCTACTTAGCAAGAAATTCTGCCAGTAAGAGGCAATCCTTTCTGCTAAACTAAGAGGAGGACATTACTTCCAGAACTACATAGGAAAAGCATAATTTTGCCTAAGAGCCTTTCTGTTCATCAACCTAATCATTATTTTCCCTTGCTTTTTTTTTGAGACAGAGTCTTGCTCTGTTGCCCAGGCTGGAGTGCAATGGTGCAATCTCGGTTCACTGCAACCTCCACCTCCACGGTTCAAGCAATCCTCATACCTCAGCCTCCCAAGTAGCTTGGGATTACAGGTGCGTGCCACCATGCCCAGCTAAATTCTGTATTTTTAGTAGAGACAGGGTTTCACCACGTTGGCCAGGATGGTCTTGAACTCCTGACCTCAGGTGATCCACCCGTCTTGGCCTCCCAAAATGCTAGGATTACAGGCATGAGCCCCCATGCCCGGCCCCCTTGTCATTTTTGTTCTCTCTACTTTCTTGCTTCCTCAAAACATACACCCATCTGGGGAGGCCCTAAGACACCCTCACTAAGGCTTAACTGATTTCAGGATTTTATTTTATTTATTTATTTAATTTTTTTAGACAGAGTTTTGCTCTTGCTGCTCAGGCTGGAGTGCAATGGTGTGATCGTGGCTCACCACAACCTCCACCTCCCGGGTTCAAGTGATTCTCCTGCCTCAGCCTCCCTAGTAGCTGGGATGACAGGCATGCACCACCACGCCTAGCTAATTTTGTATTTTTAGTAGAGACGGGGTTTCTCTATATTGGTCAGGCTGGTCTCGAACTTCCAACCTCAGGTGATGCACCGTCTTGGCCTCCCAAAGTGCTGGGATTACAGGCATGAGCCACTGTGCCTGCCCTTATTTTATTAATTTAATTTAATTTAATTTAGAGACGAAGTCTCATTCTTGTTGCCCAGGCTGGAGTGCAAAGGCATGATCTCAGCTCACTGCAACCTCTGCCTTCTGGGTTCAAGTGATTCTCCTACCTCAGCCTCCCAAATAGCTGGGATTACAGGCATGTACCACCATACGCAGCCTTTTTGTTTTGATATGGAGTTTCCCTCTTGTTGCCCAGGCTAGAGCGCAATGGCCTGATCGTGGCTCACCGCAACCTCTGCCTCCCAGGTTCAAGCGATTCTCCTGCCTCAGCTTCCCGAGTAGCTAGGATGACAGGCATGTGCCACCATGCCCAGCTGATTTTTGTATTTTTAGTACAGATGGCGTTTCATTTGGTCAGGCTGGTCTCGAACTCCTGAACTCAGGTGATCCGCCTGCCTTGGCTTCCCAAAGCGCTGGATTACAGGCGTGAGTGATCTACCACGCCCGGTCTAATATTGTATTTTTAATAGAGACAGGGTTTCAGTATGTTGGTCAGGCCGGTCTCAAACTCCTAACCGCAGATGATCCACCTACCTGGGTGTGAGCCACCGCGCTCAGCCTGATTTCAGGATTTTAAATATAATACATCTCCCCACCAGCCTCACATTTCCAGAAGAGCTAGCTTAACACAAACTAGATTTTGCTCATGGTTGAAATGTGAATAATTTTTTTTTTTTTTTTTTTTGAGATGGAGTCTCACTCTGTCACCCAGGCTGGAGTGCAGTGGTGCGATCACGGTTCACTGCCACCTCTGCCTCCTGGGTTCAAGCAATTCTCCTGCCTCAGTCTTCTGGGTAGCTGGGATTACAGGTGCACGCCACCATGCCTAAGTTTTTGTATTTTAAGTAGAGACAGGGTTTACCATGCTGGCCGGGCTGAGCCGTTGCACTCAGCTGCTAGTGTCCTATAAACATAACTTTGGCCAGGCACGGTGGCTCATGCCTGTAATCCCAGCACTTTGGGAGGCCGAGGAGGGCGGATCACCTGAGGTCAGGAGTTTGAGACCAGCCAGACCAAGATGGAGAAACCCCGTCTCTACTAAAAATACAAAATTAGTCAGGCGTGGTGGCGCATGCCTGTAGTCCAGGTATTCAGAGGCTGAGGCAGGAGAATCGCTTGAACCTGGGAGATGCAGGTTGTGGTGAGCAGAGATTGCGTCACTGCACTCCAGCCTGGGCAACAAGAGTGAAACTCCGTCTCAAAAACAACAACAACAATGAAAACTTTTTTAAAAAAGTTTACTTTTGGATGGGTAGTGACATTGTGGGTGACTTTTTCTGTCTTTTATCTAGAGCTGTATTAATGTTGCTATACTGTTCATGTGATTTTCTTTAATTATAAAGAGAAGAAAAACCATTCCTTAATAGAGTGGTTTGCAGTAACAAACTCAATAGGGAACTCTCAGTAAAGACTGAGAAGAGGCATTTTAATGTGACTATTCAGGAGTAGATAATGGCCCTTAATTATATTTCAATAGAGACTAAAACCAAATTATTTGTTATTTGACATTAAGAGGTGACAATAACTGTGCAGATACTTTGCTAGAGGAGTTTGCCAAAAAAAAAAAAAAAAAAAAAACAGTAGAAATAGGACAGAATCATTAGAAAGCAGCAAAGTTGAGTAAAGGTTTTGTTCAGTATTAGAAAGACAGACAAAGTAGGTGTGAGCGCTGCCTCCTTAGCTATTTCTGTTGTAAACCTAGAGAAGACCTGCTTAACAGTGGAGACTTGCTAACATCCTCAGAAAACCTCTTCACTTTCTGTTATTTCACTTTTTAAAAAACGAGTTGGGGCAAAGGGTCTTCCTAAGTAATGTTCATGAGGGATCAGTGGCAGGGCATCGGGGAGGGGAGGAAGCCGCTTGATTATAAATTCTTTTTTTTTTTTTTTTTTTTTTTTTTTTTTTTGAGACGGAGTCTCGCTCTTTCACCCAGGCTGCAGTGCTGTGGCCAGATCTCAGCTCACTGCAAGCTCCGCCTCCCGGGTTCATGCCATTCTCCTGCCTCAGCCTCCCGGGTAGCTGGGACTACAGGCGCCCGCCACCTTGCCCGGCTAGTTTTTTGTATTTTTTAGTAGAGACGGGGTTTCACCGTGTTAGCCAGGATGGTCTCGATCTCCTGACCTCGTGATCCGCCTGTCTCGGCCTCCCAAAGTGCTGGGATTACAGGCTTGAGCCACCGCGCCCGGCCGATTATAAATTCTTTACATTTCATCCATGAGCAAAATTTAGTTTGTGTCAAGCTAGCTCTTCTGGAAAATGTGGGGCTTGTGGGGAAACGTATCACATTTAAAATCTGCAAATCAGGCCGAGCATGGTGGCTCACGCTTGTAATTCCAGCACTTTAGAAGGCCAAGGCCGGTGGATTACTTGAATTCAGGAATTCGAGACCAGCCTGGCCAACATGGTGAAACCCTGTCTCACCATGGAAGCACTTACCTGTAGTCTCAAGAGGCTGATGCAGAGTATCCCTTGAGCCTAGGAGGCGAGGCTATGAATGTGCCACTACACTCCAGCCTGGGCAACAGGGGAAGACCCTGTCTCAAAAAACAAAAGAAAACAAAAGAGAAGAGAAGAGAAGAGAAGAGAAGAGAAGAGAACAGAAGAGAACAGAAGAGAAGAGAAGAGAACACCATTGAAGTAAGATAATAAGAGAAATTCTGCTACTTTTTAAAAAATTAAAATTTCAACTGGGTGTGGTGGCTCACGCCTATAATTCCAGTATTTGGGGAGACCAGGAGTTTCAGACCAGCCTGGGTAACATAGAGAGACACCATCTCTACCAAAAAAAGAAAAAGAAAAAGAAAAAGAAACATGAATAAATAAATTTTTAAAAAGTAAAATTTCTAGTCCCTGATACTAAAAGATACTGAAAGAAATTGCCAATGTGATTGCAAACCACAAATGGAAATACTATTGAAATTATTGACAGTGGGGAAAGGGTCAGAGGGTGAAATGTCTTTGATTTTTTAAATATGGAAAAGGACTTCTTTTAAAGATAGAGACTGACCAAACCTGTTTAGCTTAAGTAGTTGCATATCTAGAGAGTAAGACTGTGGAATAGAGCAGGGTTTTGTTGTTTTTATAAATATTTGGTATTATCTTAAAATTACATCCATATAGGCTGTGTGTGTGGCTCACGCCTGTAATCCTAACACTTTGGGAGGCTGAGCCCAGTGGATCGCCTGAGGTCAGGAATTTGAGACCAGCCTGACCAACATGGCGAAACCCCGTCTCTACTAAAAATTCGAAAATTAGCTGGGCGTGGTGGCAGGCACCTGTAATCACAGCTACTCCGGAGGCTAAGGGAGGAGAATCCCTTGAACCAAGGGATCGTGCCACTGTACTCCAGCCTGGGCGGCGGCAAAAGCGAGACTCTATTTCAAAAAAAAAAAAAATATATATATATATATATATATATACACACACACACACACACACATATATACACACACACACACATATATATCCATACAATAATCAAACTTTATTTTAAAAAATGTTCTCAGGCCAGGTGCGGTGGCTCACACCTGTAATCCCAGCACTTTGGGAGGTCAAGGTGGGCAGATCATGAGGTCAGGAGTTCGAGACCAGTCTGGCCAAAATGGTGAAACCCTGTCTCTACTAAAATTACAAAAAATTAGCCGGGCTCCGTGGCGAGCGCCTGTAGTCCCAGCTACTTGGGAGGCTGAGGCAGGAGAATCACTTGAACCTGGGAGGCAGAGGTTGTAGTGAGCCGAGATCATGACACTGCACTCCAGCCTGGGCGACACAGCAAGACTCTGTGAGAGATTTTTTGTATTTTTAGTAGAGATGCAGCAGAGGCTCTGTCTTTAAAAAAAAAAAAAAAAAAAATCTAGTAGGAAAATTTTCAGTAATCTCTAGAACATTTTGGCATGGATTATCAAAAGATGTTTTATGAGTATGTAAAGAAATTGACTCTAGGCACTAACATGGGTCCACTACAGGCAAGTTCTTTCATTCAGCAAATATTTGTTGTGCAACTTCTGGGTTATAGTTACTGTGCAAGGCACAAGGGATGAAGCATAAAACAAAACAGGCACATTCCTGCCCCTTGTGGAACTCTGGTGAGGAAGACAAATAATAAAACGTATGGTATAATTACAGCTTGTGATAAGTGCCAAAAAAGAAAACCCAGGGATTTAGGTGAGCCCATAGTTACAGGAACTAGCTTCACTGGGAGAGAGGAGGCAGTGTTAGAGAAATCCTCTGTGAGGACACAGTATTTAAACTGCTACCTGAGGGATGAATAGAATTTAGGTGGACAATGCGTACAGAGTGCTACAGAGAAAATCTGAAAACATCATGTGAAAGAGTCATGAGGCAGGAATAAGCTTCCCATGCTAGAGGAACAGAGAAAAAGCTGAGGTGGCTGGAACAGTAAACAGGAGGGAGAGTGCAGATAAGCAGGGGCTACATCACATAGGCAGTAACTAATGCTATTTTCTTTTTTAAAATGATTACTGGACAAGTAGATGAAAGAAATAAAAACACACTGTTGGAGAGAAAACATCATTTCTTTTTTTACCCTTTTTAGGTTCTTAGTTGAGACACTTGAAAACAAGAGTCAGATTAACAAAAGAAAAACAAGTTTATTAACATGCTGTACCCATCAAGTGGGAGAGGCCTCAGTTCAAAAGTATTTATCTCTCCAGGCAGTGGTGGCTTAGGGACCTTGTTTAAATAGTATTTTAACAAAGAGCCATGAATTTTTTTTTTTTTTTTTTTTTTGAGACAGAGTCTCACTCTGTCGCCGGGGCTGGACTGCAGTGGCCAGATCTCAGCTCACTGCAAGCTCCGCCTCCCAGGTTCATGCCATTCTCCTGCCTCAGCCTCCCGAGTAGCTGGGACTACAGGTGCCCGCCACCTCGCCCGGCTAATTTTTTGTATTTTTTAGTAGAGACGGGGTTTCACAGTGTTAGCCAGGATGGTCTCGATCTCCTGACCTCGTGATCCGCCAGTCTCGGCCTCCCAAAGTGCTGGCCTGAGCCACCGCGCCCGGCCCAAATTTTTTTTTTTTTTTTTTTTGAGACAGAGTCTTGCTCTGTCACCCAGGCTGGAGTGCAGTGGCATGATCTCAGCTTACTGCAACCTTGCCTCCTGGGTTCAAGCGATTCTTGTGCCTCAGCCTCCCAAGTAGCTGGGGTTACAGGTATGTGCCATCATGCCCAGCTGATTTTTGTATTTTTAGTAGAGACAGGGTAACGCCATGTTGGCCAGGCTGGTTTCAAGCTCCTGGCCTCAAGCAATCCACCCGCCTAGGCCTCCCAAAGTGCTGGCATTACAGGTGTGAGCCACCGCACTTGGCCAGAGCCATGAATCTTACATAGTGATGAAATCAAGAAGAGTATCTTTACGCTTCCAAAAGGCGGGAAAATGTGGGAAGGTAAATTAATGGGAAGAGTAAAGTCTGCTCCTGGATCCTCTAGCACTGCTGTCTCTGAGCCGTTTCTGAGCTGATGAAGGCAGAGTTAGGAAGGGCAGTGTGCCCACGTGTTTTAAGCTTTTAACTTTAACTAAAATCCCCAGCATTTTAGAGAGAAATATTTTGGTTTCCTTTAACACACTAAATTTGTTTTCTGCAAGGTAATTGATCAAATGATTGGGATGAACCAGTTATCACTTCCACAACTAAATTATATCCCAAATCCATCCACTTCCCGCTTTCTCCTCCCTAGATCAAATCACCACCATCTCCCCTGGGCCACTGCTACTGGTCTTGTTTTCACTTTTACTTCCTACAGTCCATCCTCTATACAGCAGCTAGTGATCTAAAATGTAAATCAGGCCATTTGAATTACTTGCTTAAAAATCCTTCAATGGCAGCCAGGCACGGTGTCTCATGCCTGTAATCCCAGCACTTTGGGAGGCCAAGGTGGGCAGATCATCTGAGGTCGGGAGTTCGAGACCAGCCTGACCAACATGGAGAAACTCTGTCTCTACTAAAAATACAAAATTAGCCGGGCATGGTGGCACATGCCTATAATCCCAGCTACTAAGGAGGCTGAGGCAGGAGAATCGTTTGAACCTGGGAGGCGGAGGTTGCAGTGAGCCGAGATCATGCCATTGCACTCCAGCCTGTGCAATGAACTGCAAAGAATGAAACTGTCTCAAAAAAAAAAAAAATAAATTCTTCAATGGCTTCCCATTTGTCACAGGTTGAGTTTGTCACAGATGCAGAGGTGGAGTTTGGGATTCAACATGTTATTAAAGTTTAACATCTGTGACAAGGAAGAAAGAGAAATCTGAGTTGGACTGAGGAATAAATCAGTGATGCAGACCAAAAATAGCCTTGGCCAACCTATCAAGGAGCTCTGAAAAGAGTATTATCCGTCAGAATTGTTCGGTTAAAATAGCTGGGGCTTTATAACCCTGCTCACTTAGTCTCTAGAAGTGGTCTGCTCCAAGAAGGGTATATCCTTAAGCAGTGAGGCACTCTGTGTCTGGGGCAGATCCTGAAAGAGTTGTTTGGTGACTACAGTCTTCACATCTGGACATCAAGTCCCTCCTTAGAGGAGGATATGGATGGTACATCTCTTGTCCATCTCACCGCTGCATTTAGAATAAAAGGCCTTGCCAGGCACGTTGTGTGAGTCTGTAGTCTCAGCTGTTGGGAAGCTGAGGGGTGAGGATTGTTTGAGCTTCAGAGTTCCGGGCCACAGTGTGCTATGATTGCTCCTGTGAATAGCCACTGTACCCTAGCCCAGGTGACAGAGGGAGACCCCATCTCTAAAAAAATAAGAGAGTAAATAAAAGAATTTCAAGACCTTACATAATCTAGTTTCTGTCTACCTTTCCTCTACTTGCCTTTGTTCACATTTTGCTCTAGGTACACTGCCCTCCTTTTTTCTTTAAGTCCATCCCTTCCTCAAGGACTTTGTGCTTGGCTGTTCCCCTTGCCTGGAATGGTATACTCCCAGTCTTCACATGACTAGTGCCTTCTGAAGTTGTGTGCTTCCTCCTCATTATTCTATTTAGTGTTGTTCCATTTCACTTTCCTCATAAAATGATCTGAATTTTTATTTCCATCTATCTCATCAATTAGAATGTAAATTTCATGAGAGTCTGGGTGTGATCTGTTTTTTCCACAGCTCTAACCCCACTCAGTACCTAGAACACAGTAGACCTCCACAAATATTTATGTTTTTTTTGGTTTGTTTGTTGGTTGAGACAGGGTCTCGCTCTGTCACCCAGGCTGGGGTGCAGTGGCATGATCTTGGCTCACTGCAACCTCCGCCTCCCGAGTTCAAGCAATTCTCCTGCCTCACTCTCCTGAGTAGCTGGGATTACAGCCATGCACCACCAAGACCGGCTAAATTTTTTTTGTATTTTTAGTAGAGACAGGGTTTCACCATATTGGCCAGGCTGGTCTCAAACTCCTGAACTTGTGATCCGCCCGCCTTGGCCTCCCAAAGTGCTGGGATTACAGGCATGAGTCACTGTGCCCGGCCTGTGTTTTTTTTTTTTTCTTTTAAAGATGCGATCGGCCGGGCGCGGTGGCTCAAGCCTGTAATCCCAGCATTTTGGGAGGCCGAGACGGGTGGATCACGAGGTCAGGAGATCGAGACCATCCTGGCTAACACGGTGAAACCCCGTCTCTACTAAAAAATACAAAAAACTAGCCGGGTGAGGTGGCGGGCGCCTGTAGTCCCAGCTACTCGGGAGGCTGAGGCAGGAGAATGGCGTAAACCCGGGAGGCGGAGCTTGCAGTGAGCTGAGATCCGGCCACTGCACTCCAGCCCGGGCGATAGAGTGAGACTCCGTCTCAAAAAAAAAAAATAAAATAAAATAAAAGATGCGATCTTGCTCTGTTGCCCAGGCTGGAATGTAGAGATATGATCATAGCTCACTGTAGCCTCAAACTCCTGGGCTCAAGTGATTCTCCTGCCACAGCCTCCCAAGTAGCTAAGACTACAGTCATGTACCATAACACCTGTTTTGTGGAGATGAGGTCTCACTATGTTGTCTAGGCTGGTCTCAAACTCCTAGCTTCAAGTGATTCTCCTGTCTTGGCCTCTGAAATGCAGAAAGGTATATTGAATGATACTACAGATAGCTAGTTTTAGCTAACTGAATTTTGTCCAAATAATATTTATTAGTATTAAGGTTAACCTAAAGGGAGATCTCTAGTTGGCTGATACAAGTCTGTCTGGTCCTGTCAAACAGTTAAAAGTCAATGATTTGTATCACAAATGTTGTGACCATCCAAATTTCTGATGACACAAAGCTGGGAGTATTGATGGCTAAAATATTGGATGATGGGTTTCAGATTCAGAAGGACCTGAAAGTTCATCAATAACAGAATGGACAATGAATTGTGGTATATTATTCAAGTGATGAACTATTGTTCAGCAATGAAAGTGAGTGAACTACTGCTATCAGAAACATGAAGAAACTTCACGAAGATAATGTTGAAATAAACCAAACACACACAAAAGAGTATAGATTACATGATGCCACATGTATGTATGTTTCCAATCCAGGCAAACCTATTCAGTGGTATTAAAGGTCAGGACTGGTTCTCTATAGGAAGGAGGAAGGGGGCATGAGGTAGGCTTCTGAAGTGCTAGTAATAACTTTCTTGACCTGTGTGGTAGTTATATAAATATGTTTACTGTGCAAAAATTCATTGATAATTGATGTGTGCACTTAGGATTTGTGCACATTTTAAATGTGTAGTATATGTTATTTTTTTTTTTAGATGGAGTTTTGCTCTTATTGCCCAGGCTGGAGTGCCATGGTGTGATCTCAGCTCACTGCAACCTCCACCTCCCAGGTTCAAGTGATTGTCTTGCTTCAGCCTCCCAAGTAGCTGTGGTTACAGGCATGTGCCACCATGCCCGGCTAATTTTGTATGTTTAGTAGAGACAAGGTTTCACCATATTGGCCAGGCTGGTCTCGAACTCCTGACCTCAGGTGATCTGCCCACCTGGGCCTCCCAAAGTGCTGGGATTACAGGCATGAGCCATGGGTGCCTGGCCTATTATACATTAATTTCAAAGTTAAGAGTGAAATAGACTTGGGAGATTTATTTAACTAAAAACTCATGTGTAGTTCCTGATTTTGAATAAAAGAATTTTAACATTTTGCCAGTTAGTATCATAGTTGCTTTTCATTTGGGGTAAATAGTCTTTATTATGTTGAAGTAGTTTCTTTTGATTTTATTTCACAGTTTTTATTAGAATGGCTACTGAAGGCCGGGCGCGGTGGCTCAAGCCTGTAATCCCAGCACTTTGGGAGGCCGAGACGGGCGGATCACGAGGTCAGGAGATCGAGACCATCCTGGCTAACACAGTGAAACCCCGTCTCTACTAAAAACACAAAAACTAGCCGGGCGAGGTGGCAGGAGCCTGTAGTCCCAGCTACTCGGGAGGCTGAGGCGGGAGAATGGCGCAAACCCGGGAGGCGGGGTTTGCAGTGAGCTGAGATCCGGCCACTGCACTCCAGTCCAGGCGACAGAGCGAGACTCCGCCTCAAAAAAAAAAAAAAAAAAAAAATAGAATGGCTACTGAATACACTATAACACCTATTGCTGCAGGGAAAGGGGGCAAGGGGTATTTTCATGTGCTGCTACTGAAATATGAAATGTTACAACCTTTTTGGAAAGCAGTCTGGCAATGACTATTATTTTAAAAATACATAAGGCCGGGCGAGGTGGCTCAAGCCTGTAATCCCAGCACTTTGGGAGGCCGAGACGGGTGGATCACGAGGTCAGGAGATCGAGACCCTCCTGGCTAACACCATGAAACCCCGTCTCTACTAAAAATACAAAAAACTAGCCGGGCGAGGTGGCGGGCGCCTGTAGTCCCAGCTACTCGGGAGGCTGAGGCAGGAGAATGGCGTAAACCCGGGAGGCGGAGCTTGCAGTGAGCTGAGATCCAGCCACTGCACTCCAGCCTGGGCGATAGAGCGAGACTCCGTCTCAAAAAAAAAAAAATACATATACCCTTTGGCCAGGCACAGTGGCTCATGCCTGTAATCTCAGCACTTGGGGAGGCCAAGGAGGGCAGATCACCTGAGGTCAGGAGTTCGAGACCAGCCTGACCAACATGGTGAAACTCTGTCTCTACTAAAAATATAAAAATTAGCCGGGTGTGACAGCACATGCCTGTAATCCCAGCTACTCAGGAGGCTGAGGCAGGAGAATCACTTGAACCCAGGAGGCAGAGGTCGCAGTGAGCCAAGATTCTGGAACTGCACTCCAGCCCAGGCGATAGAATAAGTGAGACTTGGTCTCAAAAAATAAAATAAAATAAATAAAAATACATATATCCTTTGACTCAGCAATTACAGTTCTGGAAATCTATCCTCTGAAAAAAACCATTAGTGTCAATAAAACTATTGGAGTAAAAACACTATAGGACATATGTACAAGGACATCTGTTGCAACATTTTAAGTGGCAACACACACACACAAATTGTAAATACTATGGATGTCCATCTATAGAGTGATGGTTGTAAAAATTACAGTACATTCACATTTTGGAACATCTATGAAAAGGAATGCATTTGTACTCTACCAGTTGACTTAGAGGGATTTTACACACAAAAATGTTTTGAGTAAAAGAGGGAAAAAAGTAGTCACTTTTTAAATGACAAAAAAATCTGCATTGAATATGTGTGCATTTGTATTTGTCTATATGTGATTATATGAGCATAGAGAAAAATGTTAACAACTAGATTGATAAATTGGTTATGGGAGTGGAGGGAAGAGCTCATGGGGTAGCAGATGAGGAAGGGGGATGGTAGAGTCAAGGGAGAAAGAAAAAAAAAATAAGAACCAGAGGATTTTTTGTAATCTCTATAGGAGCCGGTAATCTTGTATTACAGGTAAAAAATCAAATGCAGTCTTAGGAACATTGATATATTATACTGTCACCAAATCAAAGGATGTAATAATCCCAGTGTGCTTTATGCTGTTCACATCAAATCTAGCATATTATATTAATTTCTGGACACCACACTAAAAACAAAACAAAACAAATAATGCCCTACTTGTTGCTGCCAAAATAAACTGTTTTTCTTATAAGAGGAATGGTCAGCCAGGCACGGTGTCTCACACCTTAGGAAGCTGGCTCCAACACTTTGGGAGGCTGGCCAGGAACGGTGGCTCCAACACTTTGAGAGGCTGAAGTGGGAGGATCCTTTGAGCCCAAGAGTTTGACAGCAGCCTGGGCAACATAGGGAGACCCCATCTCTAAAACAGAAAAACAAAATTATCTGGGTATGGTGGCTCGTGCCTGTGGTCCCATCTGCTTGGGAAGCTGAAGTGGGAGGACTACTTGAGACCTAGGCTGCAGTGTGCAGTGATCACACCACGGCACTCCAGCCTGGGTGACGAAGTGAGACCTTGTCTCAAAGAGAAAAAAAAGAGGAATTCTTAAAGATCAGGAAAACCTGGGTTCCAATATTATATCAGCCAGTTAGCTGTGTGGCCTTGGGAAAAGTACTTAATCCCTCTATGCTGCAGTTTCCTCATCTGTACAATGGGGATAATTACAGTGCCTATACCTCAGGGTTATTGTAGAGTAATTAAAACAAACCATCTATTTCTTTCCTTTTTAAAAAGGAACTGGCATCTAGAATAAACTCAGTAAAAATGTTCTTCATCTTCTTCTTACTATTATTTTGAGATAGAGTCTTGCTTTGTTGCCCAGGCTGGAGTGCAGTGGCATGAGCTCGGCCCACTGCAACCTCTGCCTCCCGGATTTAAGTGATTCTCCCGCCTCAGCCTCCCAAGTAGCTGGGACTACAGGTACCCACCACCACGCTTGGCTAATTTTAGTATTTTTAGTAGAAACGGGGTTTTGCGTTGCTGGCCAGGCTGGTCTCGAATCCCTGACCTGGTGATCCGCCCACCTCGGCTTCCCAAAGTGCTGGGATTACAGGCGTGAACCACTGTGCCCCACCCAATGTTTTCACTATTAAAGTAAGTATTTATTGTGAAACTTAGAATTTACATATAAACAAGAAAGTAAAAACATAACCATAATCTTACCTTCCAGAGTTAAACATTAACTTTTATGTTCACGCGTTACCCAATTTGATCTGAAAAATCATTATGAGACCTAGTGATAGCTTAATTGGCACAAATTAGCAGCTACCAGTGTGTGAAGGGTTGTCACATGGAAGAGAGGTAGATATATTCTGTGAGGCTCCAAAGAACCACAGGAAGAAGCAAGGGTTATGATGAGAGCTGTCCAGCAATAGATTGAGCTGCCCAACACCATACAGAACTCCTTGTTATAACAACTGAGTTTTTGGCTTGCAACCATTTTACAAAAAAAGTTATGGAAAAGACGTCAAGTTGAATGACCTCTAAAACGCTTCCTAACTCTAACAATTTTTTTTTTTTTTTGAGACAGAATCTCGCCCTGTCACCCAGGCTGTAGTTCAGTGGTGCAATCTCGGCTCACCACAACCTCCGCCTCCTGGGTTCAAGCCATTCTCCTGCTTCAGCCTCCTGAGTAGCTGTGACTATAGGCGTGCACTACCACACCTGGCTAATTTTTGTATTTTTAGTAGAGACAGAGTTTCACCATATTGGCCAGGCTGGTCTTGAACTCCTGACCTCAAGTGATTCACCTGCCTGGGCCTTCCAAAGTGCTGGGATTACAGGCATGAGCCACTGTGCCCGGCCATAACTCTAACATTTTATCATCAAGAAATGCTTGCTATATGTATACACACATTAGATTCACAGCCTGCATAAGACGGTTTGTGTGATTTCTTACTTAGTAAATACTGAGTGATAAGGACAATTCCAAATTCATCTCATGAAAGTTAATAGGGAATTCCTAGCACGTCATAGGTCAGATAGAAAATCTGTCCTTCATGAGCCAGGCGCAGTGGCACACGCCTATAATCCCAGCACTTTGGGAGGCTGAGGCGGGTGGATCACCTGAGGTCAGGGGTTCAAGACCAGCCTGGCCAACATGGTGAAACTCCGACTGTACTAAAAATACAAAAATTAGCTGGGCATGGTGGCAGGCGCCTGTAGTCCCAGCTACCCTGGAGGCTGAGGCAGGACAATGGCTTGAACTTGGGAGGCAGCAATGCAGTGAGCCGAGATCTCGCCACTGCACTCCAGCCTGGGTGACAGAGCAAGACTCCGTCTCAAAAAAAAAAAAAAAGAAAAAAAGAAAATCTGTCCTTCATGAAACGCTGAGGACGTGCAATTCCAATTAAACCCACTCAACCTAGAGAAATAAATCAAAGGGAGGGGGTGGGCCTGGAAAGAGTACATCTTATCTTCAGGTACTGTTTGTTTGATTTTTTTAATACTTGGGGTTTGTTCCTGAGAATAATTCTTGACCTGGCAAAAATTCATAGTAATGACTCAGGGGAAAGGAAAAAGAAGAAACAAACAAACAAAAAATACATTAATGTGGTTGGGAAAAAAAATCTAAGAACATGGTGTTGGTGGGAGAGAAGACTAAAGGTTTGTGGAAGACCCACCCAAGTGCTTTTGATGCTTGACCAATTATTATCTTATTGTTCTTCCTGCTATAGATACAGCTGCAATTTATGTAACAGGATGTTTAAAAAGATTAAAGAGAATCTGTAGTAGGGTTCTGAGATGATAAGAGTTCCTAGAATATGCATTTATGGACGTTTAGAATATAAGTTCCTGTACATTCTTAGAATAAACCATCTATTTGTTTCCTTTTTCAAAAAAGAAACAAACAAAATTTGTATTTCAATATGGCTGCTTCCTTCCAGCAAGTGATATGGAATAACAGACAAAGACAGCAAACAAATAACTGAGCAAAGACAAGTTGGTGGTGGTTCAAACTGTGGCCCATGCCGTTTCTTAATTAGCTTTGAGCTTTGAGTCTAAAATGTTTTAACTCTACATTATACACGTGTTTGGACTTTATTTGGATTCAACTTAATCATCAGAAAATGGATTATTCTATGATACAAGCAGAATAATTGTGTGAAATTTATGACTGCAATCACCCAATGTGAAGATGAAAGTTTAAAAATTTTTGTGTGGCTGGGCGCGGTGGCTCACGCCTGTAATCCCAGCACTTTGGGAGGCTGAGGTGGGCGGAGGTCAGGAAATCAAGACCATCCTGGCTAACACGGTGAAACCCCATCTCTACTAAAAATACAAAGTAGCCTGGCGTGGTGGCAAGCGCCTGTAGTCCCAGCTATCTGGGAGGCTGAGGCAGGAGAATGGCATGAATCCGGGAGGTGGAGCTTACAGCGAGACGAGATTGTGCCACTGCACTCCAGCCTGGGCAACAGAGCGAGGCTCCCTCTCAAAAAAATAGAAAGTAAAAAAATAAAATGTTTTTTGTTAGAGGAGTTTTCAAAAAAAAAAAAAAAAAAAAACGTGTTCTATAGATGTCCCAGATATACAGAGCGACTTACTGGCATTTAAAAGTCTTTCTGTCATGTGGAGTGCTACCTTATCTTAAATGATAAATTGGCACCGGGCACTTGATAAAAGGGCATTGGGGCATATTCTCCAAGTTTCTGATGTTAGTCATGAATTAATTGCTTGTTAACTTTAATTATCCTAGCAACCTAGGCTAATATCTAATGCATACTTGCTCTCTCTCTCTCACTGTATTTCTGTGCATGTGTATGTGTGTAATTTTTTTCTGAACTTGTTTCTGTTTGATAATAAATTACAGACATGATGCCCCTTTCCCTTAAGCACTTCAGTGTATATTTTCTTTTCTTTGTTTTTTTATTTTTTGAGACAGAGTTTTGCTCTGTCGCCCAGGCTGGAGTGCAGTGGCACAATCTTGGCTCACTGAAACCTCTGCCTCCCGGATTCCAGCTATTCTCCTGCCTCAGCCTCCCGAGTAGCTAGGACTACAGGCGCATGCCACTGTGCCCTCCTAATTTTGTATTTTTAGTAGAGACAGGATTTCACCATGTTGGCCAGGCTGGTCTCAAACTCCTGACCTCGTGATCTGCCCACCTCGGCCTCCCAAAGTGCTGGGATTACAGAAGTGATCCACCACGTCCCGCCAGTGTGTATTTTCTAAAAACAAGGATATTCTCTTTCATAACCACAATTATAAAAATTAAGAAATCAATATTGATTCAATAATATTTTCTAACCTACAGGCCTCATTTGAATTTGCTCAAATGTTCCAGTAATGTCCGTTGTGGTAAAATAAGTTCTATATCATACATTGTGTTCAGTTGTCAAGTGTTTTTAGTCTCCTTTAATCTGGAATAGAATTTTCCACACTTTGTCTTTCACAACCTTGACATACTTGAGGAGTTACAGGCCAGTTGTTTTGTAGAGTGTCCCCTAACTTGGGTTTTCTGATGTTTCTTCATGATTACATTCAGGTTATGCATTCTTAGCAGGAATAGCACAGAAGTGATGTTGTGATCCCTACATAATGTTAGTTGACTTGTTCCATTACTGTTGAAGTTAACTTTGGTTATTTGGTTAAGGGGATGTCTACCAGGTTTCTTCACTTTAAAAGGACTATTTTTCCTTTTTTTTTTTTTTCCGAGACAGAGTCTTGCTCTATCACCTAGGCAGGAGTGCAGTGGCGCGATCTCAGCTCACTGCAACCTATGCCTCCTGGGTTCAAGCAATTCTTCTGCCTCAGCCTCCCAAGTAGCTGGGATTACAGGCACCCACCATCACACTAGCTAATTTTTTTTGTATTTTTAGTAGAGATGGGGTTTCACCATGTTGGCCAGGCTGGTCTTGAACTCCTGACCTCATGATCTGCCCACCTCAGCCTCCCAAAGTGCTAGGGTTACAGGCATGAGCCACTGCGCCCAGCCCTTTATTTTTCCTTTAATAGTTAACAAATATCTTGTAAGGAGATACTCTAAGACTATGTAAATATCCTCTTCCTCTGGCCGGGCGCCGTGGCTCATGCCTATAATCCCAGCACTTTGGAAGGCTGAGGAGGGTGGATCACCTGAGGTCAGGAATTCGAGACCAACCTGGCCAACATGGTGAAACACCGTCTCTACTAAAAATACAAAAAAATTAGCTAGGCATAGTGGCGGGCACCAATCCCAGAATCCCAGCTACTCGGGAGCCTGAGGCAGGAGAATCACTTGAACCAGGGAGGTGGAGGTTGCAGTGAGCCAAGATCGCACCATTGCACTCCAGTCTGGGTGACAAGGGAGAAACTTGGTCTCAAAAATTAAAATTAAAATTAAAATTAAAAAATCCTCTTCCTTGCAAAACTTTTACTACTAATTTTAGCATCATTTGATGATTCTTACTTAAAAGAATCAATTGTTACTATGATGGTTATCAAATGGTGATTTTATTATTCTGTCATTTCTTCTATATTTTTTAGCTGGCATTGTACTGTAAGAAAAAACGTTCTCTTCTCCCTGATTTGCTTGACTATTTATTTATACCAGAATGGATGCACAGATTTCTATTTTATTCAATGGGTTGTTGACAGTATTTGTTGTGATCCTCAAATTGCCCCTGATATGGACAGTGGGAGTCTCTTCAAACTGCCCTTTTGACATGTTCCCAAAATTTTTTGAGATTTCTAACTTTATGGCACAATAAGACATTCCGGTTATAAGATAGTCCAGTCTTATCTTGTATCTTCCTAGCATCAGCCCTGAAATCAGCAATTCCTTTAAGAAGCCCTGCTGGTCGCAGTGGCTCACGCCTGTTATCCCAGCATTTTGGGAGGCTGGAGGGGGTGGATCACCTGAGGTCGGGAGTTCAAGACCAGCCTGACCAACATGGAGAAACCCCGTCTCTACTAAAAATGCAAAATTAGCTGGGTATGATGGTGCATGCCTGTAATCCCAGCTACTCGGTAGGCTGAGGTAGGAGAATCGCTTGAACCCAGGAGGCGGAGGTTGCGGGGCACTAAGATTGTGCAACTGCACTCTAGCTTGGGCAATGAGTGAAACACTGTCTCAAAAAAAAAAAAAAAAAAGACCAGGTGCGGTGGCTCACACCTGTAATCCCAGTACTTTGGGAGGCCAAGGCAGGTAGGTCATGAGGTCAAGAGATCGATACCATTCTGGCCAACATGGTGAAACTCCGTCTCTACTAAAAATACAAAAATTAGCTGGGCATGGTGGCAGGTGCCTGTAGTTCCAGCTACTTGGAAGGCTGAGGCAGGAGAATCACTTGAAACCAGGAAGCGGAGGCTGCAATGAGCCAAGATTACGCCACTGCACTGCACTGCACTCCAGCCTGGGTGACAGAGCGAGACTCTGTCTCAAAAAAAAAAAAAGAAAAAAAAGAAGCCCTGGTTCCTTCCTGGCCGGGCACAATGGTGGCTCACGCCTGTAATCCCAGCACTTTGGGAGGCTGAGGGGGGTGGATCACCTGAGGTCAGGAGTTTGAAACCAGCCTGGCCAACATGGTGAAATCAGACTCTACTAAAAATACAAAAATTAGCCTGGCGTGTTGCAGGTGCCTGTAATCCCAGCTACTTGGGAGGCTGAGGCAGGAGAATTGCTTGAACTCCGGAAGCGAAGGTTCCAACGAGCCAAGATTGAAGCATTGCACTCCAGCCTGAGTGACAAGAGCGAGACTCTGTCTCAAAAACAAACAAAAAAAAAAAACAAAAAAGAAAACCCTGGTTCCTTTAGGGATAATTGTATTTAGAACAATCTGGGTTCTAGGTGTACTAATTTGTACTGGAGTATCATGGCTTGTAGGCCCTTTCAGAGGACAGACTATCACGCTAATACACACAAAACAAATGCACACATATGCACACACACACAATTTATAAAACTATGTGCTCACATTGATATTTACAATTCTGATCCAGCACTGCAGAGTTCATTCTAGCCATCCCCCTTTCCATATTTATTTATTTATTTCAGATGGAGTTTTACTCTTTTCGCCCCGGCTGGAGTGCTACAGTGCAATCTCGGCTCACTACAACCTCCACCTGCTGGGTTGAAGCGATCCTCCTGCCTCAGCCTCTCGAGTATTTGGGATTACAGGTGCCTGCCACCACGCCCGGCTACGTTTTTGTATTTGTAGTAGAGACGGGGTTTCACCATGTTGTCCAGGCTGGTCTTGAACTCCCAGCCTCAAGCAATCCACCTACCTTGGCCTCCCAAAGTGCTGGGATTACAGGCATGAGCCACTGCGCCTGGCCTCTGTGGAACCATTCTTAACTACTACACCCAACCACCCATAAATGTTCCTTCTTGCCAGGCACAGTGGCTCACACCTGTAATCCCAACACTTTGGGAGGCTGAGATGGGTGGATCACCTGAGGTTGGGAGTTCGAGACTAGCCTGTCAAATATGGTGAAACCCCACCTCTACTAAAAATACAAAATTAGCCAGGTATGGTGACAGGTGCCTCTAGTCTCAGCTGCTCGGGAAGCTGAGGCAGAAGAATTACTTGAAGTTGGGAGGTGGAGGTTGCAGTGAGCCTGAAATTGTGCCGCTGCACTCCAGCCTGGGCAACAGAGTGAGACTCCATCTCAAAAAAATAAAAACAGAAGGAGAAAAAGGAAACATGTTTATGTATTATAGGGCATTAGGAAAATATCTGTTTTCCTGCTTATAGGTTTAGATTCAGGGATCTGAAACTCCAATTATTTCAGAGGACAGGCTAGTACTATAAATGGGTGAAGCAATCAGCTATAATAGGGAGGAGTAGAGACTGCGGGGGGTGGGGAATGGAAATTGCATGGCTCTTCTTTTTTTTTTGAGACGGAGTCTCGCTCTGTCGCCCGGGCTGGAGTGCAGTGGCTGGATCTCAGCTCACTGCAAGCTCCGCCTCCCGGGTTTAGGCCATTCTCCTGCCTCAGCCTCCCGAGTAGCTGGGACTACAGGGGCCGCCACCTCACCCGGCTAGTTTTTTGTATTTTTTAGTAGAGACGGGGTTTCACCGTGTTAGCCAGGATGGTCTCGGTCTCCTGACCTCGTGATCTGCCCGTCTCGGCCTCCCAAAGTGCTGGGATTACAGGTTTGAGCCACCGCGCCCGGTCTTTTTTTTTTTTTTAAATGGAGTCTTGCTAGTCACCCAGGCTTCAGTGCAATGGTGCGATGTAGGCTCAGTGTAATGGTGTGATCTAGGCTCACTGCAACCTCCACCTCCTGGGTTTAAGCAATTCTCCTGCCTCAGCCTCCCGAGTAGCTGGGATTACAGGTGCCCACTGCCATGGCCAGCTAATTTTTGTATTTTTAGTAGAGATGGGGTTTCACCATGTTGGCCCCGGCTGGTCTCCAACTCCTGACCTCAGGTGATCCACCCGCCTCGGCCTCCCAAAGTGCTGGGATTACAGTCATGAGCCACTGCACCCGTCTGAAATTGCACGCCTCTTCTAAAGACATTAAAAATAATTTTAAGGGCCGGGCATGGTGGCTCACGCCTGTAATCCTAGCACCTTGGGAGGCCAAGGTGGGTGGATCACCTGAGGTCAGGAGTTCGAGACCAGCCTGACCAACATGGAAAAATCCTGTCTGTACTAAAAATACAAAATTAGCCAGGGGTGGTGCCGCATGCCTGTAATTCCAGCTACTCAGGAGGTTGAGGCAGGAGAATTGCTCGAACCCAGGAGGCAGAGGTTGTAGTGAGCCAAGGTCGTGCCATTGCACTCCAGACTGGGCAACAAGAGTGAAACTCTGTCTAAACAAACAAATAAACAAAAATTTAAAACAGCAACAACACATGGTGCTAATCAAAGATGTCTGTGGGCTGAATTCACTTCAAAGGCAGCTCTCATTTGTGAACTTTAGTTTATACTTTACAATTGTCTTTGTGAATTAACATTTGCCCTTGAAAGGTGTGTGAATTAACATTTGCCCTTGCATGTGTGGATTTAGGTCAGTGTGTTCCAACAGTTACTGGCTGGACAATTTTAAGGATAAAGAGGCATATTTGTCACTCACAGTGGTGAGGAAACAAACACTTGGAGGGCCTATGTACCAACCTGGGCTCTTCTGTGGCCTGGAACATCAAAAGCTATGACAAGTTTGCGAGAGTTTTCTGAAGCATTTGGGGTTTTTTTTGACCAAATAACTCAGACTTGGAGAATGAACCATGGGGAGAGGCAAGAGAGTTCCCAGGATGAGACCAACTCTGTGAGTATTGATTGGAGGTTCCCAAAGGTAGGTAGATGGCCACACAGCAGAAGTTAGGAAATGGCAGGGCTGTCAGACCTGTGGGTAGGGTAAAAAGATTATAAATTAGATATTCTACAAGGCAACCCCTTGGGAAGGAAGTAATATCTTGTTAGCGTTCCTGGGACAATCAGAAAGGTCATTTAGCAAGACTACCATTGATAAACTAAAACTTGGATGTACATAAAAATCCATAACTTGATCAATTAGTATAACTAATCTCATTTTGTTTCCCAACACCTGACTTCCTCTTATGGTGGTAGCTGCAGGGCAAGGGACTCATTTTGCTCGCCTCCCTTGTAGAGTCTTTTGTGGTAAAAGTTCATTAAGCTAAAACCATAGTGACATGAGAAATTTGAGAGTGGAATATAGACTTTATTCTTAAAGCAATGAGTCTGTGTGGCATGAGTCTAAGTTCCTAATGAATGAGATTAAGTGAAAGTATTTATGGGACTTCTAGGAAGACAGCTTAAAAATAGAGCTCCTACTTATCAAATGCACTATAATTGTGTAACCAGAGCAGATTGTGTTGTGTTTAATTTTTCCCTCTTCCTAAAGTATTATTTCCTTCAGTTACTTCAACCATTCACTAAGTCTAATAGACTTATACTACTACCTTATGTGGTGAAGGTATAGAGAATAAGGGGAAGAAGAACTAAAGAAAAAGGTGCCTTGCCTCACATTTACTCTTACGCTACACCCATCACAGGGAATAATATCCTACAAAAGAAGAGCGTCCAGGAGTTTGGGGCCGTGATCTGCAATTAAGTGAGTGGGGACCCATGATGGAGCAGATGGTTGGGGCGGAGCATATGATGTACTTGGCACCTGGGAACAGCATGCAATTTCCAAGTACTAGGGTGATAACTCAGAAGGGACATAAAACGATAACCCTCCACCTACACTAGAGTAAGGCGAGAGACTAATTCTAGCAGTAGTCATGCTAAGTGGTATTCTTTTTTTTTTTTTTTTTTTTTCTTGAGACAAAGTCTTGCTCTCTCGACCAGGCTGGAGTGCAATGGCACCATCTCAGCTGACTGCAACCTCCGCCTCTCAGGTTCAAGCGATTCTCCTGCCTCAGCCTCCTGAGTAAGGCTGCGATTACAGGCATGCACCACCACACTCGGCTAATTTTTGTATTTTTAATAGAAATGGAGTTTCACCATGTTGTCCAGGCTGGTCTGGAACTCCTGACCTCGTGATCGGCCCACCTCAGCCTTCCAAAGTGCTGAGATTACAGGCGTGAGCCACCATGCCCGGCCCCCTATTCTTTTAGTATGCATTAAAACCACATAGGGGATATGACTGTTACTACGTTGGTAAAATGTTATAAGGGGCTGGAAGATCACTATTTGCTCTTCAACAGCCTTTCCTTAGCCTAAAACAGCTTTGCTTATCTTTCTTTCTTTATTTATTTACTTGAGACGGAGTCTCGCTCTGTCACCCAGACTGGAGTGCAGTGGCAGGATCTCAGCTCACTACAACCTCTGCCTCCCAGGTTCAAGCCATTCTCCTGCCTCAGCCTCCCAAGTAGCTGGGATTACAGGCGCCCGCCACCACATCTGGCTGATTTCTGTATTTTTAGTAGAGATGGGGTTTCACCATGTTGGCCAGGCTGGTCTCGAACTCCTGACCTCAGGTGATCCACCCTCCTTGGCCTCCCAAAGTGCTGAGATTACAGGCATGAGCCTTCGCACCCAGTCATGTTTATCATTATTGTTAATAGAGCTTATGAGACTATAACTCAAATAATCATAGTTTCCAATTGAAAATTTTCTGAACTTCATGATCTGAGGAATCAAGGACTTATGAAATAAAATATGAAATCTGGACCTTTCCAGATAATTTAGGACCTATCATTGCCCCAACCAAAACACATAGGCAAACTCATGGGCACGTATTAATAATTAGCTTTATACTCCTGAAATTGTGATTTTGACCTCCCTTAGAGTCTCAGTAATGAAGGATTAAGTTCATATTGCTATCTCTTGAATAAAGGTTCAAAAGTAAGGTTTAAATCAGAGGATAGGTCAGAATAGCTATATTCTCTTTTTCAGTTCTGGGTGGTTTCTCTTTTGTTTTTTTTTGAGACGGAGTCTTGCTCTTTCGCCCAGGCTGGAGTGCAGTGGCACCATCTCAGCTCACTGCAACCTCTGCCTCCCGGTTCAAGGGATTCTCCTGCCTCAAGTAGCTGGGATTACAGGCACGTGCCACCACGCCCAGCTAAGTTTTTGTATTTTTAGTACAGATGGGGTTTCTTTTTTTTTTTTTTTTTGAGACGGAGTCTCGCTCTGTCTCCAAGGCTGGAGTGCAGTGGCCAGAGTTCAGCTCACTGCAAGCTCCGCCTCCCGGGTTCACGCCATTCTCCTGCCTCAGCCTCCCGAGCAGCTGGGACCACAGGCGCCCGCCACCTCGCCT
This sequence comes from Rhinopithecus roxellana, assembly GCF_007565055.1. NCBI lineage: Eukaryota > Metazoa > Chordata > Mammalia > Primates > Cercopithecidae > Rhinopithecus > Rhinopithecus roxellana. The sequence goes on along the minus strand of NC_044556.1, from coordinate 35,365,036 downwards.
GGCTAGTTTTTTGTATTTTTTAGTAGAGACGGGATTTCACCGTGTTAGCCCGGATGGTCTTGATCTCCTGACCTTGTGATCCACCCGTCTCGGCCTCCCAAAGTGCTGGGATTTCAGGCTTGAGCCACCGCGCCCGGCCCAGATGGGGTTTCACTGTGTTAGCCAGGATGTTCTCAATCTCCTGACCTCGTGATCTGCCTGCCTTGGCCTCCCAAAATGCTGGGATTACAGGCGTGAACCACTGTGCCCGGCTTCTGGGTGGTTTTCATAGCAATCTGTAGCAAGACAGATACAGAGCCATGGTAGTGGAAAAATTCCTCTTACTTTTTGCTTTTTATTTTTACTTATTTTTTATTTTAATTTTTTGAGGCAGAGCGTCACTCTTGTTACCCAGGCTGGAGTGCAACGGCGCGATCTCGACTCACTGCAACCTCCGCCTCCCGGGTTCAAGCGTTTCTCCTGCCTCAGCTTCCCGAGTAGCTGGGATTACAGGTGTGTGCCACCACGCCTGGCTAATTTTTTGTATTTTTAATAGAGATGGGTTTCACCATGTTGGTCACACTGGTCTCAAATTCCTGAACATAAGTGATCCACCTGACTCTGCCTCCAAAAGTACTGGGAATACAGGTGTGAGCCACTGCACCCAGCCTTCTTTTGCTTTTTTTTTTTTGAGACCGAGTCTCACTCTGTCACCCAGGCTGGAGTGCAATGGCATGGTCTCAGCTCGCTGTAACCTCCACCTTTCAGGTTTCAAGTGATTCTCCTGCCTCAGCCTCCCAAATAGCTGGGACTACAAGCACATGCCACCATACCCGGCTAATTTTTGTATTTTTAGTAGAGATGGGGTTTCACTGTGTTGGCCAGGCTGGTCTCAAACTCCTGACCTTGTGATCTGCCTGCCTTGGTCTCCCAAAGTGCTGGGATTACAGGCATGAGCCACCGCACCCAGCTTCCTTTTGCTTTTTAATCATTACAGATGATTTGGGAGGTTATTTGTCAAGTGAAGACCAGCCCTCCTTAAATTTGTTCCCACTTTTCCTAGACCTAGATAGATGCCCAACTGCTTAACATATTATCTTCAGTTGGTTCTCCTCATATCAAATATCAACTTGCAAAATAATCTTTTTTTTTGAGACGGAGTCTCGCTCTGCCACCCAGGCTGAAGTGCAACGGCGCGATCTCGACTCACTGCAACCTACGCCTCCTGAGTTCAAGTGATTCTCCTGCCTCAGCCTCCCGAGTAGCTGGGACTACAGGCACGTGCTGCCACGCCCGGCTAATTTTTTTGTATTTTTAGTAGAGACGAGGTTTCACAGTGTTAGCAAGGATGGTCTCGATCTCCTGACCTCGTGATCCACCTGCCTCGGCCTCCCAAATGGGATTACAGGCGTGAGTCACCATGCCCGGCCGATCAACTTGCAAAATATTCTGAGAAGTGAGACAAGCAGTGTCCACGTTCTCCCATGAAGGAGGCTAGCAAAAATAAACTAAGGCCCCCTGCTTTAAGGGTAAAGGTCATAATTCCACTCTCCAATGTTTCTATTATTTCAGCCTAGTGAACTTTCACCCACAAAAAACCTTCTTTGAACAGTGTGATCAAAAACAAAAACAAGGTCTTTAGTTTTTTTTTTTTTTTTTTTTTTTTTTTTAGATTGTTTACTTACAGCTAAACCTTTAGACAGGAGGCCAACTCTCAGTGGTCACTTTCAAATAGGTTTACTTTGGACTGGCAAGATTTTAAAAAAATCCACAACTTTCAAATAGACATGTGAATAATGCCAGTATTCTTGACTTTATCTGTTTTTCTAAAGTATTTACTCTCTCTAAGGGAACACCTTAGGGGAGTACTATGGATTTAAGAGAATGACTTTAATGGGGACTCTGTGTCCAGTCCTAAAGTAAGGAGTGTAGTTGATTGGATGTTGACCAACAGATTTGAGGTGGCATCATCAGTTCTGCAGGTAAGTGGAGGAGAGAGACAGGTAGAGAAAGTCAGCAAGCTGTGTCAAATGTGCCTTCACGTTCCTTTATTCACATAGCACCGTCTCTTTTAGGATCATGCATGCCCCTTTATCTACTGCTTTTTCAGTATAAGATCAAGGGTAAAGTTAAAGGGGAAAAGCAATTACTGTCTTAAAAGTCTCATTCTTGTGCTTTAGAAATGTTCTTCTCCTGGGCTTCCCTGAGAAAGCAAAGTTCAGTGTCCAAGTGGTCCTTCTGTATTTAAGGAACATTAAGAGAAGAATAAGAAATTTTTGGACAAAATGGGTTGTAGAACAAAGAGAAGAGCCTTTGTAAAATTATATTTGAAAATGAACATTTTAACTTGAAACTGCTGGTAAAAATGTCATATTTTTTTTTTTTTTTTTTTTTTTTTTTTTTGAGACGGAGTCTTGCTCTGTCACCCAGGCTGGAGTGCTGTGGCCGGATCTCAGCTCACTGCAAGCTCCGCCTCCCGGGTTCACGCCATTCTCCTGTCTCAGCCTCCCGAGTAGCTGGGACTACAGGCGCCGCCACTTCGCCCGGCTAGTTTTTTGTAGTTTTTAGTAGAGACGGGATTTCACCGTGTTAGCCAGGATGGTCTCGATCTCCTGACCTCGTGATCTGCCCGTCTCGGCCTCCCAAAGTGCTGGGATTACAGGCTTGAGCCACCGCGCCCGGCCAAAAATGTCAGATTAATCAATTTTTATAATACCGCACTTAGAGGCAGTGCGGTATTCCAGAACTCCCAAGTATTTGGAATACAGTTGAGGGCCTAGATATAAATGAGCCATCAAAAAGCACACGTGGCAGGGCACAATGGCTCACATCTACAATCCCAGCAGTTTGGAGGGCCAAGGCAGGAGGCTCGTTTGAGTCTAGGTGTTTGAGACCAGTCTGGGTAACGTAATAAGACCCCATCTCTCAAAAACTAAAAAAAAAATAAAAAAAATAGCTGGGCATGGTGGCATTTGGCTAAAGTTCCAGCTATGCAGGAGGCTGAGGTGGGAGGATTGATTGTCACTTGAGCCTGGGAGGTCAAGACTGCAGCTATTTAGCCCAGACAATAATTCTGGAGGTTATTCACAACAATTATAAAATTCCTACCATTTATTATTTACTGGGTGCTTATTATGGCCTACTGGGCACTATCCTATGTAATAGTGTAATTATTATTCCCAGTTTACAGCTGAGAAAACCAAAACCCAGATAAAGTAACTTGGCAAAGGCTACATGTATAGTAATTGACAGAAGCAAGCTCAAAACAACCTGTCATACTTCAAACCTTAACTATTATGCTTTATTGTCCTATATTCCAATGCTCATTACTTACTGATATATTATCAAAAAAGGCAAATCACCAGGCGTGGTGGCTCAGGCCTGTAATCCCAGCACTTCAGGAAGCTGAAGTGGGCAGATCACCTGAGGTCAGAAGTTCGAGACCAGCTGAGCCAATATGGCAAAACCCCATCTCTACTAAAAATACAAAAATTAGCTGGGCATGGTGGCGAGCACCTGTAATCCCAGCTACTCCAGTGGTTGAGGCTGGAGAATTGCTTGAACCCAGGAGGTGGAGGTTGCAGTGAGCCAAGACTGCGCCACTGCACTCGAGCCTGGGTAACAAGAGCAAAACTCTGTCGCGAAAAAAAGGCCGGGCGCTGTGGCTAATGCCTAGGGAGGCTGAGGCAGGCGGATCACCTGAGGTCAGAAGTTTGAGACCAGCCTGACCAACATGGAGAAACTCCATCTCTACTTCAAATACAAAATTAGCCAGGCGTGGTGGCGCATGCCTGTAATCCCAGCTACTCAGGTGACTGAGGCAGGAGAATCGCTTAAACCCAGGAGGCAGGCAGAGGTTGCGATGAGCTGAGATCGTACCATTGCACTCCAGCCTGGGCAACAAGAGCGAAACTCCATCTCAAAAAACAAACAAAAAAGGCAAATCTATCTTTTATATTCTTTGATAAACATCATAGGGAACTATACTTAATGTGTCTCAGGACATTTTAAATCTAGTAAGTATACATTTGTTGGCATTTTGAAGAGTAAGCTTCAAATATCTACAAATTTCACTCACATGGGAGAGAAAAGTTAATGCCTCCATTTATTCATATGTTGGTTCAAAGAAGGTTTGACAGGCCAGGTGCGGTGGCTCACACCTGTAATCCCAGCACTTTGGGAGGCTGAGGCAGGAGGATCACCTGAGGTCAGGAGTTCGAAACCAGCCTGGCAAACATGGTGAAACCCCATCTCTACTAAAACTACAAAAATTAGTCAGGCATGATAACATGTCTGTAATCCCAGCTACTCCGGAGGCTGAGGCAGGAGAATCGCTTGAACCTGGGAGACAGAGACTGCAGTGAGCCAAGAGTACGCCACTGCACTCCCGCCTGGGCAACAGAGCAAGACTCTGTCTCAAAAACAAACAAACAAACAAACAAAAAAGAAGGTTTGACTCTCTGCATATCTTTGATGTTTGTCTCAATCATGTCTTAACGGACCCATTTTATTTAAAACTCCCTCAGTTCAGAGGTAATCAACTCTTTTCAGTTTGCTAGGACATTCCCAATGCTAAAACTGGAATAAGTCCCACACACCAGGAAATTTCTCTGTCCTGGGCAAATTGGAAAATTAGTCACCCTGGCTTCACAGCACTTATGAGTGCTTCAAGGTTGCTTTCAGATGATGGTAATGATGATAAATACGATCTGATAAGGCTCCACCAGCCATCAGCTCCATCATGGCTTAAGTTGTCTCTTGGGAAGAAAGATAGAATAAGTTGGGGAGGCCGGGCGCGGTGGCTCAAGCCTGTAATCCCAGCACTTTGGGAGGCTGAGATGGGCGGATCACGAGGTCAGGAGATCGAGACCATCCTGGCTAACACGGTGAAACCCCGTCTCTACTAAAAAATACAAAAAACTAGCCGGGTGAGGTGGCGGGCGCCTGTAGTCCCAGCTACTCGGGAGGCTGAGGCAGGAGAATGGCATAAACCTGGGAGGCGGAGCTTGCAGTGAGCTGAGATCCGGCCACTGCACTCCAGCCTGGGCAACAGAGCGAGACTCTGTCTCAAAAAAAAAAAAGAATTGCGTTCTAAGCCACATGTTTTTCCACCAAAGATGGTATTTCCTATTGCTATGATGTGAATGTGTCTCCCAAATTTTATGTATTGCAAACTTTAATCCCCAACGCATATGTTGATTAGAAGTGGGGCCTTTGGGATGTAATCAGGATTAGATAATAGGTAAGGTCAACAGGGTGGGGCCTCCATGATGTGACTGATGGGTGGCTTTAAAAGAAGACAAAGAGGGCCAGGTGTGGCAACTCACACCTGTAATCTCAGCACTTTGGGAGGCGAGGCAGGCGGATTATAAAGTCAGAAGTTCCGGACCAGCCTGGCCAATATGGTGAAACCCCATCTCTACTAAAAATACCAAAAAATGGCCGGGCACGGTGGCTCACGGCCATAATCCCAGCACTTTGGGAGGCCAAGGCGGGGCGGATCACCTGAGGTTGGGAGTTTGGGACCAGCCTGACCAACACGGAGAAACCCCGTCTCTACTAAAAATACAGAATTAGCCAGGCATTGTGGCGTGTGCTTGTAATCCCAGCTACTCAGGAGATACTACTCCATCTCAAAAAAAAAAAAAAAAAAAATTAACTGGGCATGGTGGCACATGCCTGTAATCCCAGCTACTCAGGACGCTGAGGCAGGAGAATTGCTTGAACCCAGGAGGTGGAGGTTGCAGTGAGCTAAGATCGTGCTACTGCACTCCAGCCTGGGTGACAGAGTGAGACACTGTCTCAAAAAGATAGAAAAAAAAAAAGAAGAAGAGGAAGACAGGCCTGAGGTGACATGCATGCTCTTGCCCTCTCACCATGTGATTGATGCCCTCTGGCTTGCTATGATGCCAAGATGCCTCACCAAATGTTGGCATCATGCTCTTGGATTTATCAGCCTCCAGACTGTAAAAAATAAACCTCTGTCCTTCATAAATTCTCAAGTCTCAGATTCAGTTATAGCAACAAAAAATGGACTAAAACACCTATTGTGATTTTCCACCTTATTTACTGTGCTTGTCACTAAGCAAGTTGTGGTTATTAAGAAGATCAAATCTTAAAGAACAAAAATTTGCCCTTGTTAAGGATGTTCAAAAAATATATCACGGATTTCTCAGGTACTTCCAAAAGAAAAGCTTCAAGTAAACTTAGGAATAAATATATATTCTTCCAAATCTATTCCTTTAAAAGGCACAGAACACTTTGGAACTGCAAGTTTTGCTGTATTTGTTAAACCGTCAGAGACAGTTTAACCCACTAGTCAAATACATAAGCTTTGGCCTGGTTCAACTCCTGGTTCTACCACTTGCCAAGTGTTTGACTTTGGACAAGTTTATCAGTGCTCAGCACAATACCTGGCATCTAGTGAGACCCATAAAAAAGGAGTGTGACATTGTAATACATATATTTGGTTTTCAACCCCATTTCTTGACCTACAACTTCTAAAAAAGGCTTACAGTTTCCAAAGTGATGAGTTTTGTATGCTAATAAGATTACTGGTGGCTTCGGGCTGGTCACCAGAAAGACCAAGGCATAATTAGAGGGCTGGGACTTTCAGTCCCAGCCCCCAGCTTCCAGGGAGGGAAGAGGGGCTGAAAGTTAAGTTGCTCACCAATGGCCAAAGATGTAATCAATCACGCTTGCATAATGGAGTTTCCATAAAACCCCCAAAGAACTGAGTTTGGAGAACTTCCAGATAGTTGAACACATGAAGGTTCCTAGAGGGTGGCAAGCCTGGGGAGGGCATGCAAGTTCCGTGTCCTTTCCTGTACCTCGTCCTATGCATCTCTTCATCTGTATCCTTTATGATATCCTTTTTTTTTTTTTTTTTTTGAGACGGAGTCTCGCTCTGTCGCCCAGGCTGGAGTGCAGTGGCCGGATCTCAGCTCACTGCAAGCTCCGCCTCCCGGGTTTACGCCATTCTCCTGCCTCAGCCTCCCGAGTAGCTGGGACTACAGGCGCCCGCCACCACGCCCGGCTAGTTTTTTTGTATTTTTTAGTAGAGACGGGGTTTCACCGTGTTAGCCAGGATGGTCTCGATCTCCTGACCTTGTGATCCGCCCGTCTCGGCCTCCCAAAGTGCTGGGATTACAGGCTTGAGCCACCACGCCTGGCCTTTTTTTTTTTTTTTTTTTTTTTTTTTAAGACAGGAGTCTCACTCTGTCACCCAGGCTGAAGTACAGTGGCACAATCTTGGCTCACTGCAACCTCTGCCTCCTGGGTCAAGTGATTCTCCTGCCTCAGCCTCCCAAGTAGCTGGGACTATAGGCATGTACCACCATGCCTGGCTAATTTTTTTATTTTTAATAGAGATGGGGTTTCACCATGTTGGCCAGGCTGGTCTTGAACTGCTGACCTCCAGTGATCCACCTGCTCCGGCCTCCTGAAGTGCTGGGATTATAGGCTTCAGCCACGGCACCCAGACTATAATATCCTTTAAAATAAACCAGTAAGCATAAGTAAATGTTTCCCTGAGTTCTATGAGCTGTTCTAGTAAATTAATCAAACTCAAGGAGGGGGTCATGGAGTCTCTGAAGCAGAGGTAAAACAACCTGTAACTTGCAATTGGCCTCAGAAGTTGGGGGCAATCTTAGGAACTGAGGTTTAAATCTGAAAGGCAGTCCTCAACCTGTGGTTTCTGAGGCTATCTCCAGGTAGTGTCAGAATTGAATTAAATTACAGGATATCCACATTCAGCTGGTGTCTGTTGCAGAATCGCTTGCCTGCTGGGTCTGTGGGGAAAATCCCCCACAAAGTGGTCACAGAACTCTTCTGTGTTGGTTGTCGTGTGAGACAAGAGGAAAAAAATAGTTTGAGTTTTTCTACTCATGGAGAAATTAGTGGTTATTGAACATCTATTTATGTCAGGCACTACATGAAGTACTTAACATGCTGTTTCATTTTTTCTCTAACGATTCTAAGAAATAGACATCCTCATTATCCTCAATTCACAGATGAGAAGATTAAGGCACAGAAATATTGGACAATTTGTTTAAGGTAAAAATGGAAGGATGTACACTAAGTCTCTCTGACTCCAAACCAAAATCCCAAACATAATTTTATCCTGCTATTCCTCAAATATAGATATAATCTTCACTAGGCCTGATAACTTTAGAAGTCTCAGTAGGAAGGATACAGACAACCAGCCAGTCAGGGAGTTTTTATGGACCCCAAACGTTCCTCTGCCGTATGGTCTTACCTTGGTGATTCATCAGGGTGAGGTTCTGGTCCACAGCCATATAGGCTTAGAAATCCAATCGGCTAACACATAGATTATGGATTTATCTCCCAAAGCAGACTCAAGTGGCTGGTATTCAAAAGCAGAATACCAGTTTATTCATAAAATTTTGAATAGAAATAGAAAATTATAATGGCCAAGGGTCAAGACATTCATGTTCTGTTAGCAGCACTAGGGAAGTCAGATGGTAAGAGTAGGTTGCTTACAGAGTAAACAAGGGAGTCTGTTTTATTTAATACAATTTTTCTTTTTTTTTTTTTTGAGACAGGGTCTCACTGTGTCACCCAGGCTAGAGTACAGTGGTGCAATCTCGGCTCACTGAAGCCTCCACCTCCAGGGTTCAAGCAATTCTCCTGCCTCAGCCTCCCAAACAGATGGGACTACAGGTGTGCACCACCACACCCAGCTAATTTTTGTGTTTTTTTTGGGTAGAGATGGGGTTTCATTATGTTGGCCAGGCTGGTCTTGAACTCCTGACCTCAAGTGATCCGCCCACCTTGGCTTCCAAAATGCTGGGATTACAGGCATGAGCCACCGTGCCCAGCCTATTTAATAAATATTTACAGGCCATGATAGATTGAAACCCATTCAACTCCAAAGCAGCTACTTCCAGAATGGAACAGGCTAATGCAACCTCTTATCTACAAACACTTGGATAAACACCAACAGCATTTGCCTCTGAGACACTCTGTCTTCCTAAACATTTTTTTTTTTTTTTGAGACGGAGTTTTGCTCTTGTTGCCCAGACTGGAGTGCAATGGCGCGATCTTGGCTCACTGCAACTTCTGCCTCCCGGGTTTAAGCGATTCTTCTGCCTCAGCCTCCTGAATAGCTGGGATTACGTGCATGTGCCACCACGCCCAGCTAATTTTGAATTTTTAGTAGAGACAGGGTTTCACTGTGTCACCCAGGCTAGTCTCGAACTCCCGACCTCAGGTGATCTGCCTGCCTCAGCCTCCCGAAGTCCTGGGATTACAGGTGTGAGCCTATTTTAAGATTATAGCATAATCTTGCCTACCAGGGAGCCATTTTACCTCTTTACTAAGACTTTGAATAACTATACTTTGACCCACTGTGCATTGATCTCAAGGTTAAAATCTGAAAGGACAACTTTAATTCCATGGTTTCATAGGGAGTCCTCTCACTGAGGCTCCAAAGTATTGACAGCAGCAATAAGAGACAAGATCCCTCTGGCAGAAGCTGCCTTCTCCTTTCTGAAGGTTTTGCTGATTGGCTCTCCAACTTCAGAAACAGAGACTGTCGCCATCAGATTTTTGCCTGTCAACCAAAAACTAAAGGATAACAAACACTGTTTCTGTAGCTACCAAAGAGACAGACTGCTTGGAGAAAGATTTACATAGCTCTGCAGACACCCTGGCGGTGCCAGCTGCAGGGGAGTCGGTGCACATGGTGTGAAGCAATTTTTTTTTTCTTGGCTTTCTGCCATAGATTCAGACAGCTACAGCAACAGCAACAGCAGTGGTTCTCACTCGCATGCAGAGCTTCCAGAATGCTTGGGAGTTTCCTGATGATAAAAATGTGTGAACGATAACGGTAGAAGTTCTACTAGGTAGAGCAGCCAAGACTTAAAGGAGGACAGTTGCCCCCAGAACCTTTGGACCCCGGGTAACTGCTGAGCTTAAAATCAAGGAAAGAATGCTCACTGCCTGCATGTGCTACATGACACCTTGCACAGCAGATCAGAGAGAAAGAACAGTATGGACAAACTCCTCTCCTTCTGCATCTTCATAGTACAAAGAAGAGGAAGAGGGTCCTGGGGGAACAGAGTTTTTCCAGCATTATGGAGCTGCCACATTGGGAAAGCATAATGAGAACTGAAGCCCCTGCCTATCAAGGCACACTCTTTCCAGCTCTTTTCAGCCACATGGAAAGAATCTCAGGTAGACCCAGAGCTCCTGGTACCTGGACACAGAACACTGGATACACTCAATTATACCCACAGCCTCTTCCTAGCGTGTTCTCTAGATGATACTAGGAAAGAGGGGTAGGGCAGATCAGGGTAGTCAAACTACAGTTACTGATTTTCTTCACTGAAGGCCAACTAGGGTTCTAGTCAGCCAGGTTCACTCATGAGGCCCCAAAGTACTGACAGCAGCAATAAGAGACAAGATCCCTCCGGTAGAAGCTGGTGATCAAGGTATTGTGATTTCTTTCCATATCCCACCTCTTTCCAACATTCACATACTAAAGTGAAGCCCCCACCAACTAGTATTAAGACCTGGCCCTGTTATACCTCCAGATTCTTGCGAGAGGTTTGTTTTCTAAACATTTCCCTCTGTGCACATCCCTCTTGTCTTAATTGGCCCTACCCACTGAGGTGGATTCCAGATCCTTCTCCTGTATCTTTGACTTGGCTCAAGCCTCTGGCTCCTCCACTGCAAAGTCTAAAAGCAGGGAGATGGCCAAAATAGGCAGTGAGGGAAGAACAGAGGCATTCCTATTGCATCTGCTCAGTCTCTCAGCAATCCTCTGTCAGGGAACCTCTCAGGGTTATTGCCTGGCCTAGAGAGTCTCCCTTTCCTCACTGCATAAGAGGAGGGTGAGACACAAAACAAAATCTCTCAGAGGTTAGACCTGCTGGGTGCTGAAAGTTAGCCACTGTTGTTGAATATGGGTGTTCTCCATAGGCTCCATTCTGGATGTGATTCCACAGAGCCATTTTCTGGGTCTGTTTCAGCAAGGGTCTGGATGAATATTCTCCCAACATGACTCCTTGCCATATCTCTAGTTGTCATTGGCTCTCAGGGGAGTTGCTGTTCATGGTTTTCACAGGTTAGCTGCTATTGTTGTTATTATTCTTTTTTTTTTTTTTTTTTTTTTTTTGAGACGGAGTCTCGCTCTGTCACCCAGGCTGGAGTGCTGTGGCCGGATCTCAGCTCACTGCAAGCTCCGCTTCCCGGGTTCACGCCATTCTCCTGCCTCAGCCTCCCGAGTAGCTGGGACTACAGGCGCCGCCACCTCGCCCGGCTAGTTTTTTGTAGTTTTTAGTAGAGAAGGGGTTTCACCGTGTTAGCCAGGATGGTCTCGATCTCCTGACCTCGTGATCCGCCCGTCTCGGCCTCCCAAAGTGCTGGGATTACAGGCTTGAGCCACCGCGCCCGGCCGTTGTTATTATTCTTAGCTGGCATGCAGAGTGGCAGACTTCAACAAACCTAGGCAATAGTGACAAGCTACCACTTTGGCAAAGTTTGACAGATTGATTAAAAAAATGTTTTTGAACATTAACATGTACATGAAACACTTGATGATGTAGATGGAAATAAAGATGAACAAGAAAATGAATTCTTTTCTCCAGGAGGTTACATTCTAATGGAGACATAGGTGCAGACATAAATCATTATAATATAAAGTCCAGATAGAAGGACAGGTCACAGTTATAGTGCTCACACCTGGTAAGTTGAAGGAGAGCATTTTCACCTAGGAGGCCACCAGGTAGATGTCTGTTGACTTCCTGGGGTATCCTGATTCTGTTTTTGCTTAAGAAACCAACATCTGGCCCAGCGCGGTGGCTCGTACCTGTAATCCCACCACTTTGGAAGGCCAAGACGGGCAGCTCACTTGAGGCCAGTAGTTCAAGACCAGCCTGGGCAACATGGTGAAACCCTGTCTCTACTAAAAATACAAAAAAAATAGCCAGGTGTGGTGGCGGGCCCCTGTAATCCCAGCTACTCTGGAGGGCTAAGGCAGGAGAATCACTTGAACCCGGGAGGCAGAGGTTGCAGTGAGCCAAGATTGCGCCACTGCACTCCAGCCTGGGCAACAGAGTAAGACTCCATCTCAAAAAAAAAAAAGCTAACATCAAGGTTAAAAAAGGCAATTGTGGCTGGACACGATGGCTCACGCCTGTAATCCCAATGCTTTGGGAGGCTGAGATGGGCGGATCACTTGAGGTCAGGAGTTCAAGACCAGCCTGGGCAACATGGCGAAACCCCATCTCTACTAAAAATACAACAAAAATTAGCCAGGCATTGTGGCAGTCGCCTGTAGTCCCAGCTACTCGAGAGGCTGAGGTACAAGAATCGCTTGAACCTGGGAGGTGGTGGCTGCAGTGAGCCAAGATCAAGCTACTGTACTCCAGCCAGGGAGATACAGTAAGACTGTCTCAAAAAAAAAGGAGAAAAAAAGGCAATCGTAACATGTCAAGCACCATAAAATAAATACTTATTAATGCCTTATGTGCATACAAGAGGAGTTTGGTATGTTATCATTTTCTTTTAAATTGATCTCTTAAATTAGTCAAATAGGTTGACCTGTTAATCACTTCCCTTTTGCTTCTCTTCCCTGTTCCTTAGGGCAACTAACATGAGAACAAACAAAGTTCAGTACCAGGAATAAAGTTGACTCATACTCTTAGGCTTTCTCTCCTTTTAGAACACATTGATTGAAGACTTGGAGTGGGGTGACATTCATTCTCATAGGGAAAAAGATAAAGTCGCCAAAGTAGAAAGGTTAAGAAGGGAGCAGGGAATGTGAGGTGAAGAAATAGGAGACAGTGGCTATTGGACTATCTTTTTTTTGGAGACAATCTCACCCTATTGCCCAGGCTGGAGTGCAGTGGCATGATCTGAGCTCTCTGTAAACTCTGCCTCCCAGGTTCAGATGATCCTGCTTCAGCCTCCCCAGTAGCTGGGATTACAGGCGCATGCTACCACACCCAGCTAATTTTTATATATATATACATTTTAGTAGAGACAGGGTTTCACCATGTTGGCCAAACTGAATTAGACTGCTTTTGACAAAGTTTCTTCATCTCAGAAGAAAAGTATGTTTGGTAAAGACCAATTCCCGGGAGAAAGATGAAGATGAGTAGAAATCCCACATATTCTGTCCCAACATCCTAGAGGAAGAGAATAAGTTGTCACAACACAAATAGTATCTTTGTGACCTGGTACCAGTTCATGCTTTCCAGGTCTAGAAAACTTAAAAACAAAATGGACAGAGTACAGGCTCCAATACATAAAATTAGCAGTAAAGAGAGGTGGACCGAGCCGGGCGCGGTGGCTCACGCCTGTAATCCCAGCACTTTGGGAGCCCGAGGTGGGCGGATCACCTGAGGTTGGGAGTTCAGGACCAGCCTGACCAACATGGAGAAACCCCACCTCTACTAAAAATACAAAATTAGCTAGGTGTGGTGGCACATGCCTGTAGTCCCAGCTACTCAGGAGGCTGAGGCAGGAGAATCATTTGAACCCAGGAGGCAGAGGTTGTGGTGAGTTGAGATTGCATTATTGCACTCCAGCCTGAGCAACAAGAGCGAAATTCTGTCGGAAAAAAAAAAAAAAAAAAAAAAAAGACGTGGAACATTTTCACGGCAGAAATCTCAATGGTGCCATTGAGTAATTTCAGGTCAAGAGATAAATGGCCAGACGCAGTGGCTCACCCCTGTTATCCCAGCACTTTGGGAGGACGAGGTGGCTGGATCATTTGAGGTCAGGAGTTCAAGACCAGCCTGACCAACATGGTGAAACCCCATCTCTACTAAAAATACAAAAATTAGCCGGGCATGATGGCGGGTGTCTGTAATCCCAGGTAGTTGGGAGGCTGAGGCAGGAGAATCGATTGAACCCGGGAGGTAGAGGTTGCAGTGAGCTGAGATCACACCACTGCACTCTACCCTGGGCAACAGACTGGCTCAAAACAACAACAACAACAACAACAACAACAACAACAACAAAACAAGAGGGTAGAATTGATATATCTCCCTCCAGTGAGTCCTTATAGGCTTTTTTTTTTTTTCCTGTGTCACGCCTTTGTTTCTCTTCTATCTAAATTATCACTTAAGTCTGTATATGTTATTGAAATATCCATGTTTGTCTTCATATAAACTCTTAACTACTTAAGGGCAGCAATCATGTCTTGAGACCCTCAGTGGCAACTAGCTCAGTGCTGACTCTTATTAGGTCATTAAGAAATGTCACTGGTTTTGATATTATAGGAGAATTGGACTTAAAGGGTAAACAGCTGCAAGGTCTGGCAATCCATAGGTCTGGCCAAGAATTTCCATGAGGCAAGACAACATTTGGCAATTACAAGGGCATTCCAGTGAAGTGGAGTGTCAGATTTTGCAATAGTTCTGCAAATAAAATAGATTTTCTGGAGCGGCTGGGTTCTTGGAAAAACATGTGTTGATGGCAAAAAGTAATCTGGGTCCTTACCTTTAAAGAGATCACACAAGATACAATCTCTGCCAGAGTTAAATAGGAAGAGGTGACATTAATAAATTTTCTGGGTCAGGCATGGTAGCTCACGCCTGTAATCCCAGCACTTTGGGAGGCCTAGGCGGGCAGATCATGAGGTCAGGAGTTCGAGACCAGCCTAGCCAACATGGTGAAACCCCATCTCTACTAAAAATACAAAAATTAGCCAGGTGTGGTGCCGTGTGCCTGTAATCCCAGTTACTCAGGAGGCTAAGGCAGGAGAATCACTTGAAGCCAGGAGACAGAGTTTGCAGTGAGCCAAGATCGTACCACTACACTCCAACTTGGGCAACAGAGCAAGACTCTGTCTCAAAAAATAAAAAATAAAAAGAATAAATTTTCTGGGTTTTACAAAGAATTATGATAGGTATTATACATGCATTTTTTTTTTTTTTTTTTGAGACAGAGTCTTACTCTATTGCCCAGGTTGGCATGCAGTGGCATAATCTTGGCTCACTGCAACCTCTGCTTCCTGGGTTCAAACAATTCTTCTGCCTCAGCCTCCTGAGTAGCTGGGACAACAGGTGCGTGCCACCAAATCTGCTTAATTTTTGTAGTTTTAGTAGAGATGAGGCTTTCACCATGTTAGTCAGGCTGGTCTCAAACCCCTGACCTTAAGTGATCCACCTGCCTTGGCCTCCCAAAGTGCTGGGATTGCAGGTATGAGCCACCATGCCCAGCCTGCAAATTTTTTTTTTTTTTTTTTTTTGAGACGGAGTCTCCCTCTGTCACCCAGGCTGGAGTGCAGTGGCGTGATCTGGGCTCACTGCAAGCTCCACCTCCCGGGTTCACGCCATTCTCCTGCCTCAGCCTCTTGAGGAGCTGGGACAGCAGGAGCCCGCCACCACGCCCGGCTAATTTTTTGTATTTTCAGTAGAGACAGGGTTTCACCGTGTTAGCCAGGATGGTTTCGATCTTCTGACCTCGTGATCTGCCTGCCTCGGCCTCCCAAAGTGCTGGGATTACAGACATGAGCCACTGTGCCTGGCCCAGAATATTTTTTTTTTTTTTTTTTTTTTGAGACGGAGTCTCGCTCTGTCGCCCAGGCTGGAGTGCAGTGGCCGGATCTCAGCTCACTGCAAGCTCCGCCTCCTGGGTTCACGCCATTCTCCTGCCTCAGCCTCCCGAGTAGCTGGGACTACAGGCGCCCGCCAGGTCGCCCGGCTAGTTTTTTGTATTTTTAGTAGAGACGGGGTTTCACCATGTTAGCCAGGATGGTCTCGATCTCCTGACCTCGTGATCCGCCCGTCTCGGCCTCCCAAAGTGCTGGGATTACAGGCTTGAGCCACCGCGCCCGGCCCAGAATATTTTTTAAAGTAAGATGTGATTACTGTCCTCAAGCTTAAAATCTTAGTGAGAAATTAATGTAGATGTACATAAAATAATCAGAGAATGATATGAATGTTACATTGAGTTAGAAATTAAACATTACATTACTCTCCTAAGATGGTAGCCATGAGATGGGTCTTGGGACTCCTCAAATTTGTGTAGGTATTTGCCCCCCATCCTGAGGTCATCTGAAACATAATAAAGTTTATTGCTTCAATACCTCCCCCACCACTCCACCTTACCCCACCTATTAATAGGCCAAGATAGCATTTCACTTGCCTGATGCAATAATGTGCCTCATATACCCTCTAGCCTCTGAGCTAGGATCTACAACCTCAGCTTATAGATTAAGATTCACTTCATTTCAATGACTCAATTCTTCCAGCTAGAAGATAATGAGGAGACTAGGTCTTTAGTTCAAAGAGTCAGTCTCAGTTCTGCTTGGTGGCTCATGCCTGTAATCTTAGCACTTTGGGAGGTGAGGTGGGAGGACTGCTTGAGGCCAGGAGTTGGAGACCAAACTGGGTAACAAGGTGAGACCCTGGTTCTACCAAACAATCAGTCAATCAATCAATCAATAATAAACAAAAAAACCTGGGTGAGACCCTGTCTCAAAAGAAAAGTCTCAAAGGTAATCAGGACTTTGGGGATGGGAAAAGAGTTCCTGACTTGTACTTCCCTAGGACTAAATTTCTTGCCAGTAACTTTTCTGCCTCTGAATAGTTACAGCCCCCAAATGATCTCGTTACTGGGATCTCTGGTTTCTATGGCCAGAGTTTTTAGACGTCAACTTTTTGTGCACCTGAATCCTGAATCTGTATAAATTGTCTAATGGATCTTGGATTGTTTTTGGAATTTTATTTATTTATTTATTTTGAGATGGAGTCCTGCTCTGTCACCGAGGCTGGAGTGCAATAGCGTGATCTTGGCTCACTGCAGTCTCTGCCTCTCAGATTCAAGTGATTCTCCTGCCTCAGCCTCCCGAGTAGCTGGGATTACAAGCGCCTGCCACCACACCTAGCTAATTTTTGTATTTTTAGTAGAGACAGGGTTTCACCATGTTGCCCAGGCTGGTCTTGAACACCTAATCTCAAGTGGATCTGCCTGCCTCAGCCTCCTAAAGTGCTGGGATTACAGGTGTGAGCCACAGCGCCCGGCCTATTTTTGGAATTTTTATCATAATATAAGGAAAAAATTTCTGCCGTGGTCCCAAGGGCTAGTTCTGGTAGGACAATCACAGGGAAGACAGCACACTGGTAGCCTAAGGGTCTCTTATTTCAAATGTGTCTTGCTACAAGGCAAGTGAGAGGCTGTAGCTTTGTCATGAGCTCATAGTCATCAACTTGTTTGTGATACGAACAGTAACTAAAGAAGATTTCTGCTTTAAGGTTTAAGGGAATGAAAGGGTTATTTCAGGAAGAAGAAGAAAAATAAAACCCCACTACAGAATAGATTAGCTAGCAAGTGACTATCCAGAAATAATATGCCTTAGCATTTACATCAGATCAAATAAGATAATGCCCAAATACCCAGCCCAGTTCCTGGCACTCAACAAATATTAGTTCTCTTCCCTTCTTTTTTTTTTTTTTTTGAGGCGGAACTCTCACTCTATCGCCCAGGCTGGAGTGCAGCCAGTTCTCTTCCTCCTGCATAGTGATGTTACAGTTTACAAAGTGCTTTTGCATACATTAAATACCCCCCCAAAAAATCTTCTGAATCAGGTATTTCCCCCAGAGTAGTGACTTCACCTCCTAAAAGTACTGAAGGCTGAGAGTCAGATCCAGGTCTTTTTTTTTTTGAGACGGAGTCTCGCTCTGTGGCCCAGGCTGGAGTGCAGTGGCTGGATCTCAGGTCACTACAAGCTCCGCCTCCCGGGTTTACGCCATTCTCCTGCTTCAACCTCCCGAGTAGCTGGGACTACAGGCGCCCACCACCTAGCCTAGCTAGTTTTTTGTATTTTTTAGTAGAGACGGGGTTTCACCGTGTTAGCCAGGATAGTCTCGATCTCCTGACCTCGTGATCCGCCCGTCTCGGCCTCCCAAAATGCTGGGATTACAGGCTTGAGCCACCGCGCCCGGCCCAGATCCAGGTCTTTAGACACCAAAATGAGTTCTCTTTTCTCCATACCCCAAATCCTTCTGTTGCTTTGTCCTAGATTTAAGATTACAAAGGCTTGATTAGAGTGCTAAGAATGAGATGGAAAAGAAAGAATGATCTGTCAGTTCCTGTGTAGCTGAGGTTCTCAGGGCCTTATTATTATATACCTTTATTTGTATTAATAAAGTAACTACTGCATTTTATCTGTCCCAAGAAATATATTGTAATATCTCTGAAATCAAGATGTGTCTTTTTTTTTTTTTGAGACAGTCTTGCTCTGTTGCCCAGGCTGGAGAGCAGTGGCGCAATCTAGGGTCACTGCAACCTCTGTCTCCTGGGTTCAAGTGATTCTCCTACCTCAGTCTCCTAAGTAGCTGGGATTACAGGTGCCCACCACCATGCCTGGCTAATTCTTGTATTTTTAGTAGAGACGAGGTTTCACCATGTTGGCCAGGCTGGTCTTGAACTCCTGACCTCGTGATCCACCTGCCTTGACCTCCCAAAGTGCTGGGATTACAGACATGAGCCACCATGCCTGGCCAAGATGTGTCTTAAAACTGATGTGTCTTAAAACTGATGTCTCACAGTTACTTCTTCTGCTCAGCAGTTGTGCTGTAGTTGTCATTGTCTACTCATGCCCAAACTTGATTGATTGTTAATCCTGGTGGTGTGACTGGAAAACTGAAATTCATAGCCCTTTCAGTTTGTTCATTTAAGTACCATTTAAGCAAGTTATATGAATCCCCACTTGTTGCCTGAAAACCTTCCATTGACACCTTCCTGTAAGATCAAGAAAGTATTAGCATCAAAACTTGCAGACTGGATGTCAGAGGCTTGGAAGAAAAACTCAGATAAAAATAGTCTGGCCAGGAGTGGCGGTTCATGCCTGTAATTCCAGCACTTTGGGAGGCCAAGGCAGGTGGATCACCTGAGGTCAGGGGTTCAAGACCAGGCTGGCCAACATGGTGAAACTCCATCTCTACTAAAAATACAAAAAAAAAAAAAAAAAAAAAAGTAGCTGGGCATGGTGGCAGGCACCTGTAAGCCCAGCTGCTTGGGAGGCTGAGGCAGGAGAATTGCTTGAACCCAGGAGGTGGAGGTTGCAGTGAGCTGAGATCACACCATTGCACCGCAGCCTTGGTGATGGAGGGATGAGACTGTCTCAACAACAACAACAACAACAACAAAAAGTGAAGACCTGAAGACCTGCCTAAGGAATGCTGTATCACCAGTGCTCTTGAGGCCACACTTGTAATATTGCGTTGAAAAATACAGACATCGGCCGGGCTTGGTGGCTAATGTCTGTAATCCCAGTACTTGGGAGGCCAAGGCGGGTGGATCACCTGAGGTCTGGAATTCGAGACCAGCCTGGCCAACATGGTGAAATCCTGTCTCTACTAAAAACACAAAAAATTAGCCGGGCGTGGTGGCACATGCCTGTAATCCCAGCTACTCGGGGGGCTGAGGCAGGAGAATCACTTGAACCCAGGAGACAGAGGTTGCAGTGAGCTGAGATCACGCCATTGCACTCCAGCCTGGGCAACAAGAGCAAAACTCAGTCTCAAAAAAAAAAAAAAGAAAGAAAAGAAAATGCAGACATCGATTCAGAGTCCAAGGTGATTCAGAGACAGACTCTGAATGTGAAGACATTTTGGACTGCCTTACCTGGTTTTCATTATGTTTTCCTTTTATTAAAGCACAAGTGTGATATGATAAAAATCAATGTTCAGGTTCAATGAGAATACTCATATTTGTATATATATGCCTCACAATTTATATAGTCAACTCATTTTGATCATTACAATAATGTGACATTAGTAGCAAAGTATTATCTCTAATTTTACCTCTGGGGAAAATAAGGCAGATTAAATACTCAACCATAGAATCAGGACTCATCCTAATTGTCTCACCTAATTAAATCTTTTAGAATAAGCCTGAAATCCTTCTTTTCCCTCTAAAATTTCAAGACTTGTATCAAATTTAGAGCCACTGTTTCTTTCTTTCTTTCTGAGAGCCACTGTTTTTATTTTATTTATTTATTTATTTTTGAGACTGAGTTTTGCTTTTGTTGCCCAAGTTGGAGTACAACGGCGCGATCTTGGCTCACTGCAACCTCCACCTCCTGGGTTCAAGCAATTTTCCTGCTTCAGCTTCCTGAGTAGCTGGGATTACAGACGGCCGCCACCACACCCAGCTAATTTTTGTATTTTTAGTAGAGACGGGGTTTCACCATGTTGGCAGGCTGGTCTCGAACTCCTGACCTCACGTGATCCACCCGCCTTGTCCTCCCAAAGTGCTAGGATTACAGGCGTGAACCACCACGCCCAGCCGAGAACCACTGTTTTTAAAACATTGAGCATATTTGGTGAGATTGATGATAATATAATTCAGAATGAATACTGAACATGACTCGTTTTTGGCAAGGGAGGTCAACTGTCAGAATTGTAACAAATCACTATTACAAACAGCCTAGTACTTTGCATAGCAAAGTACACAAAAGGTACTAAATAAATAATAAGAGTTGTATTACTCAGGGCAATTAACACTGAGTATCGCAGCAGTCAGACCCTAAATCCTTAGTGGTTTAAACAACAAACATTTATATCTCACACATGTCATATATCTAGCACAGGTTGGCAAGCAGTGAAAGTTCAGTGTTGCTCAACTCCTCACCTTCACTCAGTGCTATGGTTTGAATGTTTGTGTCCCCTCCAAAATTCATGTAGGAACTTAATGCCCAAAGTTATATTAACTATTAAAAGGTGGGGCCTTTATGAGGTGAGTAAGTCATGAGTGCTCCACCCTCATTAATGGAATTAATGCTTTACAAGGGAGGCTTTACACAGCATTTCTTTTTACCCTTCCATCCCTTCCACCATGTGAGGACAAAGAGCCATTGGAAGCACAGACATCAGACTAGAACAGAGTAGACTAGATATCAGACCTATTGTTGCCTTCATTTTGGAAATTTTAGCCTCCAGAACTGTAAGAAATACATTTCTATTGTTTATACCTTACCCATTCTCAAGTTTTTGTTTTTGTTTTTTTTTTGAGATACTCTCACTTTGTTGCTTAGCCTGGAGTGCAGTGGTGCTCACTGCAACCTCTGCCTCCCGGGTTCAAGCAGTTGTCCTGCCTCAGCCTTCCAAGTAGCTGGGATTACAGGTGTGTGCCACCAGGCCCTGCTAATTTTTTGTATTTTTAGTAGAGACGGGGTTTTGTCATGTTGGCCAAGCTGGTCTTGAACTTCTGACCTCAGGTGATCCACCTGCCTTGGCCTCCTGAAGTGCTAGGATTACAGGCATGAACCACCGTGCCCTTTGGGAGGCAGAGATGGGAGGAAAACCTACGGTCAGGAGTTCGGGACCAGCCTGGCTAATATGGCGAAGCCCTATCTCTACTAAAATACAATACTTCCTCAGATAGAAATGAGGAAAATGGTATTAGAAACTGGAGGAAAAGCCATTCTTGTGGCAAAGAACTTAACTGAATTGTTTCTGTGCCCTAACATTTTATGAAAGGCAGAACTTGTGAGTGATGGACTAGGATATTTGGCAGAATTATCTAAGCAAAGTGTTGAAGGTCCTGCGTGGCCTCTTTTGACTGCTTATAGTAAAATGTAAGAAGAGAGAAATGAATTAAAGATAGAACTAAAAGGGAAGCAGAAGATTTGGAAACTTCTCAGCCTGGTGTTAAAGAAAAATCTGAGGCACAAGAGTTTATTTGAGTAAGATACAATTCATGAGTTGGGGAACACCAGACTAAAAAGTTTAGTGTTCCAATGATGAAATGTCAGGTATTTATTGGGAAAATGGAGAAGCAAAATAAATTATTTGGTTGGCTTCCAATTACAAAATTCTTTTTTTTAGGTACTTGTCGGCAAGACCCTAATCACATAATCGTACTTATCATGGCTGGGGTTAAGTTTTAGTTTTGTCTAGCATGAACCATCAGAAATTACCCAACTTAAGTTTTTGCAGTTTAAGCAAGATTTAGGTTATTATTTATTTATTTATTTATTTATTTATTTATATTTTTGAGACGGAGTCTCGCTCTGTCGCCCAGGCTGGAGTGCAGTGGCGTGATCTCGGCTCACTGCAAGCTCCGCCTCCCAGGTTCACGCCATTCTCCTGCCTCAGCCTCCCAAGTAGCTGGGACTACAGGCACCCACCAAAATGCCCGGATAATTTTTTCTTATTTTTAGTGGAGACGGGGTTTCAACGTGTTAGCCAGGATGGAGATTTAGGTTATTTTTAAGGCCTTTGGTTTTGTCTGCTCAAGAAGTTTTCTGGTCAAGTCTCCATTTTAATTTAAACACTGGCAGGGTTGTAAAAGCATACTTCAGAAAGCATACCAAGGATGTGGCCAAGTGGCTATTTGATAAGATTAATAGGGATAGAAGGAAGCCAGATGCTATTCTCAGGACAATGGAAGAATGACCCTGAAGGCATTTCAGAGATCTCTGAGGCTGCTACTCCCATCACAGGCCCAGAGTACTAGTGCCTTGAGGGAAGAAAGGCTTCAAAGGAGGGACCTTGGGGCTCTCAATATTGCCTCAAGTCTGTTCCCTGCATTCACAGGTGCAGAACTCCTTGGCTGCCTCAGCTGTGGTTCAAGTGGGCCCAGGTGAGGCTTGGGCTGTTGCTCCAGGAGGCACAAGCGGTAAACTTCAGTGGGATTCAGCTCTGCAGGCATGCAGAGTACAACACTTGTGGAGGCATTGCTACCTCCACCTAGATTTCAAAGGCCCTCTCTGAAAGCCTCAGGGCCCAGGCAGAGAGCTGCCAGGGATACTGCAGAGAACCTCCACTAGGCAATGTCCAATGGAGTTGTGGGTTAAGGTCACTGTGGAGAGCCCTGACAAGGACAGTATCTAGTGGGGCCATGGGGAAGGGTCAGCTCCACTCCCCCAAACCCTAGCAAGACCCAAAACCTAGAGAGCTATCAGTGTGCAGCATCAGTCAGGAAGAGCTGCAGCATGGGCTATGCCCAGTGATGCCATAGGAATGCAGTTGTCCAGGGCTTTGGGGGCCCAACCCTCACCCCAGGGTGTCCAGAAGGTTGCACATAGAGTCAAAGATTGTTTTTCTGAAGCTTCAAGATTTAAAGTTTGCCTTGTTGGATTTTGGACTTACTTGAGACCTGTTACCCATTTCTTCTTCCTATTGCTCCCTTTTAGAATGGGAATGTCTGTCCTATGCCTGTACACCATTGTATTTTGGAAGCACACAACTTGATTTCACAGGCTCACAACTGGAGAGGAATTTGCCTCAGGATGAATTGTACCTTGGGTTATATCCAAATCTTATGAAGATGGTATTTAGATGAGACTTCAGAGTCAGACTCTAAAGTTGATGCTGAAACAAGTTAAGACTTTTGATGTTATTGGGATGGAATGATTATATTTTGTATGTAAGAAGGACATACATTTTGGGGGTTCAGGGGTGGAATCCTATGGTTTGTGTCTCCTCCAAAACTATATTGAAATTTAATCTACAATGCAACACTCTTTAAGAGGTAGGCCTTCAGAGGGTAGGCCCTGAGGGCTCCACTCTCATAGTGCTTTAGAAGAGGACTTGAGGGGGTGGGTTTGCCCCTTCTGTCTCTTCCTCCATGTAAGGACAGAGATTTCAGCCACTCTGAAAATGCAGCAACAAGGCATTATCTACTAGTGCCTTGATATTGGACTCTGCAGACTCCAGAACTGTGAGAAACGAATTCCTATTATTTGTAAATTATCTAGTCTTAGGTATGTTGTTATAGTAGCACAAACAGACTATGAGACTCAGTAACCAAAATGACTCAAATTATATCTTGTGGCTGAACCATGTGGAATATTTAACCTCTGGGGTTGTGCGACAGGTAATAACAGGGTTGGGGAGCACATTAGCTTATACCTTCCTCAGCCTAAAAATGATACACGTTATTTCCTTCATAGGCCATTAGCTTGCTGTAATCACATGATCCAAACCTAACTGTAAGGGATGCTGGAAAAGCAAGGAAGCAGTGGAATATTTGATGAGTACTGTTTATACCACAACAGTACTATAAATATTTCCTTGAGGGCAAGAATCTGTTTTATTTACTGATATTCCCAAACATCTAGAAAAGTACCTGACATTTAGTGTTCACTAATAATTACTGAATCAATTAATTGATGAATTAATAAATGGCATCTGAAGCTGGTATGAATCTAATCTGAAAAGTTGCTAGATAGAATGATATGCAAGTTCAGGTTAATATTTCAGCAACAATTAGTGTTGACAAGAAAAAGGTATTTGATAAGAATTTATTTGAAGTTGACTAACATTCTCAAATATAGTTACAGATTACATAACATCTCTTTTACAGGAGGTTAACAGTTCTTGAAATTGACTAAAATGTGAGGAAAGACAACAGTTAACTCTAAAAGTCAGTCTAGATTTTTTGTTTCATTTAAAAACGAACGGCCTGTGGCTGGGCGCGGTGGCTCACACCTGTAATTGCAGCACTTTGGGAGGCCGAGGCGGGCAGATTACAAGGTCAGGAGTTTGAGACCAACCTGGCCAACATGGTGACACCCCATCTCTACTAAAAATACAAAAATTAGCTGAGCATGGTAGCGCGCGCCTATAGTCCCAGTTCCTCAGGAGGCTGAGGCAGAAGAATCACTTGAACCCAGCAGTCGGAGGTTGCAGTGAGCCAAGATCGTGCCACTGCACTCCAGCCTGGGCCACACAGTGAGACCCTGTCTCAAAAAAAAAAAAAAGAAAAAAAAACGAACAGTTTGCAGTCTTCCTAGAAATGACTGTTTAGGGAGTTGGGAACAGCTTGCCATGGAGAGAAGAATTTAAGATTGTCATAACAGGAAAGGGTAAGGAGTAGTGAGGCAGGGGGAACCATTCAATAAACAGCAGTCCTTTACACTCTAATTCAAAAACCTGTTCTCAGTTTTACCAGCACATTTAGAAAGGCACAAAGAGTTCAATATTGGAGTTTTCAGAAAGGAACCTCAAAGTGATTATGAGATGTAACCATTCATCTTTCATTCATCATCCAAACAGGTACAAAGCACAATGCTCAAGATTGTGCTAAGATCTGAGGTGCAAAAGATAGGATTTCTGCTAATGGAACTTCTAGTCTAATCAGGAAGATGGACATTGAACAACTATTACAATAAGCGTGACATTGGTGGCAAAAAGGGAAGTGCCAGGTGCTATAAAGTGACAGACTGGGGAACTACTGGTTTTGGGCATTAGAAAAGTAGGATCTGAAACAATCTCAAGAAATTGATGTTTCAACTTAACTCCAAAGGATAAGGAGGATTTATTTGGTAATGAGAAAGTGAGGGGAAGAGAACTCCAGATGGTGGGAATAGCCTGTCCTCACAACCTTACTATGAAGGATTACATGCTTAATTATATAGCTGGAGAAGTTGGAGAAGAGAAAGTGACTTGTTCAAGAGACACTGTTTAACAGGGCACTTAAAGGTTAGGCCACATTCCTAACCTTTTCAGGGCAAGGCGTACAATTCTCTTTCTAAGGAAGACTCTCTTTCCTCACCAAAATAGTAGCTGAGTCAATCACTCCTATAGCCCATCAGGCGCATCAACCAAGCATTAACTACACTGATATAATAGATATCAATTTATAATCTGTCTCACAGCTTTCAGGATGAGAATTAAAGAGCCCTAAAGGTCTCTCACGTAGGAAGAGGGTGGTGTGTAGTGGCAGAGAGTGAAGCTTCATCAGTGAGAGCCAAGTGCTAAAAGCAGCTGCGTGTGACATTTCTGTCAGCAGTCCTTCCTCCCTCATTGTGTATGAGACACACATCAGATGCTCTGGTTTATGATTTCAGCTTCAGAGTACATACCCTTTTGAGATCCAAGCTCACATATCTCTTCCAGTGGCATGGTGCCTTTTTATTAACTGGCCTTAAAACCCAGCTCAGAGTAGTAACTACCCAAATGCTGAGAATATTGGGACCCCTTTCTCCTACCATCATGGTTTGGAAACTTGTGGAGTGGTTGACTCTTAGGTCCTAGGTGCCTGCCTAGTCTCCCTGCTTGCTAGAAAGTGACAAAGCACATGCTACCAAAAAGATTCTGTACAGATGCCAGAATCATGTCAGAACGCAAGGTCACATACACTACTGTCTTCCCCATTTATATCAGCCCAGAGGACAATCTACTCTCTTACCTTTGGAAGACACAACAGAGGCTAACTTTTGGAGGTCCTAGGTAAGCACCACTTTTTTTTTAAATTTTTCTTTATTTTTTTGAGACAGAGTCTCACTCTGTCACCCAGGCTGGAGTACAGTGGCACCATCTCAGCTGACTGCAACCTCTGCCTCCTGAGTTCAAGTGATTCTCCTGCCTCAGTCTCCCAAGAGTAGCTGGGATTACAGGCGTGGGCCACATGCCTGGTTAATTTTTGTATTTTTTTTTTTAACCTTCAGAAACAATTTATTCCATTTTCTAGGAGTTACTTTCTGACTTCTGTCTTTCATTTGGCCCTGCAGTAAATGCTGTAATGTTCTGTTTAGGTGGGAACAATCCCAAGAGACAAAAAGGAGTCAGATTTCAAATCAGGTTTGCCCTCCAATGGGAAATTTAAGGACAAGTATTGCTGACTCAGAGAAAAAAATGTCTTTTTGTGCCTTAAGTACTCATCTCCTCCGTGGTTAATATAAGAACTTTTTATAAATATGACTTCAAAAATCCATTAAAGGAAATCTCAGTATCTGTAAAGAATGTAACATATTCTGATATGTGAGATTTCTTTTTTATTATTATTATACTTTAAGTTCTAGGGTACATGTGCACAACATGCAGGTTTGTTCCATACGTATACATGTGCCATGTTGGCGTGCTGCACCCATTAACCCATCATTTACATTAGGTATTTCTCTTAATGTTATCCCTCCCAATTTTTGTATTTTTTAGCAGAGACAGGGTTTTGCCATGTTGGCCAGGCTGATCTCGAACTCCTGGCCTGGCCTCAAGTGATCCGCCTGCCTTGGCCTCCCAAAGTGCCAGGATTACAGGCACGAGACACTGCAGCTGGCCAGCATTTTACTAGGTAGATCATATTTAGGGAGGATCAAGTTTTTGTCGTTTCATATTGTGTTTACTCCCCCAGGTAAATTAAAGTAGGAAAAATTGATTATTTATGACTGGGCGTGGTGGCTCGCGCCTGTAATCCCAGCACTTTGGGAGAATTGCTTGAACCCAGGAGGCGGAGGTTGTAGTGAGCCAAGATCGTGCCATTGCACTCCAGCTTGGGCAACAAGAACAAAACTCTGTCTCAAAAAAAAAATCTATTATTTACAGGGGAGATAGAGGAAAGTCCTTACAGGCTTTTTCTTCTTTGATTTAATAGCACAGATTCTGATTTCACTGAGATGTCAGCAAATGAAAAGATACGGTTACATACTGACTAGTCTCTAAAACTTCAAAAGTTCCTGATACAGTTCCTCATTTCAAAATGTGTTACTTTAGAGATTTCTGTTATGTATCTGTGTAGAAATCTGTTACTTGCTTCCAAAAGTGCTGGGTCATATAATCTCTCAGATTACTTCCCCAAATTATCCCAATACTTATCAAATTATCTCAATGGTAATGAAAACCACTGGAAAATAAATGTCAGAGTTTTCTTTTTTTTTTTTTTTTTTTGAGAGAGACAGTCTTGCTTTGTCACCCAGGTTGGAGTGCAGTGGTGTGATCTCACTGTTAACTGCCTCACCAGTTCAAGCGATTTTCTTGCCTCAGCCTCCTGAGTAGATGGGATTAAAGGCATGTACATCAATGCCCAGCTAATTTTTGTATTTTTAGTAGAGATGAAGTTTTGCCATGTTGGCCAGGCTGGTCTCTAACTCCTTACTTCAAGTGATCCATCCGCCTTGGCCTCCCAAAGTGTTAGGATTACAGGCATGAGCCACCGTGCTCAGCTAAAGAGTTTTCTTTTCTTTTTTTTCTTCCTTTTTTTTTTTTTTTTTTTGAGATGGAGTCTCGCTCTGTCGCTAAGGCTGGAGTGCAGCGGCGTGATCAAGGCTCACTGCAAGCTCAGCCTCCGGCCTAGTTGGGACTACAGGCGCCCGCCGCCACACCCGGCTACTTTTTTGTATTTTTAGTATAGACGGGGTTTCACCGTGTTAGCCAGGATGGTCTCAATCTCCTGACCTGGTGAACCGCCTGCTGCAGCCTCCCAAAGTGCTGGGATTACAGGCATGAGCCACCGCGCCCAGGCGCCAAGAGTTTTCTTTTTAAATAACAAAATTATAATAATGACAATAATCTGTTCTGAACTAAATGGCAGCAGTGTCTGAGCACCAAGGCTGTTTGCTTTATCAGTGGGTGGCCACATTTTTGTTTTTGTGTCAGGAATCTGTTCATATTCAAATAATCCAAAATATTAGACAGAATTTTGGATTATTTGAATGATGGGTTGGCTTTGGAAGGAGCATGCTAAAGTTCAGTGAGGCTATATAAGGGCTTCTTAGTCCATATTATTTCTCAAACTTCCATAAGTACATATATGTCTGGAGTAAAAATAACTATTTCTTAGTTTATGGCAAGGTTACACTTGGTAAAATTTATTTATTTATTTATTTATTTATTTATTTGAGACAGAGTCTCGCTCTGTTGCCCAGGCTGGAGTGCAGTGGCTGGATCTCAGCCCACTGCAAGCTCCGCCTCCCAGGTTTACGCCATTCTCCCGCCTCAGCCTCCAGAGTGGCTGGGACCACAGGCACCCGCCACCATGCCCGGCTAATTTTTTTGTATTTTTAGTAGAGACGGGGTTTCACCGTGTTAGCCAGGATGGTCTCAATCTCCTAACCTCGTGATCCGCCCGTCTCGGCCTCCCAAAGTGCTGGGATTACAGGCTTGAGCCACCGCGCCCGGCAAATTTCATTCATTTAGTCTACAAATATTCAAAGAAAACCTACTATATTCATTATACTGATGAATAAGACATGATTCCTGCCTTATATGTATAATTTAGTAGAGACTATTATATACTAGACTGAACTCCAAGGTCAGGGTTTAAGTCTGTTTCAATTTCCATTTTATATCCAGGGATAGCACAGAATCAGTCTCATGGTAGGAGCTCAATAAATACTGGTTGAACAGGCCAGGCACGGTGGCTCACACCTGTGATCCCAGCATTTTGGGAGGCTGAGGCAGGTGGATCACTGAAGGTCAGGAGTTGGAGAACCAGCCTGGCCAACATGGTGAAACCCCGTCTCTACTAAATAAATCCAAAAATTAGCCAGGTGTGGTGGTGTGTGCCTGTAATCCCAGGACTCAGGAGGCTGAGGAAGGAGAATCTCTTGAACCTGGGAGGCAGAAGTTGCAGTGAGCCAACATCGCGCCTTTGCACTCCAGCCTTGGCAACCAGAGGGAAGCTCCATCCAAAAAAAAAAAAAAAAAATAGTTGAATGTCTAAATATATGAACAAAAATGTACATGATGTTAGCTTTCTAACACAAAGGTATATACCATTTTTTGACAATGACATTTAGGGACGGGGTTTCACCATGTTGGTTAGGTGGGACTCAACTCCTGACCTCATGATCCACCAACCTCGGCCTCCCAAATTGTTGGGATTTACAGGCATGAGCCACTGCGCCCAGCCCAATTTTTACTTCTTGTCATCAGTCTGTGGTCTTCAGGGAAATTAACACTGGGGAAAAAAGGCTGGTGGGAAAAAAATGGATGATGTTTGAAAGAAAAGGATATTTAAATCAGCACTATGAAGTTTTATTTAGAGGTTTTATTTAAAATGTGCTATTCTGAAGACAACTATGAAGTATGTACATGGTGGGTTTTTTGCTTTTTTTTGTTTTTGGCAAATGCCAATTCAAAAATAGGAAAAGGCTGTGGGGCAGAGTGGCTCCCGCCTGTAATGCTAGTGTTTCAGGAGGCTGAGGCAAGAAGATTGATTGAGATTACACGTTCAAGACCAGCCTGGGAAACATAGTGAGTCCCCTCATCTACAAAAATTTTTTAAAATTAGCTGGGCATGGTGGTGTCTTCCTGTAGTCCTAGCTCCTCAGGAAGCTGAAGTGGGAGAATTGCTTGAGCCTAGGAGTTTGAGGTTACAGTGGGGTATGATCATGCCACTGCACTCCAGTGTGAGCGACAGAGCAAGACCCTGTCTCCAAAAAAAAAGGAAAAGAAAAGTCATGTCACCATGCTATTTAACATGCTATTTAAGATATAGCTTTTCTCTTTATCCTAACAATTTTCTATCTCTTTTTTCAGAGTTAAAAGAGCTCTACTGCCAGCTCCTGCATTATACATAAGTAGAAAGGAAGAAAGATGAGCTAAAGATCTTGGAAAGTAGAAAATCCAATTGTTGTTCTGGATTCTAAACATTACCTGTGTGGCCTTAGATAAACTTGAATATTTTCATATGTAAAATAAAGGAAGTTAAATTGAATGATTTCTAACCCACCCTCCAGTTGAATATTCTATGATTTCATCTGACAAACCCTCCCTCTTTTCATCCTTGTTGTGTGTGAAATGCTCCATCACTCATCACAGATGCTTAAAATAAAATAGCTCTCTCTCTATAGAATGTCTGCCTTTTTTCTCCACATAGTCATGGCACCATGTTGACGTTTTAAAAATCCAAATGAAGACACAAAGAAGCAAATAAATAACATCTTATAATCCCATCACCAAAGGATAAACATCCTTAAGATTTTGTTATAATCTAATATTGCCTTTGTGTTCATTTTATGCATATTTCCTTAAAAAATAAAATTGTGATCACTTTCTATTTAGTGTTTTGAAATCTGCTTTTCTTTTTGTTTTGAGACAAGGTCTTACTCTGTTGCCTATGCTGGAGTGCAGTGGTGCAATCACAGCGTACTGCAGCCTTGACCTCCCCAAGCTCAGGTGACTCCCCATATCCCGAGTAGCTGGGAATACAGGCATGCACCAGCATGCCTGGCTAATTTTTGCATTTTTGTAGAGACAAGGTTTCACCATGTTGCCCAGACTGGTCTTGAATTCCTGGGATCAAGCAATCTGCCTGCCTCAGCCTCCCAAAGTGCTGGGATTATAAGCGTGAGCCACTGTACCCAGGTGAAATCTTTATTTAACAATACATTGTAAAACATTTCCCCATATGCACTTAAGGTATGACTGTTTTTCACAACTAAATTTGTAATCCATTATTTGAAAATATTACTTATTAACTTATATATTGTTTGCCATCTGGGTTATTTATACTCATTATAAACAACACTGCAGTAAACAAACTTATACAAAAATATATGATTATTTCCTAAGGATAAATTCTCATAGCTAAAATTAGTCCGACTAACCATGTATGAGTGCTGGTTTCCAGAAAACCTTGAGATAATGAGTTTTTTTTTTTTTTTTTTTTTTTTTGAGATGCAGTCTGGCTCTGTCGCCCAGGCTGGAGTGCAGTGGCGCGATCTAGGCTCACTGCAAGCCCCACCTCCCAGGTTCACACCATTCTCCTGCCTCAGCCTTCCAAGCAGCTGGGACTACAGGCACCCGCCACCACAACCGGCTAATTTTTTTGTATTTCTTTAGTAGAGACGGGGTTTCACCATTTTAACCAGGATGGTCTTGATCTCCTGACCTTGTGATCCACCCGCCTCGGCCTCCCAAAGTGCTGGGATTACAGGCGTGAGCCACCGCGTCCGGTCGAGTTTTATAATTTAAAGAAATTGCTTTGGGAGGCTGAGGTGGACAGATCACCTGAGGTCTGGAGTTTGAGACCAGCCTGACCAATATGGAAAAATCCCACCTCTACTAAAAATACAAAATTAGCTGTGGTGACGCACGCCTGTAAATCTCAACTACTCAGGAGGCTGAGTCAGGAGAATCACTTGAACCTCGGAGGCGGAGGCTGCAGTAAGCTGAGATGGCATCATTGCACTCCACTCTGGGAAATGAGCGAAACTCTGTCTCAAAAAAAAAAAAGAAAAGAAACTGTTGCCAGAATATCATGTGAAAAACCCATGAGGTACTGGGTTTTATAATTTAGAGAAACCCTTGTCAATATGCATGTTCAGACCAGACACAGTGGCTCACGCCTATAATCCAAGCACTTTGGGAGGCCAAGGTGGGTAGATCACCTAAGGTCGTGAGTTCAAGATCAGCGTGGCCAACATGGTGAAACCCTGTCTCTACTAAAAATACAAAAAATTAGCCAGGCGTGGTGGCAGTTGCCTGTAATCCCAGCTACTTGGGAGGCTGAGGCAGGAGAATCACTTGAAACCAGCAGGTGGAGGTTTCAGTGAGCCAAGATCTTGCCACTGCATTTCAGCCTGGGCAATAGAGCAAAATTCAATCTCAAAAAACAAACAAATATGCATGTTTCATATTATTGAACATTTCTTTGTATTTTGTTTTGATCATGTGGATTTTCTTTTTGTTGTCATTAAATGTCTATTCCGTTCCTTTGCTCACTTTTCCATTTCTTCCCCACTTTTCTTTTTGAGACACCCCAAATGCCTCATTTTTGACGAAATGCATTTTACAAGGTGCTCTGCAGACTGAGGGAGATTCAAAGTTCTTTCTGAAAAGCAAAATTAGGCCGGGTGCAGTGGCTCACGCCTGTAATCCCAGCACTTTGTGAGGCTGAGGTGGGCGGATCACTTGAGGTCAGGAGTTCGAGACCAGCCTGGCCAACATGGTGAAACCCCGCCTCTACTAAAAATACAAAAAAATTAGCCAGGCATGATGACGCATGCCTGTAGTACCAGCTACTTGGGAGGCTAAGGAAGGAGAATTGCTGGAACCCAGGAGGCAGAGGTTGCAGCAGTGAGCTGAGATCGCACCACTGCACTCCACCCTGGGCGACAGAGTGAGACTCCATCTCAAAAAAAAAAAAAAAAGAAGGAAAAGAAAAATCACCATAATTGTGGTCCCAAACCAAAATTTTAATGTCCTTCCATTGACAATTTTATTCTGGCCTGTACATGAATACTTTTATGATTTTGTTTTGCTTTTCAAATCTAAAACCTACCAGTAAATCATGTTAGGGCTCTCTTCTCGAGCACCTTGCCTTTGTCTGTTTGTGTTGCTAAAAAGAAATACCTGAAGTTGTATAATTTATAAAGAAAATAGGTTTATTGGCCAGGTGTGGTGGCTCATGCCAGTAATTCCAGCACTTTGGGAGGCTGAGGTGGGCTAATCACAAGGTCCAGAGATCAAGACCATCCTGGCCAACATGGTGAAACCCTGTCTCTACTGACAATACAAAAAATTAGCCGGGTATGGTGGCCGGTGCCTGTAATCCCAGCTACTCGGGAGGCTGAGGCAGGAGAATTGCTTGTACCTAGGAGGTGGAGGTTGCAGTGAGCTGAGATGGCGCCACTGCAGCCCAGCCTGGCGACAGAGTGAGACTCTGTCTCAAAAAAAAAAAAAAGAAGGAAAAGAAAATAGGTTTATTTGGCTCACAATTCTGTAGGTTGTACAAGAAGCACGTTACCAACATCTGCCTCTAGTGAAGGCCTCAGGCTGCTTCACAGTGAAAGGTGCAGGGCAGCCTGTGTGTGCAGAGATCACATGGAGAGAGAGCAGGGAGGAGCTGCCAGGCTCTTTTTAACAAGCCAGCTCTGAAGGAACTAACAGAGCAAGAATCTACTCAGTATTACAAGGACAGCAGCAAGCCATGCATGAGAGATCCACCCCTACTACCTAAACACCTCTCATTAGGCCCTGCCTTTATATAGAGGGTCAAATTTCAACATGGTGTTTGGGAGGATAAACAACCAAACTACAGCATGTCTTTTCTGTCAATAATTTGACAATTTTTTTTTTTTTTTTTTTTTTTTTTTTGAAGATGCAGTCTCACTCTGTCGCCCAGGCTGGAGGGCAGTGGTGCGATCTCGGCTCACTGCAACCTCCACCACCCAGGTTCAAGTGACTCTCCTGCCTCAGCCTCCTGAATAGCCGGGATTACAGGCGCATGCCACCATGCCCGGCTAATTTTTACATTTTTAGTAAAGACAGGTTTTCACTATGTTGGTCAGGCTGGTCTCAAACTCCTGACCTCAGGTGATCCGTCCACCTCGGCCTCCCAAAGTGCTGGGATTACAGGCGTGAGCCACCACGCCCGACCCAATTTTTTGTATTTTTAGTAGAGACAAGGTTTCACCATGTTGGCCAGAATGGTCTTTATCTCTCCACCTTGTGATCCGCCCGCCTAGGCCTCCCAAAGTGCTTGGATTAGAGGCGTGAGCCATCAGGCCCAGCTTTGCATTTTTTTTTTTTTTTGAGATGGAGTCTCGCTCTTGTTGTCCAGGCTGGAGTGCAATGGCATGATCTCGGCTCACCACAACCTCTGCCTCCTGGGTTCAAGCGATTCCCCTGCCTCAGCCTCCTGAGTAGCTGGGATTACAGGCATGTGCCACCACACCCGGCTAGTTTTGTATTTTTAGTCGAGATGGGGTTTCTCCATGTTGGTCAGGCTGGTCTTGAACTGCCCACCTTAGGTGATCTGCCTGCCTCGGCCTCTCAAAGTGCTGGAATTATAGGCATAAGCCACCACACCCGGCCAATAAAATATTTTAATAAAAGATTAATACCTAGTTAATTTTGTGCATTGAAACATTAACAAACCTTAAACATCGGTAGATTAATATTGGACAAATTGGAAGAACATAAGCACATTGACAGTATTACTTTTTTTTTTTTTTGAGGCGGAGTCTCACTGTGTTGCCCAGGCTGGAGTGCAGTGGCGCAATCTCTGCTCAAGGCAACCTCCGCCTCCGGGGTTTAAGTGATTCTTCTGCCTCAGCCTCCCAAATAGCTGAGATTACAGGTGCTTGCCACCACGCCTGGCTAATTTTTTTGTATGTATTTTTAGTAGAGACGGAGTTTCACCATGTTGGCCAGGCTGGTCTTGAACTCCTGACCTCAAGTGATTCGCCTGCCTCAGTCTCATAAAGTGCTGGGCTTACAGGCATGAGCAACTGCGCCTGGCCAATATTATATTTTTAAATGTAAAACTACTAGGATTTGAATATCAAAATTGTGGTGGCAGGAAAAAGTATCTACATTCACTTGCATATCCCTAGAATTTGACTCATCAGATAACACTGGCTTACTAGCTAGGTAAGTAAAAGGTAAATACTTTGGAAGTGGATACCTTCATTAGAACCTTTTAGCCCTTAGAAGAAAAACCAATCCAGAAAAACTGGAAACCTACAGAACCCCCTTGCTGGGCTCTGACTTACTGGCTAAGCATGTTATTGTTGATAGCTGACCATTCAAAAGAATAACTTGTAACATGTTAGCCATGTGTGAAATAACAATGCACATCTTCACACAATTTATTGCCCCTTTACCTTGTTGTGAGACTTTATTCTTTTCTAAGCCTGTATTTATTATAACTCTTTTAATTTTTTTTTTTTTTTTGAGACAGTCTTATTCTGTTGCCCGGGCTGGAGTGCAGTGATCCAATCTCGGCTCACTGCAACCTCTGCCTCCTAGATTCAAACGATTCTCCTGCCTCAGCCTCCTGAGTAGCTGGGATTACAGGCGCACACCACCATGCCCAGCTATTTTTGTATTTTTAGTAGAGACGGGGTTTTACCATGTTGGTCAGGCTGGTCTCGAACTCCTGACCTTGTGATCTGCCCACTTGACCTCCCAAAGTGCTGGGATTACAGGTGTGAGCCACCAAGCCTGGCCTAATTGTTCTTTTTCTTGTTTTTTGTTTGAGGAGGTGAGGTGAATGACTGGGGAACTGGGGTGCAAGATTTCCTTTTTTTTTTTTTTTCTAGACAGAGTTTTGCTCTTGTTTCCCAGGCTGGAGTGTAATGGCACCATCTTGGCTCACCGCAACCTCTGCCTCCCCGGTTCAAGTGATTCTCCTGCTTCAGCCTCCCTAGTAGCTGGGATTATAGGCATGTGCCACCACACCTGGCTAATTTTATATTTTTTTAGTAGAGACAGGGTTTTTCCATGTTGGTCAGGCTGGTCTCGAACTCCTGACCTCAGGTGATCCGCCTGCCTTGGCCTCCCAAAGTGCTGGGATTACAGGCATGAGCCACCGTGCCCAGCACGAGATTTCCTTTTCATTGTATATTATACCTTTTGAATTTTGTCCCATGTAAAGGAATAATTTAAAAATAGAATTACAAAAATCTTACTAGCTAGTAGTTCAATGTTGGATAAGATTGGAGTAACTGCACTGCACATAGTAGGTATTCAATAAAGATGGAATCAATGAATAAATGAATAGATGGCTGAATTAAGTGAAATGACTGAGTAAGTGTCTTAAATCTGTATTTTGATTACTAAAGCCTTCTGGAATCGTGAAATTTCATAATTGTATGAGACTTAATGTCTTTTTTTTTTCTTTGAGACAGTCTCACTCTGTCACCCAGGTTGGAGTACAGTGACCCAATCTCGGCTCACTACAACCTCCACCTCCTGGCTTCAAGCGATTCTCCTGCCTCAGCCTTCCGAGTAGCTGGGATTACAAGTACCTGCTATGACGCCCAGCTAATTTTTTGTGTTTTTTAGTAGAGATGGGGTTTCAGCTGGGCACGGTGGCTCACACCTGTAATCCTAGCACTTTGGGAGGCTGAGATGGGCGGATCACAAGGTCAGGAGAGCGAGACCATCCTGGCTAACATGGTGAAACCCCATCTCTACTAAAAATACAAAAATTAGCCGGGCACGGTGGCAGGCGCCTGTAGTCCCAGCTACTCAGGAGGCTGAGGCAGGAGAATGGCGTGAACCTGGGAGGCAGAGCTTGCAGTGAGTGGAGATAGGGCCACTGCACTCCAGCCTGGGCGATAGAGCCAGACTCCATCTCAAAAAAAAAAAGAAAAAAAAAAAGAGATGGGGTTTCACCATGTTGCCCAGGCTAGTCTCAACCTCCTGACCTTGTGATTTGCCCACCTTGGCCTCCCAAAGTGTGGGGATTACAGGCGTGAGCCACTGCGCCCGGCTTAAATGTCTTTTCAAGAACAGAAATAGGTCTGAATTGGGAGAAAAAAACTTGTCACTTTGTTAGATTTCTAAGTTTAAGCCATTAGTCTTTATTACATCATAAAGGATGAAGAAGTATATTTTTATATATGCCTACATTTGCTGAGGAGGCTAGTCCTGATCAATATTTTTCTGAAAGATGGTGAAAGGTAGAGCAGACTTCAAGTCAACATTTTTACTGCCTCTCCTACTTCAGTGAAGCTAACATCAATGGCTTATACTACGTGCAAAGTTACCTTTGGTTTTGTTTACTGGTCTATGTCCTAAGATAGGCAATGCAGCTACCTATTGTATATTCAGATCAAGTCTTGGGGACTAGCATGGTTCTAAAATGTTGACAGCTTCCTGGAGACAAACTGATAAAGAGAAAACACTGGAATTCTAGTTATTTTTGTTGGGAAGGTAAAGGCCGAGTTGCAGAATTTATTGCAGCATAGATTCTTAAAGAGTTTTGCTAAATAAAGACAACCAGGTAAAAGTGGTTTTAGATTGAGCAACTCTATGTAAAATGCTTACAACAGTGCCTGGCACAGCGTAAGTGCTATAAATGTTAGCTGCTATTTGTTATCATCATTATTATACTGACACTCACCATTTTATACCAACAAATATTTAATAGCCATACATATACATCTATACAAATCAATCTGTATGATACCAAGAGAAGAAACAGCTTTTTATAGGAAATTTATAGTGATACATTTTGAAGAATGAAAGACAGAAAGTTAAATTGTTACAGAAAAAAATACTCTTTCTTTGAGGAAATGTCCTTTGCTAGTTCGGTTGGAGCTCTGCATCGAAGGTTGAGAAAAGTTTATAGTCTATGGTTTTCCAAATGAGTTAAAAACAGAAATAACAATACCTAAGATAACAAACAGGCACCAGTTATACAGTAATAATTTATTGCTTTTCAACAATTCTGGTGTGATAAAATTTAACTGAACCAAACTCCCCATATATTTTGAATGTGAAAATCAAGTTTCCAGGGAAGTCAGATACTTGAGGCAGGGCCTGTAAAGTATCCTCCTTTTTAATTTTTTTTCCAGATGAAGGTAGAATGCCAAGAGAGGCCAAGAGAAAAACAAATAACCAGCTGCCTACAGACCTGCCTTCATAGGAATGTCCTTTGCCTTCATCTATGTGTGCCTCCATTTCTGAATGCCTTTATTTCTGGATACTTTCCAGTCTATAAAAACAAAGGAAGGACAGATAAAAAAAGAACTGTACTACACTTCTACTGGACAATCAAGAGGTGAAAAACATTCTTTAGTGAGTTAAAATTGTTTTGCAGTCTCTTTGAAAGGAGTAGGCAAAAATCTTGAAAAAGTCCTGATTATTAGTAGAGATTGTCTTAGAAAGGTTAACTTTTCACATTGGCAGGAAGTAATACCCAAACACCACAAAATTTAAACTTATCTCCAATATGTAGATAGAAAAATCTATCCATGGGGCACTAGGCCTTTCTTATTTACCTTAAAATATACTGTTTCCCTCCTTCCTCCTAGCATTCTCTCCTAGGAAAAGGTTCTATGACTTTTGCATTCTTTTTTTTTTGAGACAAGGTCTTGCTACATTGCCCAGGCTGGTCTTGAACTCCTGGCCTCAAGGGATCCTCTGACCTGAACTTTTTTTTTCAGACAGAGTCTTGCTCTGTTGTCCAGGCTGTAGTGTCACAATACTGGCTCACTGCAACCTCCGCCTCTTGGGCTCAAGTGATTCTCCTTCCTCAGCCACCAAAGTAGCTGGGATTAAAGGCGCCTGCCACCACACCCAGCTAATTTTTGTAATTTTAGTAGAGACAAGGTTTCACTATGTTGGCCAGGCTGGTCTTAAACTCCTAACCTCAAGCGATCTGCCTGCCTTGGCCTCCCAAGGTGCTGGGATTACAGGTGTGAGCCACACCGCCCAGCCCTGAATTCTTTGTTTGTTTGTTTTCTTGAAATAAGGTCTTACTCTGTTGCCCAGGCTGGAGTGCAGTGGTGTGATCAAAGCTCAGTATAACCTCAAACTCATGAGCCCAAATGACTCTCCTGCCTCAGCCTCCCAAGTAGCTAGGACTACAGAAGTGTGCCACTATGCCCTGCTAATTTTTAATTTTTTTTGTAGAGACAGGGTCTTGCCACTTTGCCCAGGTTGGTCTCAAACTCCTTGGCTCAAGAGATCTCCTGCCTTGTGAATCACTGAGCAGACCCCAGCATGCATTCTTTTTTTTTTTTTTTTAATTTACTTTTTCTTATTTTTTAAGTTTAAAGGAATGTTAAATTCCACAGATTATTATTATTATTATTATTTTTGGAGACAGAGTCTTACTCTGTCTTCCAGGCTGGAGTGCAATGGCGAGATCTCGGCTCACTGCAATCTCCGCCTCCTGGGTTCAAGACATTCTCCTGCCTCAGCCTCCTGAGTAACTGGGATTACAGGTACCCACCACCATGCCCAGCTAATTTTTGTATTTTAGAAGATATGAGGTTTCACCATGTTGGCCAGGCTGGTCTTGAACTCCTGCCTCAGCCAGCATGTATTCCTAATAGTAGACAACACAGTAGGAATTTGGAATGCCTGAATGTTTATCTATTAAATAGATTGTTTTTTGAGACAGGGTCTTGTTCTGTCACCCAGGCTGGAGTGCAGTGGTATGATCATAGCTCATTGCAGCCTCAACCTCCTGAGCTCAAGCAATCTTCCCATCTGGGCCTCCCAAAGCAGATACTACAGGTGTGTACCACCACATCCAGCTAATTTTTTTTTTTTTTTTTTTTAGAAATGGGGTCTGGCTATGTTGGCCAGACTAGTCTGAAACTCCAGGGCTCAAGCAATCATCCTGCCTTGGCCTCCCAAAGTTCTGGGACTACAAGCATGAGCCACTGCTCCTGGTTGAAATACTTTAATTTTTTTTTTTTTTTTTTTTTTTTTTTTTTTTTTTTTTTTAGATGGAGTCTAGCTCTGTTTCCCAGGCTGGGGCGTAGTTGCACGATCCTGGCTCACTGCAAGCTCTGCCTCCCAGGTTCACGCCATTCTCCTGCCTCAGCCTCTTGAGTAGCTGGGACTACAGGTGCCTGCCACCACGCCTGGCTAATTTTTTGTATTTTTAGTAGAGATGGGGTTTCACCGTGTTAGCCAGGATGGTCTTGATCTCCTGACCTTGTGATCCGCCTGCCTTGGCCTCCCAACGTGCTGGGATTACAGGCGTGAGCCACAGTTCCTGGCCAATACTTTATTTTAAAGTACAAAGACTGCATACATTTTGCTTGAGGTTCTTAGTGCTTCAAGAGATCCACCAATATCCTAAAGGAATCCTTTCCATGAATTGGTAAAGTTTGTGAATATATAATGTTAAAAAAAAATAAGAATGACCAGGCACTGTGGCTCATGCCTGTAATCCCAGCACTTTGGGAGGCCTAGGCGGATGGATCACAAGGTCGGGAGATCGAGGCCATCCTGGCTAACAGGGTGAAACCCTGTCTCTACTAAAACTACAAAACATTAGCTGGGGGTGGTGGCGGGTGCCTGTAGTCCCAGCTACTTGGGAGGCTGAGGCAGGAGAATGGCGTGAACCCGGAAGGCGGAGCTTGCAGTGAACCGAGATCGTGCCACTGCGCTCTAGCCTGGGCGACAGACCAAGACTCCCTCTCAAAAAAAAAAAAAAAAAAGAAAAAAAAGAGA
Organism: Rhinopithecus roxellana; assembly: GCF_007565055.1. Lineage (NCBI taxonomy): Eukaryota > Metazoa > Chordata > Mammalia > Primates > Cercopithecidae > Rhinopithecus > Rhinopithecus roxellana. The sequence continues at coordinate 35,324,483 of NC_044556.1, read as the reverse complement.
TGTAGGTATTCTAGAGAAGGTAGAGCAAGATAAAGATTTTAACTTACAAGCCAGTGATTTTTTTTTTTTTTTTTTTTCCTGAGAGACAGTCTGGCTGTGTCTCCTAGGCTGGAGTACAGTGGCACCATCTCGGCTCACTGCAATCTCTGCCTCCTGGGTTCAAATGATTCTCCTGCCTCAGTCTTCTGAATAGCTGGGACTATAGGTGTGCACCACAAAGCCCAGCTAATTTTTGTGTTTTTAGTAAGGATGGGGTTTTACCATGTTGGCCAGGCTGATTTTGAACTCCTGACCTCAGGTGGATCCGCCTGCCTTGGCCTCCCAGAGTGCTGCAATTACAGGCATGAGCCACAATGCCCGGCTGCCAATGATTTTTCCAAAATAATTATGCGTCCCTGGGAAGGAAATAGGAAATGAAACATTTTGCATATAATTTGGATTTGTAGGTGGCCTTTCTAAGTAATTTATTAGAAGGTAAACAATAATTATGTAGAAAGAACCTGGTTGGTAAATATAATAATTATGAAATCTTATTAAATTTTTTTTGAGACAGGGTCTTGCTCTATTGCTCAGGCTGGAGTGCAGTGGCCCAATCTTGGCTCACTGCAAGCTCCGCCTCCTGGGTTCACGCCATTCTCCTGCCTCAGCCTCCCAAGTAGCTGGGAATACAGGCTCCCCCTACCACGCCCGGCTAATTTTTTTGTATTTTTAGTAGAGATGGGTTTTCACTGTGTTAGTCAGGATGGTCTCAGTCCCCTGACCTCGTGATCCACCCGCCTCGGCCTCCCAAAATGCTGGGATTACAGACGTGAGCCACCGTGCCCAGCAGAAACCTTATTAATTTACATTAACTAGCAGGAAAGCTGAATTAAGAAGATGTCTGAATCATACAATTACTAAAACTGCTCCCCGTTAATCTACCTGCCTCTCTTCCATCTCCATATTATTCTGTACACAGTTTACCAAGTGGAAGGAAGAAGGGCTTTTTGTTTGTTTATTGTTTTTGAGGTGGAGTCTCTCTCTGTCACCCAGGCTAGAATGAAGTGGCATGATCTCGGCTCACTGCAACCTCTGCCTCCCCAGTTCAAACGATTCTCCTCCCTCAGCCTCCCAAGTAGCTGGGACTACAGGCACGCTACCACACCTGGCTAATTTTTTTGTATTTTTAGTAGAGATTGGGTTTCACCATGTTGGCCATGCTAGTCTCGAACTCCTGACCTCAAGTGACCTGCCCACCAAGAGCTGGGACTATAGGTGTAAGCCACCACACCTGGCCAAGAAGTGCTTTATATGAAGAAGAAACAGCATGTAGAAAGGTTCAGCATTGGGACTATGAAGCAGTTCTGCATTTTCCTGCCTCATCATCCTCCTCATTCCCATCCTTTTCTATAACGTCAAGATTTTGAACAAAACAAATGAATGAAAATAATCCAGCACTTAAGAACAGAAGCTAAGAATTAAGTAGACCTAGATTTAAATATCAGTCTTTTTTTTTTTTTTGAGACGGAGTCTCGCTCAGTCGCCCAGGCTGGAGTGCAGTGGCGCAATCTCGGCTCACTGCAAGCTCCACCCCCCGGGTTCACGCCATTCTCCTGCCTCAGCCTCCCAAGTAGCTGGGACTACAGGCGCCCGCCGCCATGCCCGGCTAATTTTTTGCATTTTTAGTAGAGACGGGGTTTCACTGTGTTAGCCAGGAAGGTCTCGATCTCCTGACCTCTTGATCTGCCCGCCTCGGCCTCCCAAAGTGCTGGGATTACATGCATGAGCCACTGCGCCCGGCCTAAATATAAGTTTTATAGTATTTATAAACTACAAATTACCCAATTTTGACTAAGCATAATTTAGTGATACCCCTATAAGTTCTGGCAGATGGAATGAGATTGCCCTAGGTTCTTGGTGAAGGCCTTTGTTTAGAAGCATGGTTGCAGTGACTGAGAATTCCCCCACTAACTCCTGTAGTCCACACTTCCCTCATTCCCCTGGATTCTGTTAAATGGTCTTGGTAGCCTGAATTATGCACTCCCATATTATGGTTAAAGCATACTTGGGCTGTGTTTCATTCATGTTATGGTCTTCCCTAGGTTGATCAAATGAGTAACTAGTGAAACAAATGAAATACATATAATAGAATTAGAAAGCTCCCAGGTTGACTAATCTTTGAATAGGAAACAGGAGCAAAACTCCATTATCTAGCTCATCTGAGCCTAATGGGAACATGAGATGAAGGCCATACCTAATCCTCTGCTTGGATGGCCACACTGATATGTTACCCATTTGCAATGTTTGGTTTTGTGCTTCTCATTGACCTCTTGTGTGGCATGTAACATCTCCAGATTCCAGTTCCTGCTGTGACTATAGCAAGTGTACATGCGGCAAGGTAATGAGCTATGTGTACAGGCGGAAATGGGGTAGTGGTGAAAACCATGGCTGCAAGCAGAATGGTGTATTCTGAGCTTGTTGAGTTACTATCCTTTTGGTTTTGGGGATAACTAAGTAGACTAGCTGTCCTAGTAGGTAGCATAGAACAGAGTATTCCTTGGCCAGGTGCAGTGGCTCACACTTGTAATCCCAGCACTTTGGGAGACTGAGGTGGGCAGATAACCTGAGGTCAGGTGTTCGAGACCAGCCTGGCCAACATGGTGAAACCTCGTCTCTACTAAAAATACAAAAATTAGCCAGGCGTGTTGGCAGGCAACTATAATCCCAGCTACTGGGGAGGCTGAGGCAGGAGAATCACTTGAACCCGGGAGGCGGAGGTTGCAGTGAACCAAGATTCTAAGATCGCACCATTACACTCCAGCCTGTGGACAAGAGTGAGACTTCATCTGAAAAAAAAAAAAAAAAAAAAGAACAGAGAATATTCCTACAAGATTTCCAGTTTCTTTCTTGCTATTAAATTAGAGGTGGTAAACAGTAAGAGGTATATGTATATCTCTAAGACTTTAAAGAGGACTCTCTCAAAGCAGTATAAAACTAAAGGCCTCAGACTGAGGCCATGAATTTAAGACACTAGAGAAAAAAGAACTTGTCCATTTAGTGGTGCAGTGTGGGGATGAAGGCTGTTTAGTGAGCCATTTCAGCCGCTGTGGCCATGGTGACAAAAATGGAAGCATGGGTCTTAGATGGGGGGAAATTATGAAGTTGTATGGAAATCCATCAGGTCTCTTAAACTCAAATCCTCATCTGCCAAAGGTAATAACGAAAGGAGTGTCTCCATACAGGGATGGGACTGCGAAAATGACCCTCATTCTGATATTCAACTTTTCCTTGGGGATCTTTCATAAATCACCCTGACCTTTCATAAATCACCAGAGGAAGCATTCTGCTTTTTACCTTTTTTTTTTTGAGATGGAGTCTTACTCTGTTGCTGGACTGCAGTGATGCAATCTCAGCTCACTGCAACCTCTGCCTCTGGGGTTCAAGCGATTCTCTTGCCTCACCCTCCTAAGCAGCTGGGATTACAGGTGCCTGCCACCATGCTTGACTAATTTCTGCATTTTTTTTTTTTTTTTAGCAGAGACGGGGTTTCACCATGTTGGCCAGGCTAGTTTCAAACTCTTGACCTCAAGTGATCAGCCCACCTCAGCCTCCTGAAGTGCTGGGATTACAGGCATGAGCCACCACACCCAGTTCTACCTATTTCTTTGTTTGTTTGTTTTTGAGATGGGGAGTTTCACTCTTCTTGCCCAGGCTGGAGGGCAATGGCGCAATCTCGGCTCACCATAACCTCTGCCTCCTGGGTTCAAGCGATTCTCCTGCCTCAGCCTCCCAAGTAGGTGGGATTACAAGTATGTGCCACCACGCCTGGCTAATTTTGTATTTTTAGTAGAGACGAGGTTTCTCCAAGTTGGTCAGGCTGGTCTCAAACTCCCGACCTGAGATGATCCACCGGCCTCGGCCTCCCAAAGTGCTGGGATTACAGGCGTGAACCACCACGCCTAGCCGGCTCTACCTATTTCTTAAATACTGCAGCAGAGACCATGGTGAAACAGACTGGTCTGCTGGCTGCCACGTTTTGTTGGCCCCACCCCACATCTGCCTGCTTAGTCCTTCTTTTCTTTTTTTTTCTTTTTTTGAGACAGAGTCTTGCTCTGTCTCCCAGGCTGGAGTGCAGTGGCAAGATCTCGGCTCACCGCAAGCTCTGCCTCCCGGGTTCATGCCATTCTCCTGCCTCAGCCTCCAGAGTAGCTGGGACCATAGGCGCCCGCCACCATGCCCAGCTAATTTTTTCTATTTTTTAGTAGAGACGGGGTTTCACTGTGTTAGCGAGGATGGTCTTGATCTCCTGACCTCGTGATCCACCTGCCTTGGGCTCCCAAAGTGCTGGGATTACAGGCGTGAGCCACCGTGCCCGGCCGCCTAGTCCTTATTTTCTAACTCCCACACAATTTTTTGCTGTTGTTGGTTCCTCCTTTATATTAATAAAAAATAAAGTTAGGAGTTTTAAGAATTCGATTTTTCTTCTGAATTAATGAATAATGTATTATGTAGAAATGTCAAGCAAGTTTGTGCTGTTATTAGTGCTGTATAGGGTAGTGCTTCATGTAGTACATTGTAAATGCTTGAATTTGGATGCCTAGAAGGGTATGGCACTCCTTTCCCCCATACTGCTTACCATTTCTTATTGACTTATACTGGGCTAATTAACTTTTTCTTGGTCCTTAAATGCTTCTCAGTTTGAATCCTTGATTTAGATTAAACTTGATTGACAGAAGTTCAGGGAACAGACTTACAAAATATGAGTGTTTGCTTTCATTTTTGGTTCTCCTGGAGTAGGCAGCTCTGTGACAGAAGCTATTTCCCCTGATCAGTGAGAAGGGCCTTCAACAATTCTTAACTCTTCCAAGTTCAGATGTAAAAAGGCATATCCAGAAGTGCCACCTTCCATCTGTTCCATGTTCCAAGTTTTTTTGTGTGAGGATTCTCTCTTTCTATAATGACTGATAATATCTACCATATAGAGGGAAACCTTTATACCCTACCCACAGGGTATGGCCTTATTCCATGACTGCAAAAAAACAAATAAAATAATCATATCAGAGTGCAATAACAGGTATAACATCTGAGCCCATGATTTGTGCAAAAGGTAAGACAGAGGGAGGGTAGGGAGGAAGGCGTCACTCTAATAGGCAGCTCAGAAGTAGGTGTGGTAGCTACTGCACCTCACCTTGGCACAGGTGTCACAGGTGTTGTGTGGTGCAGAGATCCATGGCAGATTTGGGGTTCTCAGAGGTAACCACAAATTGAATTGTATGCTTTATTTAAGCCTCATCTTGCTCACCAGTGCAGCAGTATGAAGGTACAGGTAGAACACCCAGGTCTGGATCCCCAGGCAGATATATACACAAAGACAGTCACTGTGATGTTAGAGGCCTCCTACACTGCATGCACCCCTTGGCTGAGTCACAGTAGGCTTGATGTGCAGTCGTCCAGTAATTCCAACTATCTGCTGCTGCTTTGGGTTAGGGCTTTAAAGTCCAGGTTCTCACACTGAATGATCTTATAGCATGGAATATGGGGACCAGGACACCCAGAACTTCCTAGAAATAGGTGACCTTAAAATTAAGCTGTTAGTTGGCTGGGCGTGGTGGCTCACACCCGTAATTCCAGCACTTTGGGAGGCTGAGGTGGGTGGATCACCTGAGGTCAGAAGTTCGAGACTAGCCTGGCCAACACGGTGAAACCCCATCTCTACTAAACATACAAAAATTAGCCTGGTGTGGTGGCACATGCCTGTAATCCCAGCTACTTTGGAGGCTGATGCAGGAGAATTGCTTGAACCCAGGGGGCGGAGGTTGCAGTGAGCTGAGATCACGCCACTTCACTCCAGCTTGGGTGAAACAGTGAAACTCCATCTCAAAAAAAAAAAAAAAAAAAAAAAAATTTAAGCTGCTAACAAAACCATGTCCCATCATCTTTGTCCCCAACTTAGCTGACTAGAGACTGATAACTACCCCAAATTCAGATAAGCAGGGGGTAGTTCTCTGTGGTGAAGCTCTGGTTTCAATGGCAGCTTTCATGGCACATGCTTTCATAATGGTTGTTTCACTCTATTAACATAAAAGGAAACCAAAACAGGGTTTTTCTAAGTCAAGATGGCCTTAAATTCTATTGATTAGTCTCCTATGGTATTAATAGTTACAAATGACAATTTCTACTTGTGTATTTTTGGTGAAAACTAAATGATGACACTTTTTTTCTTTTTCAGGCAGAGTCTTGCTCTGTTGCCAAGGCTGGAGTGCAATGGCCCGGTCTCAGCTCACTGTAAACCTTCACCTCCCAGGTTCAAGTCATTCTCCTGCCTCAGCCTCCCAAGTATCTGGGACTATAGGCGCCTGCCACCACATCTGGCTAATTTTTGTATTTTTAGTAGAGACAAGGTTTCACTATGTTGGCCAGGCTGTTCTCAAACTCCCGACCTCATGATCCATCCGCCTTGACCTCCCAAAGTGCTGGGATTACAGGTGTGAGCCACTGTGCCTGGCCATGATGACTACTTTCTGATGACTCGAGACAATACTGATTATGTGACCTTAGGGACGTTACTTAACCTCTCTCTATCTGCATATGTCTATAAAATGGGGATTGTAACAGTTCCTAGTTTATAGCATTTTTGTGAGGAATTAATGAGTGTTACTACATCTGAAGTGCTTACAGCAATGCTTAGCATATGGTAAGTATTCCAGAAATCTTGGCTGTCATCAATTTACTATTGTTATTATTGAACTCCCCATCCCATTTGCCTAAAATACTTTACTAGAGATGGAAAGAAGAAAGGAGGGAAGGGAGGGAGGAAAGAAGGGAGGCAGGGAAGGTACTCATGGTTAGGACTTTTAGTAGCTAGGGGTCAAGGAAGAAAACAGATCTGGCAAATACATAGGACCATCTCTAGAAAGAATGCTTCCTAGAAAAGATCCTAAACAGCGACGATGTAGGTTACAAAGAGCACAGGTCAAAACTATCCTCCTGGGCTAGCAAAGACAAGGAGCAGGAGTCAAGCCATATCAGACCAGAGTGGGAATTAGAATGACGTAGATTGAGCCTCAAGTAATCTGGTTGAAAACAAATTGAATTTGAAGATAAACAGGTCAAAAAGGAATATTCTCAGCTGCTTGTTTTCCATATGGATTGTTTTGCCACCTTTAAAGTTTTAAAGCAGTACTGTCAGATTTTCATAAAATTTTAGGTATGTTTCAAACTTTTGTGCTTTTTAATCTAAATTAATTCTTAGATGATTATTAAGAAGCAATGTAAATGTCTCATATTATCAAGCCATTGCAAATATATATATATATATATATATATATATATATTTTTTTTTTTTTTTTTTTTTTTTTGAGACAAAGGCTTGCTGTCGCCCAGGCTGGAGTGCAGTGTGGCACGATCTCGGCTCACTGCAACCTCCACCTCCCAGGTTCAAGCAATTCTCTGCCTCAGCCTCCCGAGTACTGGGATTACTGGGATTACAGGCACCTGCCACCATACCCGGCTAATTTTTATATTTTTACTCTTGACCTCATGATCCACCTGCCTCAGCCTACCAAAGTGCTGGGATTACAGGCGTGAGCCACCACACCCAGCCTGCAAATATTTAAAAAGTAGTAAACAGCGGCCAGGCGTGGTGGCTCACGCCTATAATCCCAGCAATCTGGAAGGCCAAGGCGGGTGGATCTGAGGTCAGGAGTTTGAGACCAGCCTGACCAACATGGTGAAACCTAAAAATACAGAAATCAGTCAGGTATGGTGGTGCACCCCTGTAAGCCTAGCTACTCAGGAGGCTGAGGCAGGAGAATCGCTTGAACCCAGAAGGTGGAGGTTTCAGTGCGCCGAGGTCGCACCACTCCTCTCCAGCCTGGGCGACAGAGTGAGATTCCGTCTCAGTGGAAAAAAAACAGTATGTACAATATGATTCCTTAAGAAACATATATATGTGTATGTGTGTGTCTGTGTCCGCACAAAAAAATTCTCAAAGACCTAGAGAAGCAGTAAAGTAAATCCCTGGCCACCAGAATAACTAAACATACAAAAAACCAGCAGTTGGAAACAATAATTTTTGACTCATTTGTCATGTTGAAGAAATTTTTATTGCAAACATTTTGTTTTCTAGCAAACTATTTTGACCGCGTCATGTCATGTCAGTAGAGTGCCAAGGAAGTAACTGATTAGGATACTAAACTGGTGCAGGCTGGTAAGATAAGTGATAGGTCAAAACAGAGCAAGGAGAGCTGAAGAGAAATGGGGAGGTCAAGGGAGGAGCTTAGAGTGCATCTCACGAATACTGAGTTAGTCTTTCTTTAAAGAATGGCAAAATTCACCCTACATCGAGACACAGGCCTTTGAAAGCAGGAGGACTACACCTGACATATAACCTGAAATTAGATGATGATACTCTGAATAAGAGGGCTCTCAACTTTAAAAAAAAAAGTTTTTAGGATTGACATTATCTTCTTTACTCCAGGTATGTGCTTAGCAAACCCTTTCTTCAAATATGGTTCAAAAGCAAATCACATTTTCCATATTCCCTATTAAATTATTATATATTATGGGGGGGCGCAGTATTCTTAATGACAAAATACTATGTTTAAAAAGAATCCTTTCCTAAAAGAAATCAGGAAGATAATTCCATTTACAATAGCTACACAAAAATAAGATACTTAAGAATAAACTTAACCAAGGAGGTTAAAGATCTCTAAACTGAAAACTATAAAACCTTGATGAAAGAAACTGAAGAAGACACAAAGGAATGGAAAGACATTTCATGTTCATGGGAGAATTAATATTGTTGAAACACCCATACTACCCAAAGTGATCTACAAACTATAGTCTCTATCTAATACCTATGATATATTTCACAGAAATAAAAAAGACAGCCGGGCGCGGTGGCTCACTCTGTAATCCCAGCACTTTGGGAGGTCAAGGAGGGGGGATCACCTGAGGTCGGGAGTTCGAGACCAGCCTGACCAACATGGAGAAACCCCATCTCTAATAAAAATACAAAATTAGCCAGGCGTGGTGGCACATGCCTGTAATCCCAGCTACTTGGGAGGGTGAGGCAGGAGAATCGCTTAAACCTAGGAGGCGGAGGTTGCGGAGAGACGAGATTGTGCCATTGCACTCCAGTCTAGGCAACAAGAGTGAAACTCCATCTCAAAACAACAACAACAACAACAACAACAACAACAACAACAACAAACAAATCATATGGAGCCACAAAAGACTCAAACAGGCAAATAAATCCTGAGCAAAAATAACAAAGCTGAGGCATCACAGTACTTGACTGCAAAATATACTACAAGGGTATAGTAACCAAAGCAGCATGGTATTGGCATAAACACAAACACAGAGACCAATGGAACAGAATAAAAAACCCAGAAATAAATTCATGCATCTATGGCCAACTGTTTTGCAACAAAGGTGCCAAGAAAACACACTGGGAAAAAGACAGTTTCTTCAATAAATGGTACTGGGAAAACTGGAAGTTACATGCAGAAGCCGAAGACTAGACCCTGTCTCCATCATATACACAAATCAACTCAAAATGGATTAAAGACTTAAATACAAAACTTGAAACTATGAAATTACTAAAAGAAAACATAAGGGAAATGCTTTACAACATCGGGTTGGGCAAGGGTTTTTAAAATAAGATCTCAAAGCATAGACAACAAAAGCAAAAAATAGACCAATGGGATTATATCAAACTGAAAAGCTTTTGTACATAAAAAGGAAGCAAGTAACAAAATGAAGAGACAATCTACAAAATGGAAGAAAATATAAGCAAACTATACATCTCACAAGGAGTTAATATCTGAAGAATATATAAATAACTTAATTCAACAATGAAAAACAAATTATCTTGATTTAAAAGTGGGCAAAAGACCTTAATAGGCATTTCTCAAAAGAAGACATACAAATGGCCAACAGGTACATGAAAAAATGCTCAACATCACTAATCATTAGGCAAATGCAAATCCAAATTACAATGAGGTATCACCTCACTCTAGTTAGAATGGCTATTAACAAACAGGCTGGGGCATGGTGGCTCATGCCTATAATCCCAGCACTTTGGGAGGCTGAGGCAGGTGGATCATTTGAGGTCAGGAATTCAAGGCCAGCCTGGCCAACACAGTGTAACCCCGTCTCTACTAAAAATACAAAAATTAGCCAGGTATGGTGGCACCTGCCTATAGTTTCAGCTACTCGGGAGGCTGAGACAGGAGAATTGCTTGAACCCAGGAAGCAGAGGTTGCAATAAGCCAAGATTGCACCACTGCACTGCAGCCTGAGTGACACAGTGAGACTCTGCCTTTAAAAAAAAAAAAAAAAAAAAAAAAAAAAAAGACAAAAGAAAACAAGTGTTGGCAAGGATATGGAGAAAAGACAACACTCACACATTTTTGGTGGAATTACAAATTAGTACAGCAGCTATGGAAGATAGTCTTTAATCCATTTTGAGTTGATTTGTGTATATGGTGGAGACAGGGTCTAGTCTTATTCTTCTGCACGTGACTTTCCAATTTTCCCAGCACCATTTATTTAAGAGACTTTTTCCCAATGTGTGTTCTTTGCACCTTTGTTGAAAATTTTTACCTCAAAACATTAAAAATAGAAGTCCCACTAGTGGCTATGTATTCAAAGGAAATGAAGTCAGTTACATTGAAGTGGTATCTGCCCTCCTATGTTTATTGCAGCACTATTTACAATAACCAAGTTATGGAATCAACCCAAATATCTAACAGTGAATGAATGAATAAAGAAAATGTGAGGCTGGGAACGGTGGCTCATGCCTGTAATCCCAGCACTTTGGGAGACTGAGGTGGGTGGGTCATTTGAGGTCAGGAGTTTGAGACCAGCCTGAGTAATATGGTGAAATCCTGTCTCTACTAAAAATACAAAAATAGCCAGGCATGGCAGGTGCCTGTAATCCCAGCTACTTGGGAGGCTGAGGCAGAAGAATCGCTTGAAACTGGGAGGCAGAGGTTGCAGTGAGCTGACATTGCATCACCGCACTCCAGCCTGGGGGACAGAGTGAGACTCAGTCTCAAAAAAAAAAAAAGAAAAGAAAAAGGAAAAAAAAGAGAAAATGTGGTACATATGGATAACAGAATATTATACAGCTGTAAAAAAGCATGAAATCTTGCCATTTGTGAAAATATGGTTAAACCTGGAGGACATTATGTTAAGTGAAATAAGCCAGACACAGAAAGATAAATACTGTATGATCTGTGGAATCTAATTTTTTTAAAGTAAGAGTTTATATCCCACAAGCAAAGAGAAGAGTGGTTATCTGAGACTAGAAAGGGGAGAGGGGAAAGGAGGAGAGGGAGAGGCTGTCAACAGGTATAAAGTGACAATTAGATTGGAAGAATAAGTTCTGGTGTTTTATTGCACAGTAGGGTTGCTGTTAACAATAAGATATTGTATATCACAAAACAGCACAAGGTGAGAGATATGCTAAGTACCCTGATTTGATCAGTATACAACATTTGTTTGTATGGAAACACCAAACTGTAACCCAGAATATGTACAATTACATATTACATATATGTGTATGTGTGTGTCTGTGTGTGCACAAAAGAATTCTCAAAGACCCAAAGAAGCAGTAAAGCAAATCCCTGGCCACCAGAATAACTAAACATACAAAAAGCCAGCAATTACAATGAAAATTTAAAAAAAAAACCCAAAAAACAATTACAATGTGTCAATTAAAAAAAGAATTCTTTCCTGTATTATTGTTACTAAAATGGGCAAAATAGCACCTTCCTATTTATTACATCACAGAAATGGTGAAGTAACTGAAAGAATGTAAGTTAAGTAGGTGAATTCTGGAGAACACACTGTAATTTTATCTTTTTTCAGATAAAGCAACAGAGCAACTTACTCAGCTTAAAGAGTACCTATATCATATTTTTTTGAAGTTTGCATTTGCATTTCTTATTGCATCACTAACTTACGAAGTTATAACTCTTACCTTGAAATCTTCCCAAGTTTTGCTCACTTAACAAGCTTGCAAACAACAGTCCGGCACTTTCCTGAGGCAGATTACCATAGCTGCATCCAGTCTATCAACCTTTAAAACAGAAAGGTGAATCCTAAGAATTTTGTGATAGTCATAAATCTAAAAGCCAGTAGAAAGCACCAGGTCTTCTCTGGTTCTGATGTAATTATTCTTTTTTTTTTTTTTTTTGAGACAGAGTCTCGCTCTGTCACCCAGGATGGAGTGCAGTGGCACAATCTCTGATCACTGCAAGCTCCACCTCCTGGGTTCATGCCATTCTCCTGCCTCAGCCTCCCGAGTAGCTGGGACTACAGGTGCCTGCCACCATGCCCGGCTAATTTTTTGTATTTTTAGCAGAGACGGGGTTTCACTGTGTTAGCCAGGGTGGTCTCGATCTCCTGACCTCATGATCCGCCTGCCTCGGCCTCCCAAAGTGCTCGGATTACAGGCCTGAGCCACTGCGCCCGGCCTGATGTAATGATTCTAAAAGACCCCCATGACAAAATATTTTATCTTAAAGATTGTACTTGTTCTTTACACTTAAAGAAACTGAGTTTCTGATCATGCCAATCATTAGATGGGAGGCCTCAGACAAGTCTTTTAGCGTCCCTGGGCCTTAATTTCCATTTCCATAAAAAGTCAGGAGTGCCTTAGAAGATCTCCAATTTCCTCTCCACTCTGATTTCTCATCCTATGCTTCCTAGTTCATTTCTTCAATGTTGTGTGCCTCAAATCAGGAAGAAAATCTGGCAGAAGAGCAAGAATTTTACCTGTATTATTTTATTATTTTCAGCAGCTCACCCACCCACCCTGTTTCTATTTTTCCAGGTAACAGCCTTGGAGTTGCTTTTGATTTTTCCCTTTTATGTACTTTAGACAAATTATGACATTAATTCATAAATACTTATAGAACACTTTCAAAGTTTTACTAATTACTTCTTCTGCAGATACTGTCTCATTTGATTAACACAACAGTTCGGACTAGTAGGTATTATTTTTAATTTATCTGGCGAGGAAACCAAAGCCCAAGAAAGTTCAGTGAGTTAACTGCCCAGAATAACACAGATAGCAGTTATAGGACCAGATCTTCTTCTTTTTTTTTTCTTTGCACTCTGTCACCCAGGCTGGAGTGCAGTGGCACGATCTTGGCTTACTGCAACCTCTGCCTCCTGGGTTCCCAGTGATTCTCCTACCTCAGCCTCCTGAGTAGCTGGGATTATAGGTGCCTGTCACCACGCCAGGCTAATTTTTGTATTTTTAGTAGAGACGGGGTTTCACCATGTTGGTCAGGCTGGTCTTGAACTCCTGACCCCGTGATCCGCCTTCCACAGCCTCCCAAACTGCCAGGATTACAGGCATGAGCCACTGTGCCTGGCCTATTTATTTATTTATTTGAGATGGAATTTCGCTCTTGTTGACCAGGCTGGAGTGACCAGTCAGCGTGATTTCAGCTCACTGCAACCTCCACCTCCCAGGATTACAGGCATGCGCCACTACAACCGGCTAATTTTGTATTTTTAGTAGAGACAGGGTTTCACCAATGTTGCTCAGGCTGGTCTTGAACTCCCGACCTCAGGTTATCTGCCTGCCTCGGCCTCCCAAAGTTCTGGGATTATAGGCGTGAGCCACTGTGCCCAGCCTAGGCCTATTTTTTTTTTTTTTTTTTTTTTTTGCATTTTTTCGTAGAGACAGGATTTGGCCATGTCGGCAAGGTTGGTCCTGAACTCCTGACCTCAGGTGATCCACCCACCTCCGCCTCCCAGAGTGCTGAGATTACAGGCGTGAACCACCGTGCCTGGCCAGGACCAGGTCTTCTGATTCTGAAGTCTTCTTTTCACAACACTAAAATCTATTAAGGCAGATCCAGGTTTTGTAGGGCCTGAGGTATCTATATTTTGATGACTATCTATCTTCAAGGATAGGAGTACAAAACTGCAATACAACACAAAGTATGATCCTGTTGAACACACTGTTAAGGCCCCTCTCAGAGCCTCCTTGGGGTCTATTCAAGGGAAGGGCCTCTAGGGTTAATCTTTAGGGTTAGGTTTCATGTAGTGTTTTCTATATGGTAAGACATTGCAAAATAAATACTAATTTTTTTTTTTTCTTTTGAGACAGAGTCTCACTCTGTTGCCCAGGCTGGACAGGCTGGAGTGCAGTGGCACCATCTCGGCTCACTGCAACCTCCACCTCCTGGGTTCAAGTGATTCTTCTGCCTTAGCCTCCCAAGTAGCTGGGAATACAGGCGCGTGCCACTACACCCGGCTACTTTTTGTATTTTAAGCAGAGACAGGGTTTCACCATATTAGCCAGGCTGGTGTCGAACTCCTGACCTCATGATCTGTCCACCTCGTGTTTTTTTTTGTTTTGTTTTGTTTTGTTTTTAGATGGAATCTCACTCTGTTGCCCAGGCTGGAGTACAATGGTGAGATCTTGGCTCACTGCAATCTCTGCCTCATGGGTTCAAACAATTCTCCTGTCTCAACTTCCTGAGTAGCTAGTACTACAGGCGTGTGCCATTACGCGTGGCTAATTTTTCTATTTTTAATATTGGCAGGGTTTCACCATGTTGGCCAGGCTGGTCTCAAAATCCTGGCCTCAAGTGATCCGCCCACCTCAGCCTCCCAAAGTGCTGGGATTACAGGCTTGAGCCACCACGCCGGCCTGCAATAAATACTAGTTTTATTATCATAATAACCCTGAGGTAGGTATTATCCTTGTTTTACAGAGTTGGGAGTCAGGCTTGGAAAGGTAAAATGACTTGCCTGAAGACATAGAGCTGGTAAGTGCAAGAATCAAATTTGGAACTCAACAGATCTGGCTTTCAAGTCTATATTGTCAATCTACCATCCTATGGGGCTCTATAAGCCTGCTTTTGAGGTTTCCTGAGATTCATCTTATTTAACCACTTCTCACTACATTCCATAGAACAGGGCCTTATAAATGTACATCTAAACCAGACTCAGGATCCTGTCTCTCTAACTTAATTCTGCTTACCATCTACCTGAATGTTGCTGCCACCCTAGCACTGCTCTTGTAAGTCCTGGCTGCCCCAATGACCCGAAATGCCTTCCCTTTCTGTAAAAAGCAATTACTGAATTACTAGTAGTACTTGGCCGTGGATGCCATACTGTCTTCTAACACACTGAACTGTTATTGGAAAGCACACAGGACCTCTCAGGACCTGATTCTCCAATCTGTACTCTTCTTCAATCTCAAGCTCTTCATTTGCAAAACAGAAACCATAAGGCCTACCTCCCCGGGTTGCTGTGAGAATTGAGGGGGAGGGTAAGTGAGGGGGTGAGTCCTGGAAGGGAGGAAGACACGAGGGAAGGGCAGGGTCCTGGCAAGCAGCAAGTGCTCAACAGATGTTGGTTAATTTGTGCCTGACCCAGTCTCCCCCAAAAACTTGCAAGCTTTTTGAAGGCAGGGGCCTTGCCTCATACTTTTTTGGTATTTCTCAAAAGTCCTGGACATCAGAGACACTCCATGGTTATCTGATCACTTCAACACACACGTTGGTTATCCGGTCAAAGCGGCTATTACGATAAAAACAGGCTCTGGGGTGTGACTTCAAATGCTGGCCGCTGACAAGCTGGGCCGTCTGGAAAGTTACTACACCTCTCTGAGCCTCGGGTCCCTTATTTACAAAATGTTCACGGCAGTGCCCACTTCACGGGGCTGTGAGGATTACAGAGGCTAATCCGGGTGAGGCGCATCAGCCCCAGCGCCGCCTGCCACGATTCTCTCCGGCCCCACACACGCATCCTCCATAGGCGTCCGGCCCCTGCGTTCCCGCTTCTCCACGTGGCCGCGGTGCACACCCCAACCCACCGGCCAGTCTCCCCACCCTCTTACCTGCTCTTCTTTCCCGACTCGTCTTTAATACCCACCAGGCGCCAACCGCCGCTGGCCTGGCTCTGTGGTGGCAAGTTGCATGGGTTCTCCCTTCAGGGCCTCCCCATGAGCCTACGAGGTCGGTTCTGTTACTGTCGCCACTTCAGAGGGAGGAAACAGGCCCAAAGGGTTGGGGAACTTTCCGAGGTCACTGAACTGGTGTCAGGCCCGGATTGGAATCCGAACACATCCCAGCCCGTGCCCGGCTCCACAGCGCCGGCCCCCGGCGTCTTCCCGGGTGTCAGCGGCACCCGCATCCATTCAAACGCTGCCCAGTCCCCGCTCCTCAGTCGCTTCCCGCTACTCCGCGCGCTCGTCTCCCCCCACCCGTCAGGGTCAGGCCTCTAGGTGACTTTTCCTTTTTCTCTGGCAGAAACTGAGGGGTGAGACCGACATTTGTGTTCCGAACGAGGGCAGGTTGCCTAGAGCTCGTCAGACAGGGACCAAGGGGCGAGTCTGGCAGGGTGCGATAGCTCCGCGTAGCTCTGCAGGGGCGCAGCGCGCGGGTCGGACTGGGACGCCGGTCACGTGGCGGGGAGGGGGGCGCCGGCGCGCGCGGGCGAGCTAGAGGGCGCGCGCGGCTGAGAGCGTGTGGAGATGCCGGCTACAGTGCGGGTGTCTGTGTGGCGGGGAGGGGGCGGCGGCCGGGAGAAACGACTCCGCCCCCTGTGCGCATGCTCGGGCCCCGGCGGGTTATAAGGCAGCCTCGCCGGCCCGACCAGACAAAGTGGTGAGCTGCTACGTGACTGGCTGGCTGCGTAGGTGCTGGAACAAGTAAACGAGGCAGCGAGCGAAGGACGGGAGTCGGACCCTGGGCCCCGTGGAACTCCAGCCCGCGCCACCACGTCACGCACACGCTCGGCGGTGCGATCCGCGCTTATAACGGTTAGTTGGGTAATAGCCGGCGGCACGCGGCGCGGACCCCACGGTGCCCTCGCTGCCGTGGTGGGGTCGGAGGGGACCTCCGGGGTTGGGAGACTTTGTCTCCGGGGGAGGGAGGGGGCCCAGCAGAGGGCATCGTGGTCATAGGCAGCCGCGTGGCCTCGGACTGCAGTGCTGGTGAAGGAGACCTTGAGGCGCTGGGGACAGCGCCTCTCAGCCGAGCCGCGGGCCTCGTGGTCATATGCCGGCCCCTGGCCTGGCCGAGGAGTTGGGTCGTAGTGCCCGGTGACGTTGGGGAAGTCCCATCCCCTCTAAGTCTTCAATAGGTTCCTCGAGAGATGCTTTGATCTGGAAAAGGGATAACATGAGGCTGCTTCACGTGGTACCTCCAGACTCTCCTGGCCGCTTCTGTTCCAAGGGAAAGGACTCGGGGCAGGAATTATTTATGATTTGTGACATTGTCCGCCCCAACCTTCTTGGTCCCCCGATTCTTGCCCCACGTGGTGACTTGCGAGAGTGATGCGGAGAGCCGCATTCCCCACAGCCAAGGCGTGACTGCAGGGTTCTAGTAGACTTTGCGGAGGGGACGGGGCAGCCCGCAGACTCCTGGGAGTGGTGCTGACGGGGGCTCTTTGTCATTCAACCTGTGGCTGCCAGCGTCCGCCGCAGCGCCCGCCGCAGCGCCCTTCTACTCATGGACTTAAGGCCGCCCTGTTGAGAGAAATCTGGAGGATAGCGTTTACACTTGGTCCGATGCAAGCTTTTTGTTCCAAGTACGTCTTTTTTTTTTTTTTTTTTCAGCATGCGTTTTAACATTTTATTACTTTGTTGTGACATATTTGATGGAACAAGCAGTTGCCAAAACTAATCTAAACCAGGAGACAAACTTGTTACTACTTTAGTCTTTCCTTGGGTTTCCAGTGGCTGATTAGAAACTGGGCTGCTACTGATAACAGTGAAATGTTTACACGCTACTTTATTTACTGTAACTTACTATAACTTGTTTTGATTTTTTTTTTTTCAAAAATTACTCTGGTTTCAACAATTTTTTTATCTCAACCACCAGACCGGTGAGGTGATGCAAAGACTATGTATCTTCAGTTTTTTAGTTAGGTGTTAAATAGTACTCATAAATGCAAGTCTTACACCCTGGGGCACAACTTTGCCTGCAGATTGCTATAGAAATGACCAGCAATTCAAGATATTTAGCACTGAAAACACGTAGTGAGTAAGATTTATTATTTACACAGAAGTTGAATATATTTCAGTAATTCATTTTGGGTTTAGGTAGATGCTGTTGTTTCATCAGATTGCAGTTACCTTTGTGAAATATGCAGGTTGATCTGAGGAGCATTTTGTAAGATTTTTATAGCTGAATAGATTTGAAGGTTTAGTTGTGCTTAACGGGGTAAGCTGTAATGTCCTTAAATAGATTAAAAAGGAAAAAAATCATCACTATAGGATGAAAACAAATGATTAGTGTTTCACTAATTTACATCTTTTAGCCTTCAAATATTAGGGCATATATTAGCCCTGGAAAGGATCCTAATGACCAGCTGATAAGGATCCCTTGTTTTACACATAAGGAAACCGAGGCTGAAGGGATTAAATGATCTAACATCTTAGGTCTGAAAACTTGTTATGGTTTGGTGGGAACTATGTGTGTCATTGAACTCATTTTTGTTAGATTGGCACTCCTGAGTTTTCTTTAGATTGTAAATTAGGATACAAATTATCTCAGCCTGAAAATAGATTTCTCAACTCCTTATGTTCCCATCGTGTTTTCAATTCACTTTACAATGCTCAGTCCTATGCAAGATTAAGGTCTCTGTGTAAATGCCTTCATAGCTGTCTTGTTTTTGTTGCAGTTGAGAGGACTAGGAAGATGAAACTTGGGTATGAGGAAAACAGTCCAGATTGTTGTGAATTTTGTATGTTCAGTTTGTTATTGCCTACCAGGCACCATGAGAGACTTAGGATTCAGCAGTGAACAAATTTCACCACTTGCCCTCCTAGAGTTATAGTCTAGCTGGAAAACAGATAAATATATAATTGCCACAGCAAATACTCTTTACAAACAAGTAGGGACTGTTATACTAGGGTAAGTACAGGTTCCTGTAGGAACAAATACTGTATTGTGTAGGTGTGAGGAGACACCCAACTTAGTATAGAAGCAATTTGGGTAGACCTCTCTGAGGAAATACTGTTTAACCTGAGACTTCAAGGATGAAAGAGCTAGCCAGGCAAGGCAGTGATGATGGGTGGAAAGAACATTCCAGACATGAACACTGAAGCTACACTTAGAGGTACAGGGTGTAATGCAAGAGCTGAAATAATTTTACTAAAGCTAAAGCATAAAAAAGTCTAAGAGAATAGAAAGAGATAGAAGTTGAAGAGATAGTATGAGAAAATGGAGGGCCTTGTAAGCCATTTTAAGGAATCAAGGAGGGTAAAAAATTTAAAGGAATTTTTAAGGAATCAAGGAGGGTAAAAAAATTTAAAGAAGGCTCTTATCTTGAAGCTGATTGAAAGCAGTTTAAGGATTTTCAAGCTGGGCACTGGTGACTCACGCCTGTAATCCCAACACTTTGGGAGGCGGAGGCAGGTGGATCACTTGAGGTCAGGAGTTCAGGACCAGCCTGGCCAACATGGTGAAACCCTGTCTCTATTAAAAATACAATACAAATAATTAGCTGGGTGTGGTGGCGTGCTTCTGTAATCCCAGCTACTTGGGAGGCTGATACAGGAGAACTGCTTGAACCCAGGAGGTGGAGGCTGCAATGAAAACTGAGATCGCACCACTGCACTTCAGCTCAGCTCAGGCAACAGAGCAAGACCGTCTCAAAAAAAGAAAAAAGGATTTTCAGTGGGGCTGGGGATAACCTGATTGGATTTTGCGTTTTAGGAACATCACTTTGTATGCAATGTGGAAAACAGGCTGAAAGGAGGCGTTGGAGTGGTGTGAGACCACGGTGATGGACAAGACAGGATTTGGTAGAGAAACAGACAGAATTTGGTGGAGACCAGATGTGGGAGACTGGGAAAGTCAAAGACATTAAGGATATAACGTTCAACATGTTATATCCTTATATCCTTTCTGGCTTGAACGAATATGAGTTTATTAGGTGGTATTTGTTTGTCTCCGTTTAACCAACAGGGACACTAAGAAGTTGCGTGACTAGACCAGGGCTGCTCAGCTTGTAAGGCTTGGAGACAAAATTCAAACTGTTGTTTTCAGTTTTTGTTGGCACCCCCTGAGAATGGTGTTTTTCTTTTTTCCCTTTTGAACAGTTAAGTATGGAAAATTTCAAAACACAAAGAATTGAGCGACACGATTTATCTCTTCCCCTATCTAATTTCCCCAGACCCTACTGGATTACTGTGAAGCAAATTCTGCAAATGATTTCATTTGTTTTATTTCAATATAGATATCTGAAAGATAACTCTTGAGAAAATCATAACCACAATGCCATTACCCTACCTTTGAAAATTAACCTCACCAAATATCCAGTCAGTATTCAAATATTCCTCAGTTGTTTTTAAATAATTGGTTGGTTTAATTTGGGATCCAATCAAGGTAACGTATTACGTTTGTTTGGGATGTCTCTTAAACTTTTTAATCTATAGGTTCCCTCATCTTAATTATTTTCCTCGTAATGTATTTTCCTTGTAAGGTTGGTGCAAACGTCATTGTGGTTTTTGCCATTACTTTTAATGGCAATTTAAAAACCACAATGACATTTGCACCAACCTAATATTTGTTGAAGGAACCAGGCCATTTTTCCTCCAGTTTCTCTCATCCTGAATGTTGATGAATATGTCCCTCAGGTATAGATTTCACATGTCCTAGTTTAATATGTCCCTCTATCCTTTGTATTTGCTGTAAATTGGTAGCTAGATTGAAGACTGAACAAATTTAGTTCAGGTTTGATTTCCGAGTGGGAGTGTTGGGGGAGAGGACAAGTATAATTCTTAGATATTGCTGTGTACTTCCTTCAAGAGGCATATATTTGGTTATCCCTTTTTCTACTACATTAATAGCCTGTTTTCATTATTTCACTAGTGGTTTGCAAGTGGAAATAATTATGGCTTTAATTCTACCATTTATTTTTAATTTAACTAGAATACCTCTATAAAGAGAGGTACAATTTGAATAGGAAGGACAAGTTAAAGTTTATGTTTTAATACAATATGGTATGTTATTGACACTGTCTTTTTCTGGAAATGTATTTAAATGTATCGAGGTATGGCCTCTTAAAAGGCCACTATTTTAAGTTGTAAAAGTGTTTTTAGCACTTGATGTTAACATTTCAAATGGCTTTTAGTATTTAGAATATTTAAAAATTTTGTCCTTAAATTGATGGCGTTTCTTTTGGACTTTCATGCTCTTTCTTGGAGGACTTTGCTGTTCCCACAGCTTTTAGGGAGTATCTAGTAGAATCACTACTAAATCCAAATCTCTAGCTATAAAAGGATTCCAGATTGTAAGTTCCTCAAGGACAGGGATTGAACACTCTTATTGATGATCTGCTTTTCTAGTTGCTTCCTGGGCATTTCAAACTTAATATGTCACTTAAAGCTCATTATCTCTGCCTGTTCTCAAGTTTCCTTCATCTCCAAACCTAGTTTTTTTCTTCTGATTCTACCATTCTTGAAGGTAGCCAGGCTTAAAACCTCTGAATCATCTTAATATTTCTCCTAGTAGGCCCCCCTGCCCTACCACATGCAGTTTCTGCCAATCCCTCATCGCTTTTGTTATTTCTTGTCCAACCCCCCACTTTTCATTTGTAATACTGCTACCTTGTTTATATATTTTTCTCTTTGCAGGGAGGGAGTGTTACAGCAGATTTTTACAATGAATGGGAGGACTAGTTTAGGTGGCATGTTTGGTTCCTAGTGTCATCCTGAGAAGAGTATATAAGTTATAAATCTATGAATTATACTTTAAAAATTTATAAAATCACTCTGTTGCCCAGGCTGGAGTATAGTGAAACCATCATGGTTCACTGCAGCCTCTAACTCCTGGGCTCAAGCAGAGCCACCTCAGCCTTTTGAGTAGCTAGGACTACAGGCATGGGCCATAATGCTCAGCTAATTTGTTTAAACATTTTTTTAGTGATAGGGTCTCGCTGTGTTGCCCAGGCTGATCTCAAACTCCTGGCCCCAAGCCATCCTCCTGCCTTGGCATCCCAAAGTGCTGGGATTATAGGTGTGAGCTACCCCACCTGTCCAGCAATAACAATCTTCTGGGATCACAGTATGCACAATGATAGGAAGGAAGGGTTCACATCCACCACACCAGTGAGGCAGCTGCATGGGCTGAACCATTGAAGGGTGTCACTGACCATTTGTCTTGCAGAGTAAGATCCAATTCTGTTGGTTATCTACACTATCATGTTGCTAATCACAACTCTTGATATTGCTGGAATCTGACTTAAAATTACAATGACTTAGCCTTTGTATAGGAGAATTTCCTCAAAATGTACTGATATTATAAGCTATATATTTGATCATTGGTTGAAAAATATGTCCTCCCTCTGATTTTGCTCTTCCTATACAAACCTTTTGAAGATTATTGAATGAATGAAAATCTGTACACTGCTCTGGTGTGTTAGACTATTTTGGAGAGTAACAGGGCCTTTATAATTTGTCTTTTCGAGTTTTGGGAACCAAAACTTATGTTTTTACTTTATTGACCTACTCTTCTCTTCCCGTATGAGAGGTTTTTATCCTGGGTCTGCATATTGATTCCCCAAGGTCTGTTGAATTCGGGGGGTCTGTAAACTTGTTTGGGGGAAGAATATTACATCTTTTCATTAATCTCTAATTAAAACTTGGAATTTCATTCAAATATGAATATAGGCAACAAATGCATGGTTGTATTAGCAGTACCTGTGACTTTGTCACCAACAGAAATCATGTACTTCATATCATAATGCAGCTGTTATAGCTATCTTGAAATTGTTTAAGCTTATCACTACCTCAAAATTACTGTGGTTATTAGACCCACTGCTGGATCTTATTTTATTTTTTAAAAGCACATTGTTAATTCCAGTTAAAGTGTTTTGACAGTTCTATCTTTGCATTTTATTTTATGCATTTAAAAACATTATTCTGGCTGGGCACGCTGGCTCACGCCTGTAATCCCAGCACTTTGGGAGGCTGAGGTCAGTGGATCACTTGAGCCCAGGAGTTCAAAAGCAGACTGGGCAGCATGGCGAAACCCTGTCTCTATTTGTTTAAGAAAAAAATAAAATTATATTAAAAAAAGAAAACATTCTGACAAGGGTTCTGTAGGAATCCCTGGCACCAAAGAGTCTAAGAACCCCTGCTCCTAACTTCTTTACTTCTGTTCCAAGGTTAGAATGAAGTTAGCCAGAACCTATGAAGCAACACAGCACACAGATGCTGATGTTATAGGATTTTACAGAATCATGATGACATTCCTTGGTTATTGACTTTGTTTTATTTACTAATCATCATAAATTCTGACCTCACAATGAGAGGGAACAAAATATTTGTGTATATGCTAAGAGAGAATAAAATGATTTTCACAAATTAAGGCATAATAATTTTCCTTTGAGGCTGGGCGCCGTGGCTCATGTCTGTAATCCCAGCACTTTGGGAGGCCAAGGCGGATGGATCACCTGAGTTTGGGAGTTCGAGACCAGCTTGACCAACATGGAGAAACCCCGTCTCTACTAAAGATACAAAATTAGCCAGGCATGGTGATGCATGCTTGTAATCCCAGCTAGTTGGGAGGCTGAGGCAGGAGAATCGCTTGAACCTGAGAGGCGGAGGTTGCAGTGAGCCAAGATTGTGCCATTGCTCTCCAGCCTGGGCAGCAAGAACGAAACTCCATCTCAAAATAATAATAATAATAATAATGATAATAATAATTTTCCTTTGTATTCAAGAGGCATATGTTTATGTTTCCAAAGGAGTTCATCTTAAGTGCCATAAGTTAAATGGAATATTGGGTGTCTTCACAGACTTGAGGGATTTTCTTGTACTGTTTTGGGTGTGTTCACAACCTCAAATGTACTTAAAATTGCTTCATACCTTGTCTTCAACAGGTCACTATTAGTGCAGGCCTTTATTTTGCTCAATTGGAAAAAAGAGGTTGATGAACCTAAAGTTTGAAATACCTGCCCTGGAAATTAGAAATGCACATCGTTACTTCAATCTATTGTGTTGTATGATGCTGTTGTTAGTATTTACTCTTTTTTTTTTTTTTTTTTTTTTTGAGACGGAGTCTCGCTGTGTTGCCCAGGCTGGAGTGCAGTGGCCGGATCTCGGCTCACTGCAAGCTCCGCCTCCTGGGTTCACGCCATTCTCCTGCCTCGGCCCCCGAGTAGCTGGGACTACAGGCGCCCGCCACCTCGCCCAGCTAGTTTTTTGTATTTTTTAGTAGAGACGGGGTTTCACCGTGTTAGCCAGGATGGTCTCGATCTCCTGACCTCATGATCCGCCCGTCTCGGCCTCCCAAAGTGCTGGGATTACAGGCTTGAGCCACCGGGCCCGGCCATGTGTTAATAAATTTAAATGGCCCACTTAGATATCGATTTGTTGAATATATTTTGGGTTGCTGTAGAAAATAGAACACATATCATTATTTATTCCAGAATATAATTTAGAATTCTGCCAAGCGAAACCTACTGTTGATGGAAGTAGCCCCCAACTTTCTTTTCTCCATGACATCTCATGTCATTTTATAAAATGTGAAATGGGTCTATATTTGGAAACTCCTGACCAACCAAGAAATAAATTAATGTGAAAGGGACATAGGACTCTTAACTTAGGTAGTAGCCAGTTTTTCAGTCTGTGAGAAGAAGGCAAAAATGAAGCATAAAAAAGGCAAAATTTGCTAGTATAATAATAGCTCAGAAAACATGGCGAAACCCCTTTCTACTAAAAATACAAAAAATAGCTGGGCGTGGTGGTGCATGCTTGTAATCCCAGCTACTTGAGAGGCTGAGGCAGGAGAATTGCTTGAGCCCAGGAGGCGCAGGTTGCAGTGAGCCGAGATCCTGCCACTGCACTACAGCCTGGGTGACAGAGGGAGACTCCCTCTCAAGAAAAACAAACAAAACAAAACAAAAACTTTTCTGCTTTTTTGACTGTAGAGGGCACTAGATCCAGAAAGCATTACATCACTGAAAGGTTTTTTTTCTGGTTTCATATTTTTCTCTACTTCTCAAAAACTGGGAAAAGTAGATTACCTGAAGTTCATCTAATGCTAACATTTGGTTGAGATACAGTGATTTTTTTTTTTTTAGACAGAGTCTCTCTCTGTCCCCTAGGCTGGAGTGCAGTGGTGCGATCTCGGCTCACTGCAACCTCCGACTCCTGGGTTCACGCCATTCTCCTGTCTCACCCTCCTGTGTAGGTGGGACTACAGGTGCCCACCACCACGCCCTGCTAATTTTTTGTTTTTTTTTTTTTTTTTTTTTTAAGTAGAGATGGGTATTCACCGTGTTAGCCTGGATGGTTTTGATCTCCTGACCTCGAGATCCACCCACCTCGACCTCCCAAAGTGCTGCGATTACAGGCATGAGCCACCGCATCAGGCCTATGATAAGATAAAGTGATTTTTTTTTTAAGTAGAAAAATAACCTCTCCCCTTAATTCATGATCTAAAAGCACACAGCTAAAATTAGTAGGGAAATATTGTTTACAAAGAAAGAAATACACATACAACTTATGTAGAGTTTTCAAGGTACTACCTAAGGAGCATTGAATAACGTCATGGAATGAATTATCTCCATGTGGCAAGTTATATTCAGAAAAATAGTAAGGATATTACCGTACCCTCCTCTATGTCCAACTGTTACAGTGAGCCTTATCAGAATATCTCTTCTTTTTTGCTTTCCGTCTTATGAGACAAAATATAGCCTCAATCTCTACTAATAAATATGAGAAGCATTAATGATACAACAGGATCAAGGAGGCCGGGCACAGTGGCTCAGGCCTGTAATCCCAGAACTTTGGGAGGCTGAGGCAGGCAGATCACGAGGTCAGGGGATGGAGACCATCCTGGCCGACATAGTGAAACCCCATCTCTACTAAAAATACAAAAATTAGCTGGTGACAGAGTGAGACTCTGTCTCAAAAAAAATTTAAAAAGTATCACGGAAAAGAAAAATTGTAAGAATACTTTTAACAGTAATAAAGAATTGGTTCTGCTAACTTCTCTTAAAGCTTTGCCATATCCACAGAAGATATTTTCTAATCTCTGAATATCCTCATCTGCCTCCATACCCTGTAAGTGAGTACACTTATCCTTTAGCCCCAGTATTAAAGAGAACTAAAGTAACTGGATTTCATGATTTTTGTTTTAATTATGCTATTTTTTTTTTGCACTGTATTACAGACTTACAGTATTTTAGCTTCTCTGTTGGGTAACTTTGAGAATTAGCCCAGGTGCCAAATTGGTTGGGAAAATACTCTTGAAGTCAGGGATTCGCCGTGAAAAGTAAAAATGAATTTGCCACTACTTTTGAGCAGCTGTCCAACTTTTACCCAATAATCTTATGGCTCAGACCGAAATAACCCACAGTGCTGTTAATACTGGAGAGTTAGTCACATTTTTTTCATCTGATATCAGTTCCTTTGTGAACTTTTAATATAGGAAAAACGTAGATACTGTTTATTGTGTATCTTAAAATAAACCTTACTATCATTGACTTGTAATGAGAATATTGGCAAACTTCATTTTTCTTTGTTTTTTGGTTTTTGTTTTCGTTTTTTTTTTTTTTTTTTTTTTTTTTTGAGACTGACTCTCTCTGTATCGCACAGGCTGGAGTGCAGTGGCGTGATCTCGGCCCACTGCAACCTCTGCCTCCTGAGTTCAAGTGATTCTCTTGCCTTAGCCTCCCAAGTAGCTAAGATTATAGTCACCTACCACCACGCCCAGCTAATTTTTTTGTAGTTTTAGTAGAGACAGGGTTTCACCACGTTGGCCAGGCTGGTCTCGAACTCCTGACCTCAAGTGATCCGCCTGCCTTGGCCTCCCAATGTGCTGGGATTATAGGCGTGAGCCACCATGCCCGGTCAACAGTAGGTTATGTTTTAAAATATAATACATCCATAGACTAGAATACCATTCTTCAAAAACAGCATCGTGTTTTTTAAAAACAAACACATCAAAAAATGTTTCTGGCCAGGCACAGTGGCTCATGCCTATAATCCCAGCACTTTGTGATGCTGAAGCAGGTGG
The DNA here is from genome assembly GCF_007565055.1 of Rhinopithecus roxellana. NCBI lineage: Eukaryota > Metazoa > Chordata > Mammalia > Primates > Cercopithecidae > Rhinopithecus > Rhinopithecus roxellana. The sequence goes on along the minus strand of NC_044556.1, from coordinate 35,297,490 downwards.
CCTGAGGTCAGGAGTTTGAGACCACCGTGACCAACAGGGCGAAACCCTGTCGTTACTAAAAATACAAAAATTAGGTGGGCATGGTGGCAGGCACCTGTAATCCCAGCTATTTAGGAGGCTAAGGCAGGAGATTCACTTGAACTCAGGAGGCAGAGGTTTCAGTGAGCCCAGATCGTGCCACTGCACTCCACCCTGGGTGACAGAGCAAGACTCCCTGTCTCAAAAGGCCAGGTGCAGTGGCTCAGGCCTGTAATCCCAGCACTTTGGGAGGCCGAGATGGGCAGATCATTTGAGGTCAGGAGTTTGAATTGAGACCAGTCTAGCCGACATGGTGAAACCCATGTCTACTAAAAATACAAAAATTAGCCAGGTGTGGTAGCGCACAACTGTAATCCCAGCTACTCAGGGGGCTTAGGTAGGAGAATGACTTGAACCTGGGATGCAGGGATTGCAGTGAGCCAAGACTGCACCACTTCGCTCCAACCTCAGCGATAGAGCAAGACTCCATCAAAAAAAAAAAAAAAAAGTTTCTGATATTAATGGAAAATGTCTATTAAGCAGCATATACATACATACATACATATTGCAAATTTATGTTTATTCATATGCATGACTATCATAAAAGGAAGTCAGGATTTACATCAAAATATAAATAACTTTAAATGAGGATGGTAGAATGACAGGTAAATTTTATTTTCTATTCACACATTTTTTTTTCTATAACACATATGTATAACTTGTAATCTTTTAAAACAACTACTTTGTGGGGCTTTGTTTTTCGTTTTTTGAGACAGAATTTCACTCTGTTGCCTAGGCTGGGGTTCAGTGGCATGATCTTGGTTCATGCAGTTTCCGCCTCCTGGGCTCAAGTGATCCTTTCACCTTAGCCTCCCATGTAGCTGGGACCACAAGTGTGTGCCACCACTGCTGTCTAATGTTTTGCATTTTTTGTAGAGATAGGGTTTTGCCATGTTGCCAAGGCTGGTCTTGAACTCCTGGACTCAAGTGATCCTCCCTCCTCTGCCTCCCAAAGTGCTGGGATTACAGTTGTGAGCCACCATACCTGGCCATATTTTCTTTTACTATCAAGTAATACATGTTCATCAGAACAAGTCAGTCAGCATAGTTGTATGGAAAGAGCATATTATCTCCCCTTCTCAACCTCCAGCAATGTGACATTTTAAGTATGCTCATTAGAACATATTTACTTAATTAATTTGTTTAACCTATTTGCTTTCTTCCCCAGAGTCTAAGCTCCATGAGGGCAGGGCTTATGTCTGTCTCTTTTTCTCTTTCACTGCCTTTACTCCAGGCACTCAGATTTGTTGAATGAATCGCCAAAATGTTTGGTGTATATCCTGATACACTTTTTAAAATGATGATACAATTGTATGATGTGTAATTTTTTTTTTTTTTTTTGAGACGGAGTCTCGCTGTGTTGCCCAGGCTGGAGTGCAATGGCACGATCTCAGCTCACTGCAAGCTCTGCCTCCTGGGTTCATGCCATTCTCCTGCCTCAGCCTCCCGAGTAGCTGGGACTACAGGCGCCCGCCACCAAGCCTGGCTAATTTTTTTTGTATTTTAGTAGAGACGGGGTTTCACCATGTTAGCCAGGCCAGGATGGTCTCGATCTCCTGACCTTGTGATCCGCCCGTCTCGGCATCCCAAAGTGCTGGGATTACAGGCGTGAGCGTCTCGGCCTCCCAAAGCGCTGGGATTACAGGCGTGAGTGCCCGGCCAATATCATGTGTAATTTTTAAAATCTTAGTTTGCAATCTTTTTTTTTTTTTTGAGATGGAGTCTCACACTGTCGTCCAGGCTGGAGTGCAGTGGTGCGATCTTGGCTTACCACAATCTCCAACTCCTGGGTTCAAGTGATTCTCCTGCCTCAGCCTCCTGAGAAGCTGCGATTACAGGCAACCGCCACCATGCCCAGCTAATTTTTGTATTTTTAGTAGAGACAAGGTTTCACCATGTTGGCCAGGCTGGTCTCAAACTCCTGACCTCAGGTGATCCACCTGCCTCAACCTCTCAAAGTGCTGGGATTACAGGCATGAGCCACTGCGCCCAGTCATTTTGCAATTTTAATTGCAAAAACAATACGATGAAGTTTGATAATTTAGGACATTGGTATTTGATCTTCTTTAGCTGTTATCACCCTAAAATGTTGCCTTTCTACACAAATCTTTCTTTGTTAGCTAACAAAGTATACCCCATTCTTCCTCACCGCTCACTGCAGCCTTCGCCTTTCCGGTTCAAGAGATTCTCCTGAGTAGCTGGGACTCCAGGCACGTGCCACCATGCCCGGCTAATCTGTAGTGTTTTTAGTAGACACTGGAAAATTCCTGTTTTCAGTTTAAAACGAATGGGTCACTATCTTTTGAAAAAAGTTGTACTGATGTGGGTACTTATCCCAAAAGTAAGTGATCCATTTTATACCCCCCACCTTTATTATAGAATAGCCTCATTCTCCCTAAATAAAATCATGCTTATTTGGTTGAACAAATGATGTAAGTCATTTTCTTACAAGGAGAATTAAGAGTGTTTGCTACCAGATTCAGATTATTTAACATAACATTGGCTGAGATTGACAAAAGAAGATTAAATAAGTAAATATACACACACAAATGTGTGCATGTGTGTATATATATGTTCATTACCTTTAAGTTTGCATGTTAGTTTGCCCATTTACAAATATGTTCAGCTTCATCAGTTCTCTATACTACTTTAATCCTCCTCATATCTAAAACAAGTACTATACGAGAGGATTAGGATTGGGGTCACAATAGTAGCATCTTAGGATATTGTAGAGTATTAAAGTCAAGTCAAATTAATTGGAATTATATATCAACATATGCCCAGTAAAATGGAAATGCAAGTGAAGATTGATTCTTACTCGGGCATATTGTATCTTAATGAAATTTAGTTGAAGTTGCAAATAGAAAGCCAACATTTTCCATTTATTTATTTTTCATTGAAATAGCTTGACTGGCTTTGTTCATGATATAGCAAAAGTAGCTCTTAATGCTGGTTAGCTGAAACATTGATTGCCAGGAAGCTGTCTAGGAAAACTTAAACCCATTTCACCTAACAAGCCAGAGATATTTATAATACATGTTATTTGGTAGTTAAATCCCATTCTCTGGGAATTTCTTGAGGCTGGTTCTTTATGTCCACATGCCTTCATGTTACTTCAACTTTGTTTATGCCTTTTCAAAAAATTTCAGCATTGAAGCTTTGCTCAGGTGACTCTAGTTGGACTAATATTTAGCAAAGTTTCTTCACCAAAAGTCATTTACAAGGTAGAAAAGTATCATACTGGCCTGACAAGGTGGCTAACACCTGTAATACCAGCATTTTGGGAGGCTGAGGTAGGCGAATCACTTGAGGTCAGGAGTTTGAGACCAGCCTAGCCAACATGGTAAAACCCTGTCTATACTAAAAATACAAAAATTAGCCGGGCATGGTGGCAGGTGCCTGTAATCCCAGCTACTTGGGGGACTGAGGCAGGAGAATTGCTGGAACCCAGAAGGTGGAGGTTGCAGTGAGCCAAGATCATGCCATTGCACTCTAGCCTGGGCAACCAGAGCGAAACTCCATCTCAAAAAAAAAAGGGGGTCATACTTGCACTGCAGTGGACAGAGAGAGGTGTCAGAAAGGCTGGAAATTAAGGGATATTGTTTATGCTGGAGAAACCCTCCTCTCAACCTCCTTCTGTCTTACTTTAGGTGGTGAAAAGGCCCTGAGATCTTACAAACACTCTCCATTTCATCACATCACAAATTTAGCACATGCTATATTTACTGGAAAAAAAACAGGGCTTTTGTAGATCACAGTAGAGATGAGGACACTTACAAATGTTAGCTTTCATATGTTTTATGGTCCTGTAGGCTCCTGACAAGTGTGCATTGTGAGCTTTCTTGTTAGGAAAAACTTTGGACAAATTTCTGGTTTAGAGAATGCTCTCCAAGAATACCTGTGGTATTTAGGACTACAAGAAAATGTGGGCCGGTCTCAATGGCTTATGCCTGTAATCCCAGCACTTTGGGAGGCCAAGGTGAGCGGATCACCTAAGGTTGGGAGTTTGAGACCGGCCTGACCAACGTGGAGAAACCCCGTCTCTAATAAAAATACAAAATAAGCCGGGTGTGGTGGCACATGCCTGTAATCCCAGCGACTCGGGAGGCTGAGGCAGGAGAATCACTTGAACCCAGGAGGCGGAGCCGAGATCGGACCATTGCACTCCAGCCTGGGCAACAAGAGCAAAACTCTATCTCAAATAAAAAAAAAAAGAAAAGAAAATGGGAAGAGGTCTATAGGAGATAAACTTGATAAGCCAAAGAACTCTTTTTTTATACTACATCATTATTTATTTATTCAACTGTTATTTTAGATTCTGGGGTACAAGTGCAGATTTTTTACAAAGGTATATCATGATGGTATGGTTTGGAGTACAATTGAACCCATCACCCAGGAAGTAAGCATAGAACCCAATAGGTCGTTTTTCAACCCTTTGCCCCTCTTCTCTTCTCGCCCATCTTGTATTCCCCAGTAACTATTGTTCCCATCTTTATGTCCATGTGTACCCAATGTTTAGCTCACACTTATAAGTGAGAAAAGTATTTGGTTTACTGTGTTAGTTTGCTTAGGATAATGGCCACCATCTTCATCCATGTTGTTGCAAAGGACATGATTTTGTCTAAAGAACTTTCCTGTAAAGGAAAGTGAATTATTATTTCGTTCTATAATAGAATTATTGCATGTTCTTTTTTAACTGACTAAAAGTAAATTTGACATCCTTGATCAAAATTATTTTAATAAATGAGGTGTATGTACATAATTTTTATCAAAGTATAAAATATATATTATTTAAATAGAGCCTAAATGATGTACAGTGAAAAATAGTGTGTTCTGCACCATCTCTGGCCATCCTTTCCAGTATACATATAGATCAGCTTTTTTCTATAATTAATACATCCCTGTTATACATCAGAATTTACTGAAAAAAAACATTGTGCTGAAGAAAGCATTGTCGTCTAACCTGATTCTGATTCAGTTGAATGCACCAAGATGATATGCAGTCTGAATAAACCATTAGGTACCATTAGGTATCAATTTAGTCACTTTTGCGATCAAATTGAATTAATGATTTTAAAAAACAGCCATTCTCAAAGTGTGGGTTTTTTTTGGACCCTTCAAGGACCTCAAGACTCTCAAGATTGAGGTCTTTAGATTTCACTTAAAACTAATCATCATGAAACTAGCAGCCAGGCAGTGACTCACGCCTGTAATCCCAGCACTTTGGGAGGCTGAGGCCGGCGGATCACTTGAACCAGCCCAGGAGTTCAAGACCAGCCTGGGAAACATGGCAAAACTTCATCTCTACAAAAAAAATACAAAAATTAGCCAGGCCTGGTGTTTCGCGCCTGTAATATCAGCTACTCGTGAGGCTGAGGTGGGAGGATCACTTGAGCCCAGGAGCTACAGTGAGCCACTGCAGCACTACACTCCAGCCTGGGTGACAGAGCGAGACACTGTCTTTAAAAAAAATAAATAAATAAATCACCCATCAAGTTTTGGTGTAGTATCAAAGAGGAATATCCTCAATTATCTGAAAATGCTATTAAAATACTCCCTTTTCCAAATACATTTCTGCTTAAGGTTGCCTTGGAACAAAATCTTTCTAGATTTGTTGTCTTTTTGGGCCGGGGGGTGGGCAGGGGTGGGGAGTGGAGGGAGTATGAAGCTGAGTTTTTATTTAGAATAATGAAAGAAATAATACATAACTCATTTTAAAAAGCTGACAAATGCAGGACACGGTGGCTAACGCCTGTAATCCTAACACTTTGGGAGGCTGAGGCGGGTGGATCACCTGAGATCAGGAGTTCGAGACCAGCCTGGCCAACATGGTGAAACCCCTTCTCTACTAATAATACAAAAATTAGCCCGGCATGGTAGCACACCCTTGTAATCCCAGCTACTCAGGAGGCTGAAGCAGGAGAATCACTTGAACCCGGGAGGCAGAGGTTGCAGTGAGTCGAGATCACGCCATTGCAAAAAAAACAACTGACAAATAACAATGAACAACAGAAAGTGAACTCAGAAAAAAAAAGATAAATTTATGAATTTCTGGACATATGTCTAATATTTTTCTCCTGTGATCTTGGGCTGCATACTGTCATTGTCTTTTTTGAACTGCCTCCTGGAAATATGTTTGACATACAAAAAGCTGTAGATATTTAATATATACAACTTGATATATTTGGACATAAGTGTACAACTGTGAAACCATCACCATCAGTACCATAAATTTAATCACTTCCCAAAATTTCCTTCTGCTGCATTTGTTCTTCTTGGTGGTTTGTTTTGCTTTTTCCTGTTGTGTTTAGAGGACTTAACATAGGTCTACACTTTTAGCACATTTTTAAGAATTCAATACAGTCTTGTTAATTAATCATAGGCCCTATATTATACAGTATATCTCCAGAACAAACTTTTGTTGTATTATGGAAATTCTGTGCCTTCTAATCAATACCTTCCCATTTCCCCTTCCTCCCAGGCCCTGGCAATCACCATTTTACTCTCTGCTTCTATGACTATTTTAGACTCCACATATAAGTGAGATCATTCAAAGTTTGTCTTTCTGGGTCTGGCTTATTACACTTAACAAATGTCCTCCAGGTCCATCTATGCTGTCGCAAGTAGCAGGATTTTTTTTTTTTTTTTGAGACAGTTTCCCTCTTGTCGCCCAGGCTGGAGTGCAATGACGCAATCTCCACTCATTGCAACCTCTGCCTCCCAGGTTCAAGCAATTCTCCTGCCTCAGCCTCCTAAGTAGCTAGGATTACAGGTGTGTGCCACCATAACTGGCTAATTTTTGTATTTTTAGTAGAAACAGGGTTTCACCATGTTGGGCAGGCTGAGCTCAGGTGATCTGCCTGCCTTGGCCTCCCAAAGTGCCAGAATTACAGGTGTGAACCACCGTGGCCGGCCAGATTTCTTTCTCTCTTAAGGCCAGTAATACTCTGTTATATGTATTTTCCACATTTTCTTAATCTGTTCCTCCGTAGATGGACATTTATGTTGCTTCCATGTCTTGGCTATTGTGAAAAATGCTGCAAAGAACATGGGAGTGTGCAGGTAATCTCTTTGAGATCCAGATTTCAGTTCCTTTGGATACATACCCGGAAGTATGACTGCTAGATCAAATGGTAATTGTATTTTTAATTTTTTGAAGAATCTTCATATTGTTTTCCATAACAGCTACACCAGTTTATATTCCCTCCAACGGTGTACACGGGTTTCCTTTTGTCCACATCCTTACCAACTCTTGTTCTTTGGAGATCTGCTATCTTAAAAAAGAAATATGTTGGCCGGGCACGGTGGCTCATGCCTGTAATCCCAACACTTTGGGAGGCCAAGGCAGATGGATCACGAGGTCAGGAGTTCGAGACCAGCCTGGCCAACATGGTAAAACCCCCGTCTCTACTAAAAGTTTAAAAAAAAAAATTAAAAAAAAACTGGGCATGGTGGCGTGTGCCTGTAATCCCAGCTACTGAGTGTACTGAGGCAGGAGAATCGTTTGAACCTGGGAGGCGGAGGTTGCAGTGAACCGAGATCATGCCATTGCACTCCAGCCTGGGCAACAGGATGAGATGACATCTCAAAAAAAAAAAAAAAAAAGAAATGCTTTCTGTTTATTGGTAGAGTGGTCTATGTAAATAATTTAAAACTGGAAATTATTAACTAAAATATTGATTTTTTTAAGGGATTATAAATATGAATTAAAAGCAAGATCTAAAATCAATTATCATAAACAGAATTCTGAAAGATAGGCCTAAAATCCTTCTTTAAGCAATTTAGTTAGCAAGTTGTTAATTTCTCTTATAAGCATAATATATTTAACTTCTTGTAATGTGGATAGGATTTTCCCAGAATGGCAGGGTAGGTAAAGAGAGTTGGAAGTTTGCAGAGACAGGTTTACATTTTTTAAGATTCTTTATATGCAGTTTGAGCAAAATTATGCATTTCATAATTGCTGAGCGTTTGGCTAGCCAGATCCAGTAGTTATATTCCTTCTTTGACTTGGACTTTCTGCTTGATTTTTTTCATTGTTTTGGTTTCCTCAATGTATTCGGTTTCCAAGTGGAAAAGAAACGACAAAGTGAGGTCTAGGCTTTGAATCTTGGAAGTTAACTTGGGACAGGTGGTTCTGTAAACCATGAAGCTGGATTAGGGCTAGTTACAGAGAGCAACAAGTATCTACTTTAGCAGCAATAGCTTCAGGAAATCAGCCTTTCTGGATTTGAATGTTTCCGTGTGAATTTGAAACCTAAAACTAGTTTATACTTGGTAACACATTATTTTAAGGTTATTGGTTTTGGATACTTTCTGCTTCTTTTAAATTCACAAACTGGTCGTTGTCATTTTAGGAAAAGACAGTGGCTTTTTTTTTTTTTTTTTTTTTTTTTTTTGAGATGGAGTTTCGCTCTGTCGCCCAGGCTGGAGTGCAGTGGCCGGATCTCAGCTCACTGCAAGCTCCGCCTCCCGGGTTTACGCCATTCTCCTGCCTCAGCCTCCCGAGTAGCTGGGACTACAGGCGCCCGCCACCTCGCCCGGCTAGTTTTCTGTATTTTTTAGTAGAGACGGGGTTTCACCGTGTTAGCCAGGATGGTCTGGATCTCCTGACCCCGTGATCCGCCCGTCTCGGCCTCCCAAAGTGCTGGGATTACAGGCTTGAGCCACCGCGCCTGGCCTCTGACAGTGGCTTTAAGTGTTAATGAGGAAAGTGTACATAACATCATAAATACTATTTTCAAGGCTTTTGTAGCTCTTCTCTTTGGGAGTCGGGCAAGGACACGGCGGGTATAGAGCACAGCTTCGGATTTCCAGATTAATTTACTAGCACAATTTATAAGAGTTACGAGAAGCCGGGCGCGGTGGCTCAAGCCTGTAATCCCAGCACTTTGGGAGGCCGAGACGGGCGGATCACGAGGTCAGGAGATCGAGACCATCCTGGCTAACCCGGTGAAACCCGTCTCTACTAAAAAATACAAAAAACTAGCCGGGCGAGGTGGCGGGCGCCTGTAGTCCCAGCTACTTGGGAGGCTGAGGCAGGAGAATGGCGTAAACCCGGGAGGCGGAGCTTGCAGTGAGCTGATATCCGGCCACTGCACTCCAGCCTGGGCGACAGTGAGACTCCGTCTCAAAAAAAAAAAAAAGAGTTACGAGAAAAAAATATCAGAAAATCTAGAAGGTCATTCTTATCACTGTCATTGCCAAGAAAAGTTAGGGTTGTTTTCTATCATCCTTTACAAGATGAATTGATGAATTTTTCTCATTACCCTATCACTTTGTTTTTTAGTCTCCCCATCATTCTTGGGCAATAATAGCTAAGCTGATGGGAAAGCTACTGTGCACATTGTAAGGATTAAAATCTTAAACTTTAGTCTCTTTTAGCCTCTGGGCTTTAGCATACAAAGAATGCGTGTGCTCTGTTTTCTCAAGGGAACTCTGAGTACTCTGCAAGGGGGCCTGCTCTCATAATTTACTTTTTGAATGAGCCCTTCTGTTTATAGCTGAGATTTGCCAGTTTAAAAGGAAATAATACGCTTAGATCATATTAACTGACTTTTTGTTTTTTCGGTTATGTACCATCAGAATTTTTAAGTTAACAGGGATAGCCGTTTGTCAGGTGGTGGCAGAATTGTGTTGAATCTGCGTCTGGTTTGAAGTGTTGTTTTTCATAATGATTTTGTATACTCTTATTTCTTATACTTTCTTATTTCCTTTTAAATTTTTTTAAAGCTTCTTGAAGCTTTCAATCTAATTTTGGCACTATGGACTAAGGTATTAACTTGATGAGGCAAACTTTAGTGACTAAAAATTGTAACTGCCTTAATTGGGACAAATCATAGCTGGCAGCTAAACTCAAAAGTTTAATCACGTCCAGCACGTATTCGCTGTTCCAGTCAGAGCTTGATGTGTTAAACAGCCCTACTGTCTGTGTGTGGGTGTTCTGTGTGTGTAAATATTCTGAGATGAATTAATCTTTTTAGTAGTTCTTTGAAAATTTTCAAGTGTTCTCTTTTTTCATACTTAGAAGAAGAAAAAACTCATCAATGCCTGCAGCAGTTTTATTTAACATCATTTTAGAATTTAGGCTGTTTCTGTTAGCAGAGCTGACCTGTTAAATACCTTTTATTCATATTCATTCCAGTAGAAATTTTAGGAAACCTTAACTTGTAAATATTTTTATCTCACCCAAATCCTAGGTAGATGAAATGCCCTAGGACAAAGACCTTCAGGTTTTAAACTGGGTTATATTTTTGAGGGAATTATTCTGCACATCCTCAGGTTGAGAGATAACCTTAGCTAAAAATTACCTCTTGAGAATGGATGCCTGATCTCTACTTTTTCTTTTCCAACTTGAATTATCCAAAAGCCTTTACACCCACTACAAAAGAGAGGTGTATCTCTCACTCATCCCATTTCTTATGGTGGTTCACTGTCCCAGGCAATAAAAATCTCAAAGGAAGGGAAAATTCCAGAATGCATAGTCCTAGAGAGAGTCCCATGATAGAAATCCAAAAAGGGGTTAGGTCAGAAATACTGGAGAATATTGAAAAATTATTTCATCTGGACAACAAACTCCTGCCTTCTCCTTTTTTTAATTTTTTTTTGAGACAGAGTCTTGCTCTGTCGCCCAGGGTCAAGCAATTCTCCTGCCTCAAACTCCCAAGTAGCTGGGATTATACAGGCACCCACCACCATGCCCTGCTAATTTTTGTATTTTTAGTAGAGATGGGGTTTCACCATGTTGGCCAGGCTGGTCTCAAACTCCTGACCTCAAGTGATCCACCTGCCTCGGCCTCCCAAAGTGTTGGGATTATAGGCATGAGCAACTGCCTCTGGCCGCCTTCTCTGTTTTCTAAGTTAGAATTTTTATTAGAGGCCGGGCGCGGTGGCTCACGCCTGTAATCCCAGCACTTTGGGAGGCCGAGACGGGCGGATCACGAGGTCAGGAGATCGAGACCATCCTGGCTTACATGGTGAAACCCCGACTCTACTAAAAAATACAAAAAAAACTAGCCGGGTGCGGTGGCAGGCGCCTGTAGTCCCAGCTACTCGGAGGCTGAGGCAGGAGAATGGCATAAACCTGGGAGGCGGAGCTTGCAGTGAGCTGAGATCTGGCCACTGCACTCCAGCCTGGGCGACAGAGCGAGACTCCGTCTCAAAAAAAAAAAAAAAAAGAATTATTATTAGAAAAATGAGATAGTTATCACAGAGATGTGTATCAACACATTTATTTCAATTAAAATGAAGTTTGCTTTTGTTTAATAGAAATCTCTTTTACTTGATTGGTTTGAAAATGAGTACTGGCCAGCTATTTCCCATAGGTTATGTCACATTAATCTTTAGTGCCAAACACAGCTAAAGTACAGAAGAAACCATCCAGAATGAAGTTCAGAGAAACAAAGGAATGAATGATAATATGACAACATAGAAGGGAGAGTAAGAGAGTAGATAGCATGGGAAGGTCCAACCCATATCCAATTGGAGTCTCAGAAAAGTGAAAAGAGAATGGGGGAGAAGCAATATTTGAAGACATGGTAGGTGAGAATTTTTCAAAATGTCAAGAAGACTGTTTTGTCAGTATGAATATTTGTTAGCTGTGTCATCTGTATTTTCTTTTCTTTCTTTTTTTTTTTTTTTTTGAGGCGGAGTCTGGCTCTGTCGCCCAGACTGGAGTGCAGTGGCCGGATCTCAGCTCACTGCAAGCTCCGCCTCCCAGGTTTACGCCATTCTCCTGCCTCAGCCTCCCGAGTAGCTGAGACTACAGGCGCCCACCACCTTGCCCGGCTAGTTTTTTTGCATTTTTTAGTAGAGACGGGGTTTCACCGTGTTAGCCAGGATGGTCTCGATCTCCTGACCTCGTGATCCACCCGTCTCGGCCTCCCAAAGTGCTGGGATTACAGGCTTGAGCCACCGCGCCCGGCCGTCATCTGTATTTTCTAAATAGTTGTCTTCTAAGATTTTTCTCTTTATCTTGTTTCCTCAAACTGAGGATTTATATTGTTCCTCAAGTCAATAATATCCTTAGTAATTAATCCTTACTCATTTACTGAGACAGTTGCCTCTTCTCCACTCTTTATTCTCTTTTTCCAAAGTCCCATTAGATAAATGTCAGATCCTCCCATTCTAAAACCTTCATTCTAAAAACATAGCTTCAGAATGAAACTCTCCCCTGAATTCTGACTAATCTCTTCAAACCTATTCTTAAGGTTTACTGACTCTGTATATAGCTATGTCTAGTCTTCTAGTTAACTGTTATTAATTTCATTGACTTGACTTACTTTTTTTTTTTTTTTTTTTTGAGACGGAGTCTTGCTCTGTCACCAGGCTGGAGTGCAGTGGTGCAATCTCAGCTCACTGCAACCTCTGCCTCCCAGGTTCAAGCGACTCTCCTGCCTCAGCCTCTCGAGTAGCTGGAATTACAGACACGTGCCACCAAGCCTGGCAAATTTTTGTATTTTTAGTAGAGATGGGGTTTCACCATTTTGGCCAGGCTGGTCTCGAACTCCTGACCTCAGGTGATCCACCCTCTTCGGCTTCCCAAAGTGCTGGGATTACAGGCACGAGCCACCATGCCCGGCCAACTTTACTTTCCATTTCTTGTTCTATTTCAAATCAATTAATCTTCTTCAATGGATCTTTTTTAGAGAAAGACACAATTTTCTCTAATGTTTTAAATGCCTTGTTTTATGTCTTTAGTCGTTTAAATATTCATATTTCTATGACTGTAGTTCCTGAGTGTCTGACTGTTGATTTGACATTGCATTTACTTACAGTTAATTGGTTCTTGATGTGTTCACAATTGTGAGCTTATGTTTAGCAGGCCTTTGTTTGTGGGAAATCTTTGCTAGCAAAATCAAATATAATGTATCTCTGGAAGAACACAAAGATTTTCTACAGATAATCCCCTGCCAAGCATGAGCTCACACTGGCCTGAGTTGTGAATTCTCAGAAGAGTCTTCTGCCCTCCTCTTGTCTCCTTTTGTTTATTCTCTTTGTCTTCTTCCTCTTTCTTTTAACCATCCAGATAACCAAGACTAAGAAGTTCACCTGCCCTCTCCTTTTGCTTCTGTATTGTCTCCCTGTGGCACAGAACAAATTTTATTCCCTTTGTCACTGTCCTTGAACTTTTGTTTTTTGGTTTTGATGAGCTTTATTGAGGTATAATCGACATAATAAAATTTACTAACTTGAATGTACACTTTGATGAGTAACTGTCACCATCATGATAATAAATTTCCATTACCCTAAAAGTTATCCCCAAACCGCTTTGCAGTCTCCTCCCCCGAATCCTGGTGGCCACTGATCTGTTTTCTATCCCTTATCTAAAATGCTTGGGATGAGATGTGTTTTGGATTTCAGATTTTTGCAGATTTTGGAATATTTGCAGTTACTTAAGCAGTTGAACATCCCTAATCCAAAAATCCAAAATTCAAAATTTTCCAATGAGCATTTTCTTTGAGCATCATGCTGGTGTTCAGAAAGTTTCAGATTTTGGTTTCATATTTTCAGATTACAGATGCCTAACCTGTGCTACAATTTTGCCTTTTCTAGAATTTAATATAAATGTGACCATATAGAATACAATCTTCTGTCTAGCTTTTTTTTCTACTTAACAGAATGCTTTTACAATTCCTCCATGTTACTGCATGCATCAGTAGTTCCTTTTTATTGCTGAGTAGTATTCTTTTATATAGCTATGCCATTTTTTATCCATTCATTTGTTGATGGACATTGGGTTGTTTTCAGTTTTTGCCTATTATGCATCAAGCTGCTAGAGAATTTTTATATAAATCCTGGGTAATACCTGTGGCTGTAATGGCTGGCTCATATGTTAAATGTATCTATAACTTTATAAGGAACTGCCAAAATGTTTTCCAAGGGACTGTAACATCAGCAATGAGAGTTCCATTGGCTTCATATCCCCACAAAGTCGTGGAATTATCTATCTTATTTTTAGTACGTATGTATTAGATTGTGATTTTATTTTGCATTTTTAAATAACCAACTACGTTCAGCATCTTTACATGTGCTTGTTTATCATACATGTATCTTTGGTGAAGCATCTGTTCAGATCTTTTGCTTTTTTTTAAGTTGGATGATTTGCCTTTTTGCTATCGTTGTGCAAGTTCTTTTTATGTTCTGGGTATGTCTTTTGTTGGGTATATTGTTTTGCATATATTTTGAATTCTAATTTTTAAACTTTTTTTTTTTTGAGATACAGTCTCGTTCTGTCGGCCATGCTGGAGTGCAGTGGCATCATCTTGGCTCACTGCAACCTCTGCCTCCCAGGTTCAAGTGAACAATTCTGTTGCCTCAGCCTCCCTAGTAGCTGGGACTACAGGCACGCACCACCACACCAAGCTAATTTTTGTATTTTTAGTAGAAAAGGAGTTTCACCATGTTGGCCAGGTTGATCTCAAACTCCTGACCTGGTGATCCGCCCGCCTCAGCCTCTCAAAGTGTTGGGATTACAGGCGTGAGCCGCCGCACCTGGCCAACTTTTTTTATAGTTGTTTCTTTATTTTCCTTCAGAAATCTTTGCCTGATTTAAATATTGATTGTTTCAGTCCGAGAGGATAGGTTATCTATTTTAATTTCTCAGTATTATAGTTTTTGGTGTACATATCTCATATATCTTTTGTGAGAATTATTTCTATATCGTTTACCATTTACAATAGCATTTAAAAATTTTTTCAGATTTGGATTGTTCATTGCTGGTATATAGAAATACAACTGGTTTCTGTTTATTGATGTTGTATCCTGAGACCTAGTCAAATTCACTTATTTGATGTTCTAAGGAACATCTCTTTAGAAAACTCTAAAGGGTGTTCTTTATACAAATCTGTCATCTGAATAAAAACAACTTTATTATTATTATTATTTATTTTTTAGAGACAAGGCTTTTTTTGTTTTGTTTTGTTTTGTTTTTTTGAGACAGAGTCTCCCCCTGTCGCCCAGGCTGGAGTGCAATGGCGTGATCTCGGCTCACTGCAACCTCTGTCTCCTGAGTTCAAGTGATTCTCCTGCCTTAGCCTGCCGAGTAGCTGGCACATACCACCATGCCCAGCTAATTTTTTGTATCTTCAATAGAGACGGGGTTTCACCATGTTGGCCGGGCTGGTCTCTAACTCCTGACCTCAAGTGATCCCCAGGCCTCGGCCTCCCAAAGTGCTGAGATTACAGGCGTGAGCCACCTCGCCTGGCCAAGTGAGGCTCATTTTTTTTTTTTTTTTTTTCTTGGAGACGGAGGCTTGCTCTGTCACCCAGGCTGGAGTGCAGTGGCCGGATCTCAGCTCACTGCAAGCTCCGCCTCCCGGGTTTACGCCATTCTCCTGCCTCAGCCTCCCGAGTAGCTGGGACTACAGGCACCCGCCACCTCGCCCGGCTAGTTTTTTGTATTTTTTTAGTAGAGACGGGGTTTCACCGTGTTAGCCAGGATGCTCTCGATCTCCTGACCTTGTGATCCGCCCGTCTCGGCCTCCCAAAGTGCTGGGATTAGAGGTGTGAGCCACCATGCTCAGCCAAGACAAGGTCTTGCTCTGGAGTGCAGCAGCATGATCATAGGTCACTGTAACCTCAAACTCCTAGGCTCAAGTGATCCTCCCACCTCAGCTTCCCAAGTAACTAGGACTACATACGTGCACCATCACACCCAATTTTTAAACAATTTATGTAGAGGTAGGGTCTTGATATATTGTCCAGGCTGTTCTTGAATTTTTGTCCTCAAACAATTCTTCCACATTGGTCTTCCCAAAGTGTTGAGATTATAAGTGTGAGCCACTGCACCTGGCCTATTTTATTTCTTTTCCATTCTTTATGCCTTTTGTTTCTTTTTCTTGCCTGCATGCACTGGCTAGAACCTATAGTAGAATGTTGTTTGTAAGAGGTGAGTATGTCCCTGCTTTTCAGGAAACTTCTTGTATGAAGCTATTTTCATCATACTCCCGCAACATCCAGTGTCCTAAATTGTATTTGAATTGTTCATGGGGATGGAAGGAACAGTGTTTTGGAGTTGAGTATTAATATTATGAAGAAGGGTTTGTGTTATAGACTAAAGAACATGGTAGTCAATAGTGAACTTGTCATCTCTGACCTGTATTCATTTCTGTAATATAGTCTGAGTGGAAGTACTCTGAAATGGACCTGCTAACATACAGGATAAGTTGTAATATAGGGTGGAAGTTGGCTTAATTAAAAGTAAAGGAGACCTTCATGAGAAAACAGGTAACCTACCACAAAACACTCACTCCCACCTGCCCCTTATTAATAATCTAACAGGAAGTTACATTTTCTAACCATGCTATTCATTATTCATTAGTACTAAGTGAATTCAAGACAAAGGGGTTAACTTTGATTTAAAACTACTTTTTTTTTTGAGACAGAGTATTACTCTGTCGCCCAGGCTAGAGTGCAGTGGCCTGATTTCAGCTCACTGTAACCTCCGCCTCCTGGGTTCAAGCAATTCTCTTGTCTGAGCCTCCCTAGTAGTTGGGACTACAGTCGCACGCCACCATGCCTGGCCAATTTTTGTATTTTTAGTAGAAATGGGGTTTCACCATATTGGTAAGGTTGGTCTCAAACTCCTGATCTCAGGTGATCCACCTCTGTCTCCCAAAGTGCTGGGATTACAGGCGTAAGCCACTGCGCCTGGCCTAAAACTACCATCTTTTGACATCATATATATATTTCTGATTTTAACTGTATTGGCTAGCTGTTGTTTAGGAGTTTCTTGTCATATAGTGGGAAAAAATACCTTGAATCAAAGCTATTAGATAAAAGGAAACTTTTCTGAGATAGTTCCCCAGCCTGTTAAGTGAAAATTTTGGGTGTTTAGAATTATCTCATTTTGCCGGGCGCGGTGGCTCAAGCCTGTAATCCCAGCACTTTCGGAGGCCGAGACGGGCGGATCACAAGGTCAGGAGATTGAGACCATCCTACCTAACACAGTGAAACCCCGTCTCTACTAAAAAAAATACAAAAAAACTAGCCGGGCGAGGTGGCAGGCGCCTGTAGTCCCAGCTACTTGGGAGGCTGAGGCAGGAGAACGGCGTGAACCCGGGAGGCGGAGCTTGCAGTGAGCTGAGATCCGGCCACTGCACTGCAGCCTGGGCGACAGAGCAAGACTCCAGTCTCAAAAAAAAAAAAAGAATTATCTTATTTTTTTGTAAATTGCTACATATCTAGCGAGTCAGGCACCCACTCCTAGTACGTTAAGTCAGCCATAAATAAAAGAATGTGAAAAGAAAGTATGGAAGAATATGTTTTGGAAAAGGTAAAAAACTTACAAAGGCTATATTAAAACCTATAGTGTCGGGGCTGGGCATGGTGGCTCACGCCTGTAATCCCAGCATTTTGGGAGGTCAAGGTGGGTGGATCACCTGAGTTCAAGAGTTCGAGACCAGCCCGGCCAACATGGCCAAACCCCGTCTCTACTAAAAATACAAAAATTAGCCAGAGGTGATGGCGTGCGTCTGTATTCCCAGCTACTCGGGAAGTTGAGGCAGGAGAACCGCCTGGGAGGTGGAGAGGTTGTAGTGAGCCAAGATCTCGCCATTGCACTCCAGCCTGGGCGACAGAGTGAGACTCTGTCTCAAAAAAAACAAAACAAAACAAGATCTCGCTCTGTCACCCAGGCTGCAGTGCAGTGGTGCAATCACAGCTCACTGCAGCCACTACCTCCCAGGTTCAAGTGATCCTCCTACCTCAGCTTCCCGACTAACTGGGACCACAGACACGCACCACCATGTCTGGGTAATTTTTTAATTTTTTTGTAAAGTTGGGGTCTACTTATGTTGCCCAGGCTGGTCTCAAACTCCTGGGTACAAGTGATCCTCCTGCCTCAGCCTCCTGAGTAGCTTGGACTATAGGCATGCTCCACCATACCCAGCTAATTTTTAAAAAATTTTCTTAGACAGTCACAGGATCTGTGTTGCCCAGGCTGTCTTGAACTCCTGGCCTCAAATGATCCTCCTGCCTCAACCTCCCAAGTAGCTGGGATTACTCATAGGCATGATCCACCACGCCTGGCTATATTTCTTGTTTCACAAAAAAGTTTTATAGGTGGGCCTTATATTGACATACTATTTTAATTTTATATCTTTCAGATATTTGTATGTGACCTGTGTGTTAGAATTTATCTACACTTAAAATGCCACCAGCAGTTGGAGGTCCAGTTGGATACACCCCCCCAGATGGAGGCTGGGGCTGGGCAGTGGTAATTGGAGCTTTCATTTCCATCGGCTTCTCTTATGCATTTCCCAAATCTATTACTGTCTTCTTCAAAGAGATTGAAAGTATATTCCATGCCACCACCAGCGAAGTGTCATGGATATCCTCCATAATGTTGGCTGTCATGTATGGTGGAGGTAAGTACCTATTAAGGCCTGCTATTTTAATTTCCATGAAGCAGCCAGAGTGTCTGTAATAGGTAACTGTAAAAAAAAAAAAAAAAAAAAAAAGTCTTATTCAGTGAGATGTTTTGAAATGTTATTTCCTAAAGTTTGGTGTTTAGAGTCACATTTTTCATTCCTGATAACAATAGCAGCTCTCGCTATGGTGTTTGAAATACTATAGCATTTCAAAACAGAAATGAGAAAATCGTGAGGGACCTTGATTTGCTCCAACTGATGTATCATTGAGCTTAAAAGACTGTTATAAAAATGATGTATGCGCAACTGGTTTTTTTTTTTTTTTTTGATCCCTGCTAGACTCTTGAAATGTAAACATAAATAGAGATTTTTAAAAATTGATGTTGGGAGAATTAAAATAAATCAGACTGGCCTAATGGCATGGTTCAGAGTCTCAGGTAAAATCTTTGTATGATGTTAGAATTAACTGAATAAAACCTCCTCCGTATGACTTGCGATGTTATGAGTCCTAAAAGCATTTCAGCTGTACTCTAAACTTAAATTTTACCACTTATTTCTCTTTTGTTTTCTTTGGCATATTGTAAAGGAAATGTAGGGAGTAAGTTGCTCACTTAACATCATCTAAAATACTGTTTCTAGCCAATGTAATGATTCTAGGTTTCAACTATAAATAACTTAGCCTTAGGCTGCTAAGGTGGTGCCATATTCAACCAATATCTATCAAGTTCTATGAGTATATTCAGCACGGGGCGAGGTGTTGTGAGTGACAGAAAACACTGATCCCTTCCTTTGAGAAGTTTATAATCCTTTTGAGACAATAATATATGATCATGAAACAGGAATAAGCAGTTGAAATCATCATTTCATTAAGCCTATAATTAAATTGTACAGAAGAAACAGACAGGTAACTGGCTGCCATGGAGAGAGAAACTGGGTGACTGGGAACAGGAATAGGAAGACTTATGTTTCCACTACTTATCTTTTTGTGCCTTTTACATTTTGAACATGGGCCTATTTTGTCTATCAAATTAAAGAACCTAAGTGCTAAATTGTAGTGTTTGCTTTTTTTGTAAGTTCAGAGAAATCAAAAGGGACTTTGGGCATTAGCTTCTGAGAGCCAATAATTTTGCAGGCTTTGAACTCCATTCGGCCAGGATTTTAATCAGGTTTTGACTATGTTGGCTTGAAGAAATTGGTATAAACATTACCCAGAGGTACTCCAGGTGTTCAGTGTGTTCTTAAGTTGACTACAAACCGGAAGTTTACATGTTGCAATTCTGTGCCACCAAAGAGCTAGAGAGCCACTTGTGTTTTGCATCAAAAGTAAGTGATGTCAGTTTTATTAATTGCACGTGACTCTTTCCTTTGGGGAAACAGTTCCTCCTTTGTCCTTACACAATTAGTGAGATAACTAGCACATTTTTTTGAGTTTGTATTTTAATAGGCCCATAAACCATACCCCTTTCTATTTTTAATCATAGCTAATTAGGCCCATCCTTCCTGAAATAACACTAAAAGACAAAATGCCTATCATGAACCTTGTTGCAGAATTTTTACTAAATGGGTTGTTTCGTTTGGTTTAGTTTCTAAATAGTATATCCCCTAATAGTTTTCATCACTTTTACAACTGTGATAATCCTTTAACTTGTTCACTTGGACCACAATGTGAACACTAATACATTTTGAGATATAGTTGGTTTTGTTTTCTTTTTTAGTGCTTTGGGTCAGAGATATACAGTGATGGTTATTAAAGTATATTTTGTGGGGAGGAGATGTTACCTGCCTACTTTTGGTTTGTTTTTCCTTTTTTAAAAACATGAAAGTATAAATTTACATATTTTAAGTTCCATAAGGGTCACCTTAACACTTGTGGTTTGGAATTTTAAATATTTCAAAAACTTTAACTTCTGCAGTATTAGCTTCTACCTCACAAAGTCAGCAGTGTGGTGATACTGATCTTTGTTTTGTGGGATCTTTTTTCTTTTTTTTTGACATGGGGTCTCACTGTATTGACCAGGCTGGAGTACAGTGGCATGATCATGTCTGCCTCAGCCTCCCCAGTAGCAGTTGGCCCTACTACTATGCTCAGCTAATTTTTTATTTTTGTTAAGTAGAGATGGGGTCTCACTCTATGGCCCAAGCTGGTCTTTTTTATTAGTTATTTATTTATTTATTTTATTTTGAGACAGGGTTTCTCACTCTGTCACTAAGGCTGGAGTGCAGTGGCACGATCACCACTAACTGTAGCCTCAGCCTCCCTGGGCTCAGGCGATCAATCCTCCCCCTTCACCCTGCCAAGTAGCTAGGACTACAGGCTTGCACCACCACGCTCAGCTAATTTTTGTAGTTTTTGTAGATGTGGGTTGTCGCAGTGTTGCCCAGGCTGGTCTTGAACTCCTAGGCTCAAACAATCTGCCCACTTTGCCTCCCAAAGTGCTGGGATTACAGGCATGAGCCACCATGCCTGGCCTGGTATTTATCTTTGTTATTCTGACTGTACAAAGTCTTATGACTCTCTATATATATTGTTGTTGTTGTTTCATTTTGTGTTTGTTTTTGTTTTTGGAGACAGAGTCTCACTCTGTTGACCAGGCTAGACTACAGTGGCGTGATCTCTGCTCACTGCAACTTCTGCCTCCTGGGTTCAAGCAATTCTCCTGCCTCAGCCTCCTGAGTATCTGGTACTGCAGGCGTGTACCACTATGCCCGGCTAGTTTTTGTATTTTTAGTAGAGATGATGTTGGCCAGGCTGGTCTCGAACTCTCCTGACCTCAGGTAATCCACCCACCTCAGCCTCCCAAAGTGCTGGGATTGCAGGTGTGAGCCACCGTGCCCGGCCTAAAAATATTTTATAAGTGTTCTTTCAGTATGTAATTTTTTCATCTTACACAAGCTTTAAATTCAAATTATTTTCTTTCTTTTCTTTTTGAGACAGAGTATTGCTCTCTTGCCCAGGCTGAGTACAATGGCACAATCTGCTCATTGCAACCTCTGCCATCCAGGCTCAAGCATTCCCCCCACCTCAGCTTCTGGAGTAGCTGGGACTACAGGTGTGTACCACCACACCTGGCAAACTTTTTTATTTTTGGTAGAGACAGGGTTTCGCCTTGTTGCCCAGGCTGGTTTCAAACTCCTGGACTCAAGTGATCTGCCTGCCTTGGCCCCCCAAAGTTCTGGGTTTACAGATGTGAGCCCCCATTCTTGGCTCAAATTATTTTCAAATTAGCTGTGATCTAATATTTTCATGAACTGATTATCTTAGTCTGCTCAGGCTGCTGTAACAAAGTATTGCTCACAGTGGAGGCTGGGAAGTCCAAGATCAAAGTTCCAGCAGACTAAATAACTAGTGATGGTGCCATCTGTCTGTGTCCTCATGTGACAGAAGAGAAGACAAACTCCCTCAGTCCACTTTTTTTTTTTTTTTATGAGACGGAATTTTGCTCTTGTTGCTCAGGCTAGAGTTGCAATGGTGCAATCTCACCACAACCTCCGCTTCCCAGATTCAAGTGATTCTCCTGTCTCAGCCTCCCGAGTAGCTGGGATTGTAGACATGCACCTCCACACCCAGCTAATTTTGTGGTTTTAGTAGTGACGAGGTTTCTCCATGTTGGTCAGGCTGGTCTCGAACTCCTGACCTCAGGTGATCCACCCACCTTGGCCTCCCAAAGTGCTGGGATTACAGGCATGAGCCACCACTTCTGCCCTGTCTTTCAAGAGGCTGAGGCAAGAGAATGGCATGAACCTGGGAGGTGGAGTTTGCAGTAAGCCGAGATCGTGCCACTGCACTCCAGCCTGGGCAACAGAGCGAGACTCCGTCTCAAAAAAAAAAAAAACACACTAACCACATTTGTGATAATATACAAGTACTCTAAAAGGTATTTAGATGCATTTATATGTCTCCTATCACTGTGTGTGTCTGAAATTTAGAACATACTTTCTACACACGTTTTTGTTTTGTTTGTTTGTTTGTTGAGACAGAGTCTCACTCTGTTGCCCAGGCTGAAGTGCAGTGGCAGGATCTTGGCTCACTGCAACCTCCACCTCCCAGGTTCAAGCCGTTCTCCTGCCTCAGCCTCCCGAATAGCTGGGATTACAGGTACATGCCACCGTGCCTGGCTAATTTTTGTATTTTTAGTCGAGACGGGGTTTCACCATGTCGGCCAGGCTGGTCTTGAACTCCTGACCTTGGGTGATCCACCTGCCTCAGCCTCCCAAAGTGTTGGGATTACAAGCGTGAGCTACTGCGCCCAGCCACTTTCTACATGTATGTTAATCATATCCTAGATATATCAAGAATCTTGTGAACATTCATTACCAAGGTGTTTTCAGTCTGCCCTGCCTTAAAAGAGAAAGATTAAGGATAACTTCAGGTCTTTTGTATTTTAGTAAAATTCCATCCAGTATTTTTAGATTTAGAACCTGCACAATTATGTTTTCTAACATCTTTATTTTAGTACACATATGACTCAGAAATAATTACAGAAAACAGTATTCTTATCATTGCTGCTTGTTTATTTTGGAGGATTTGTCATTCGTTGTCATTCATACTTGTATAGATGTGAGGGAGCAGTTTCCTTTATATTACTACATTTTTGGTTATCTTTTAGGTCCTATCAGCAGTATCCTGGTGAATAAATATGGAAGTCGTATAGTCATGATTATTGGTGGCTGCTTGTCAGGCTGTGGCTTGATTGCAGCTTCTTTCTGTAACACTGTACAGGAACTATACTTCTGTATTGGATTCGTTGGAGGTGAGTTACTACTGATTCATTTGGAAGCATTAGTTTTTTGCTGGCTATTTTGTATTTACCTGCATTCATCTTTCAGATCTCTGGAGTGAAATTATTTTCTTATAGAAATGACTTGATTATCATTTTGAAGAACTACAGATAAAAGTACTAGAAAAGCAAACTTTTAAAGAAATTGCCATTATGTGATGGATATTATTGTTTGTTGAATGAGTAAATGAATTGAAAGAATGATTGCATTCCTTGTCCTAAGAATAGACAGTAGTGGTAGATACAATGTGTGTGGCAACTTGGTGCGAGAGTGGCTATTTGATAGAATGTCCACATAACGTTTCTGAGGGGTAGAGGATATGCTTGATAATTCCTCCCCCATTTTAAAAATCACTAAATGAAGATAATGAACTGTTGATGAACATAATGAATAAAAGTTACCCATAACCTCACAATCCAAAGAATATCATTAACATTTCTATATATATCCTTCCATGTGTTTTTCTATGCACAGATACACCTTTTTTTAGAGCAAAAAAGGATCAAATTATGTATAATATTTTGTAACCAGTTCTTTTTCCACTTAACAATATATCATGAACAGTTTTCCATGTTGCTAAATGTTTTGATACATAACAATTTTAATCTCTATTATTCCATTGAATATACATAACATAATTTTATTTGACTGATCTCTTAATTGTTGACAGATTGTTTTTGTCAGTATTAGGTTGAAATTCTTTTGTGAACATGAATATATTCTTAGTATAAATTTGTAGAAAGGGAACTGCTGTGTGTTTGTTTTAATATGTATGCTAAATTGTCCTCTAAAAATGTTATACTCACTTATTGTCCCACCACAGTATATCAGAGATTCCAAGATTATCCCTTTTGTCAACAATGGGATATTGTCTTTTTTCAAAAAAAAAAAAATTGCCAATTTAATAGGTGAGAACAGTATCTCTTGGTTTTAATCTTTATTTTCTTTATTTTTTTTTTTTTCTGAGACAGTCTCACTCTGTCGGCCAGGATGGAATGCAGTGGAGCGATCTCAGCTCACTGCAAGCTCCGCCTCCCGGGTTCATGCCATTCTCCTGCCTCAGCCTCCCACGTAGCTGGGACTACAGGTGCCCGCCACCATGCCCGGCTAATTTTTTGTATTTTTTTTAGTAGAGACGGGGTTTCACTGTGTTAGCCAGGATGGTCTCGATCTCCTGACCTCGTGATCCACCTACCTCGGCCTCCCAAAGTGCTGGGATTACAGGCGTGAGTCACCACACCCAGCCTCCTGATTAATTTTTGGATGTTGAATTTTGTTAAAAAAGTATTTTTAAAATTAACTCTTTTCCAATGTTTTCCCAGTATTAAACATCTAAAATTTTTATGTATTCAAAAAGTATTTTATAGTTTTTATCTTGTATATCATCCTGAGAAAGTTGTTTTCTACTCCAAGATTATGAAAATATTTGTCCACTTTTGTTTAGTGCACTTTAGTTTTTATATTTAAAAATCTGATTTTTTGTTTTTTGTTGTTGTTGTTGTTGTTTTTGAGACACTCTCACTGCCAGGCTAAACTGCAATGGCATGATCTCCACCTCCTGGGTTCAACTGATTCTCCTGCCTCAGCCTCCCAAATAGCTGGGATTACAGGCGCCTGCTACCACACCCAGCTAATTTTTGTATTTTTAGTAGAGACGGGGTTTCACTTTGTTGGCCAGGCTGGTCTCAAACTCCTGATCAGGTGATCCACCCACCTCGGCCTCCCAACATGCTGGAATTACAGACATGAGCCACCGCGCCCAACTACATTTAAAAATTCTGAAAGAGGCCGGGCGCGGTGGCTCAAGCCTGTAATCCCAGCACTTTGGGAGGCCGAGACGGGCGGATCACGAGGTCAGGAGATCGAGACCATCCTGGCTAATACGGTGAAACCCCGTCTCTACTAAAAAAATACAAAAAACTAGCCGGGCGACGAGGCGGGCGCCTGTAGTCCCAGCTACTCGGGAGGCTGAGACAGGAGAATGGCGTGAACCCGGGAGGCGGAGCTTGCAGTGAGCTGAGAGCCGGCCACTGCACTCCAGCCTGGGCGGCAGAGCAAGACTCCGTCTCAAAAAAAAAAAAAAAAAAAAAAAAAAAATTCTGAAAGAATGAAAACATCTGACGTAAGATGAGAAAAAAGAAATTTAACTCTATTTGTTCCCACATGGTTAATCAGTTGGTTCATTTGCTCTTTTATTAATTTATTTATGAAATACTTATTGAGCAACAACTGTATGTGTGTTAGGAACCATTTTAGGTGCTATAGAGATAGAGCAACAAGTCAGGCAGCTCTTTAATAGGAGGAGTCAGACAGTACAACTCATAAATATATGAATAAATGAGAAAAATATCAAGCAGTGATAAATGCTATACAAAACCTTTAACTAAGTGTTGTGACAGGGAAGAACTGGGCAAGCAGTGAAGGTAAAGGCTCACTGAACAATCAATTTTAAGTAGAGACCTGCATAACAACAGGGAACCAGATTTGGAAAATGTAAGGGATCATAGACCCTAGAGCTTATTAACAAATGTAAGAATGGTTTGCTATGAGGTCAGGAAGTTCTTTGAATATTTACTTCTGCTAGCAGTATTTATTGAATAATTTCACTATTTATTGAATTAATTTAAAATGCTACTTTATCTTACATTAAATGTTTCTGTATATTTCAACTCTGCTCGTGGACTTTCTGTAGTGTTTCTGCACTTGCACTAATCAATTTTTACCAATTCGTGAAACAGAGCCACACTGCTCTAATGATTGTAGCTTTTGTAAAGACATTTAAATAATATGTTCTGGTTGGTCCCACTTTTTCTCTAAGTATCCTTTAGAATCATTTTACCTTAATCTGAAAGTAAAATTCACTGACATTTTC
The DNA here is from genome assembly GCF_007565055.1 of Rhinopithecus roxellana. Classification (NCBI taxonomy): domain Eukaryota; kingdom Metazoa; phylum Chordata; class Mammalia; order Primates; family Cercopithecidae; genus Rhinopithecus; species Rhinopithecus roxellana. Next base: position 35,271,393 of record NC_044556.1, on the reverse strand, counting down.
ATTGGATTGCATTAAGTTAGTACATTGATTTCAGGAGCCTTGACATCTTAACAATGTTATGTTTTATTTTCCCAAAACTTTGTGTGTATTTTAAATTCTCTGATCTCTCAGGAAAGTTTCACAATTGGAGCCTTAGGAAATGCCTGTTTTTAAGTTTTGGTGCTATATTGGAAGGGATCATTTTGTACTATATGTTATTTCTTTCTTTTTTGTTTTTGAGACAGGTTCTTGCTCTGTAGCCCAGGCTGGAGTGCAGTTATGTGATCATAGCTCACTGTAGCCTCAAACTTCTAGGCTCAAGTGATACTCCAGCTTTAGCCGCCCAAGTAGCCAGGACTACAGGCACACACTGCCATACCAGGCTAATTTTCGAATTACTTTTTGTAGAGACAGGTCTTGCTATGTTGCCTAGGTTGGTCTTGAACTCATGGCCTTAATCAATCCTGCCACCTTGGCTTCCCAAAGCACTGGGATTATAGACATGAGCCGCTGCACCTGGCCTTATGTATTTTCTAGTGTAAATTTGTTTTATCTCTACTGTCGACTTAACGATCTTATATGGTCATAATAGTCCTTAAGGTGATTTTGTTAGATTGGACAAAATAGACAATTATTCACCTTCGAATAATAATAACATAATAAAAATAACATATATTGAGTGCTTACTACATGCTGGGCACTGGGTACTAAGTGCTTAACAAATTTTTCTTCCTCACAACAGTACCCTCTGCCCGTTTTACATATTAGGAAGCAGTCATAGGAGGGTATACATGTCTGAGATTATGCTGCCAGTAAGCACTGATACTGAGATTTGAACCCTTGTCTGTTTTAGAACTCATACTTTAAACCACTACATAACATGTTCTCTAACAATGAGGATTTATATTCTATTCTTTCCATTATTTATACCTCTTATTATTTATTTATTTATTTTCCCTTTTCACAGGTCTTGGGCTTGCCTTCAACTTGAATCCAGCTCTGACCATGATTGGCAAGTATTTCTACAAAAGACGACCATTGGCCAACGGACTGGCCATGGCAGGCAGTCCTGTGTTCCTCTGTACTCTGGCCCCCCTCAATCAGGTTTTCTTTGGTATCTTTGGATGGAGAGGAAGCTTTCTAATTCTTGGAGGCTTGCTACTAAACTGCTGTGTCGCTGGAGCCCTCATGCGACCAATCGGGCCCAAACCAACCAAGGCAGGGAAAGATAAGTCTAAAGCATCCCTTCAGAAAGCTGGAAAATCTGGTGTAAAAAAAGATCTGCATGATGCAAATACGGATCTTATTGGAAGACACCCTAAACGGGAGAAACGATCAGTCTTCCAAACAATTAATCAGTTCCTGGACTTAACCCTGTTCACCCACAGAGGCTTTTTGCTATACCTCTCTGGAAATGTGATCATGTTTTTTGGACTCTTTGCACCTTTAGTGTTTCTTAGTAGTTACGGGAAGAGTCAGCATTATTCTAGTGAGAAGTCTGCCTTCCTTCTTTCCATTCTGGCTTTTGTTGACATGGTAGCCAGACCATCTATGGGACTTGTAGCCAACACAAAGCCAATAAGACCTCGAATTCAGTATTTCTTTGCGGCTTCTATTGTTGCAAATGGAGTGTGTCATATGCTAGCACCTTTATCCACTACCTATGTTGGATTCTGTGTCTATGCGGGATTCTTTGGATTTGCCTTTGGGTGGCTCAGCTCCGTATTGTTTGAAACACTGATGGACCTTGTTGGACCCCAGAGGTTCTCCAGCGCTGTGGGATTGGTGACCATTGTGGAATGCTGTCCTGTCCTCCTGGGGCCACCACTTTTAGGTACAGTATATCTCCCTACTAATGTGGCTCAGTTACAAACAAGCATATGAGATGGGAAGGCTGACAGAAAGCAAACATTAGTGAGCTATTTGGGTAAGAACAAATCTTTCTCATTTCTGTGTCCTTGGTGCTGGGACAATGCTTGGCACAGGATAATTGCTCAAGTATAGAATCTAATTAAATGGAACCATCAAGCCAAAAGGGGGATCAAATATCATTACAAATGTCAGTGTTTTTTCTTTTTTTTGAGACGGAGTCTTGCTGTGTTGCCCAGGCTGGAGTGCAGTGGCACCATCTCAGCTCACTGCAACCTCCGCCTCCTGGGTTCAAGCAGTTCCCCTGCTTCACCCTCCCGGTAGCTGGGGTTACAGGTGCATGCCACCATGCTGGCCAATTTTTATATTTTTAATAGAGACAGGGTTTCGCCATGTTGGCCAGGCTGGTCTCTAACTCCTGACCTCAAATGATCCACTTGCCTCGGCCTCCCAAAGTGCTGGGTAACAGGTGTGAGCCACTATGCCTGGCCTAAAATACATTTTTTTCTGATCACAAAACTGATGTGCTTAGTGTAGAAAAGCATGTAGAAAAACAACTCAATCTTTAAAGCACTAGTGATTATTTCATTTTAAAAATGGAGTGTATTTCACATAATTTTTTTTTTTTTTTTTTTTAAGACAGAGTCTTGGTCTTGTGGCCCAGGCTGGAGAGCAATGGCACGATCTCAGCTCAATGCAACCTGTGCCTCCTGGGTTCAAACGATTCTCCTGCCTCATCCTCCTGAGTAGCTGGGATTACAGGCGCCCACCACCATGCCCACATTAATTTTTGTATTTTTAGTAGAGACAGGGTTTCACCATGTTGGCCAGGCTGGTCTCGAACTCCTAACCTCAGGTGATCCACCCGCCTCGGCCTCCCAAAGTGCTGGGATTATAGGCGTGAGCCACTGCGCCTGGCCCATAAGTTTTTTAAAAACACACAAAAAGCAAAAAAAAAAAAAAAAAAACAAAAGTTTATTTCAGTAGCAGTAGTATAATAATAGCTACCGTGTAAGCTCACAGTGTACCAGAGACAGTCCTTATCATTTTGTATCTGCTGTTGTATCTATCTCACAAGTCCATGTGAGAGGTAGGACCGTTTTAGTCCCCATTTTGTAAGTGAACAGAGGCTTCAAAAGGTGAAGTAACTTGGCTAAGATCATACAGCTAGTAAACTAATTATAACTTGGGAACTATTCCTGAAGGTTATTGAATACTTTATCTTTCAAATTAATAGCTCAATAGATAACACATAGTGAAAAAATAATTTGACCCTCCTTCTGGATGTGACTCATACTTTAGGAATTTTGATTTGGTGAGTGAGTGAGTATATAACAGAAGATCCATAGCTGCCTTTTGAGATAAGTCTTCTTCCATCTCATACCCAGTGAGTTACTAAGTTCTATCAGTTTTTATGCTCTAAATCTTTTTCTCATCTGCCCATTTTTCTCCATCACAACTACTACCCTTATCCAAAGCTCTTGTCTCCTGTTTGGGCTGCTCCTAACTGTAACCTCCTAACCGGTCTGCCTGTATCAGTTCCAGCTGTTCTTCAGTCTCCTTGAAGTCTCCAGTTCAGAACTCTTCAAGATTTCTTAAAACTCTCCAGTTGCTTCCCCTTACTTTCAGGGTGAAAAGCAAATTCCCTAATGTGGCTTGCAAGGCACTGCATGGACTGGCCCCACCTGTCCCTCCAGCCTCATTTCTACCACTGGCCTCCTGCTTTCTGTGCCCCAGCAACCTGGCCCTTCTTTCCCCTCACACACCATGCTCTCTCCTACCATTGTGCCTTTGCACTGCAGTTCTCTACCTGGATCTAATTCCCATCCCCTTTCTCCTAGATAATTCCTATCCTGCAAATTCCAGCTTAGTTGACATTTTAAGGAAAGTTTCTTGACCCCACTTCTTTCAAACTCCCCTGGTAGTACTTGTCACAGTTTGTGTAGTTACTTGATTAACATGTCTCTTGTCCACTGAACTGTGGATGTTAACTCCTCTGTTCACCCTTATCCTCAGGGCCTAGCTGAGCCAGTGCCTGGTATATGATAAAGGCTCAAAAACTATTGTTTTTTTTTTTTTTTTTTTTTTTTTGAGACGGAGTCTCGCTCTGCCGCCCAGGCTGGAGTGCAGTGGCCGGATCTCAGCTCACTGCAAGCTCCGCCTCCCGGGTTCACGCCATTCTCCTGCCTCAGCCTCCCGAGTAGCTGGGACTACAGGCGCCCGCCACCTCGCCCGGCTAGTTTTTTGTATTTTTAGTAGAGACGGGGTTTCACCATGTTAGCCAGGATGGTCTCGATCTCCTGACCTCGTGATCCGCCCGTCTCGGCCTCCCAAAGTGCTGGGATTACAGGCTTGAGCCACCGCGCCCGGCCTCAAAAACTATTGTTAATGAATGATGCCGTGAGTTAGAAAGCCATATGGAATCATATTTAAATTGGTGTATTAAGTCCTGTTTAAGTGTAGAGTAGAATTTTCCCAGAGATACCAGTTCAATGAGATGCTAATAAATTTTACAGTAATGGAAGTTACATGACCAAAATAAAATTTGGAAACATCAAGTTAAATAGGATTCTTTACTACCAGACTTCACAAAGCCTTTATGAGAAAATAATATGCCATTTACCCATTCATTTGACTTTTGAAACATTAAAGCAGTATCCTTGTAGCACATGCTTAAGGGTGCAGACTTCAGAGTCAGACTTCCTATGTTTAAAGCCAAGTCATTTCACTTATTAGTTTTGTTACCATGGACAAATTAGCTAACATCTCTGTAATTTAGTTTTTAAATCTGTCCAGTGAGGATGATAATAGAATCTGCCTGTTATAAGGATTAAGCACTTAGAATGGGTGTAAGATATTGCTTTTAAGTTTTTAGCACTGGACAAGTGTTCACAGGAATACTCTTTGGGAAATGCTGAGAAAGAGGATTGGCCTGGGTAACTGGGACAGCACTATGGCCTTGGACAAGACTCCCAGGCCTCTTTCAGCAACGCTTATTTCTATAGTGTGTTAAGAGAATTGACTCTAGGTGATCACTGCGTCTCTTCCATTTCCAGTTTGCCAAGAGTTAACTATTTTCAGGTTACTAAAAATAACAGAAGATGCAAAGGCCACTTAAAATCCATGAGGCATTATAAACAGAGGATCAGCTAATTTTCAGCAATTCCTTATACTAATTCATCATTTTGGGACTCTTTAAAGATTGGGTTGACATCTTTCTGAATGGATCCTTAAGCTTTGCTTGGGGGAGAAAAAAAAAACCTGTTTACTCTTAGAAACATAACTGTTTTTGTTGTTTTACATATTTAGGTCGGCTCAATGACATATATGGAGACTACAAATACACATACTGGGCATGTGGCGTCGTCCTGATTATTTCCGGTATCTATCTCTTCATTGGCATGGGCATCAATTATCGACTTTTGGCAAAAGAACAGAAAGCAAACGAGCAGAAAAAGGAAAGTAAAGAGGAAGAGACCAGTATAGATGTTGCTGGAAAGCCAAAGGAAGTTACCAAAGCAGCAGAATCTCCGGACCAGAAAGACACAGAAGAAGGGCCCAAGGAGGAGGACAGTCCAGTCTGAATCCATGGGACTGAAGGGTAAATTGAGCAGTTGATGACCCAGGATATCTGAAAATATTCTACTGGCCTGTAATCTACCAGTGGTGCTCAATGCAAATAGTAGACATTTGTGTGGAAATCATACCAGTTGTTCATTGGTGGGATTTTTGTTTGACTCCTTACCATTAGCCTGAATTTAAAATGACATATGCTTTGAGGAGGGAGTGATTGGTAGCAAAGGATGCGGGAAAGAAGTAGGTTTTATTTTGTTTTGTTTTGTTTTAATCTTCGCTTTTAATAGTGTCATAAAGATTATAATATGTGCCTTAAGTTTTAGTCATTAGAACTCTAGAGAGCCTTAACTTCTTAAACCATTTTTGCTGAATTCATCTATTTCACGTGTTGTGTTAAAAGGAAAAATAACAACTAACTTGTTTGAAGCAAATCCAAAATTTAAAATTAATCTTGCTTCATTGTTACATGTAATATATTTCAGACATTTTCACTGGAAGATTTATGGACAGAAATATTGGTTGAAAATTAGAGATTTTATAAAATGCTGACAAAAACATTTTCCTGGCATCAGTAGATTTCTGGCATATGTTTCTGCTAGCTACATATTTAAGAAATTCAAAGCATAAAACTTTGGCAACATCTTGGCTGTTCTAGACACAGTGTACTTGTCAACCCCTCTCAGGTACCTTTTCTTGGGATGCTTATTAGAAGCCAAGTGCAGTGCTTAAGGTTTGTTTTCATTAAATTAGCTATTTTTGCTCCCCTGTTCAAAGATGCATTTTGAGTGTTTGTCGATCACTGCCCTTTTTGAAATCACCTGGTATTATTTTTCTCACTGGAAAAGTTAGTATTAAAATCTACAAAACTACGTATTTGTGCCTCCTTGGTAAATACAACACATCTAATTAAATGTAGACGGATATTTCAGACATCAGCTGAATTCACTTAAGTTTTTCCAAAACCTCAGTTAAACTGTGAAGCTATTGGAATTTTTTTTTCCTGGAATTTTTCTCCTTTGATTCACAGTGGTCCCATTTATATCTGCTTCTGGCTTAGTGCTATGCATAAGATATATGTGTGTTTGGTGTTTTTTTGTTTGTTTGTTTGTTTTAAATTTTATTTTTTAATGTTGGCAAATTAAAAAGGGCCAGAAAAATTTGGCACCAGACAAACGAATAAAGATAGGATTGGGAAAGAAGTTGCTAAGTGTGCTTAGTTTTAATAAGTAATTCTTTCTCTTTTTTCAGAGAAGGCCTTACAGAAAATCGTTGTTGAATTGTTGGATGCATTCTTACTCTCCACACAAACCTAGAAATTTCGTGACCCCTTTCACTTACCTGAAAATTAGAGAAATTGATTCAGTATAAGGATAAGGAGGGAAGGTGGACCAGAATGAAAACTGTAAATATTTTTTTAACCTAATATCACTTAAATCGAGGCAGAAAGATATAGATATTCAATGAATTATATTCAATGCATTTAAAATACCACTGTAATTGACAGAGTTAAAAGCATAGATACAAAACCTTGTGTAAGAGGCTGACTTTTCCAAATAAACATTTTTTAAGAAAATATTTCTTCCAAATGTCTATTTTCTTCAGGAAAATATTGCTGTGTCTTCATTTTCATTACCAGGTTTCATTTCGGGCCTTGCTAAATTGATTGAATTAAATCATCCAGCTTATGAGCCTTGATATTTGGGGATATGATTTATTTTCATTTGAATTTCTCCTTTTCTCTTCTTTGCTGAAAGGCAAGGAGGAGGGGAATTTTAAAACCATCTTATTTGAACTGAGAGCATCCAGAGCATTTAACCTTAAGGAAACAATGAAAAACTCCCTTTGTATGCCTGGGCATCATGGCAGATAGAGGAAGACTGTTCAAGGAGAAAACTGCTGCTGAGAGTGTTGGCAGGCTTGGCCTCAGGTTGGACTCTGTAATTTTCTTCGGACCCAAGTCGATAATCTCTGTGTACTTCTCCTCTCTTCCCCTGTATAAAAATGAGGATTAGGCCAGACACGGTGGCTCACGCCTATAATCCCAGCTAGCTATGCAATAACGCAGTACAATTTTCTGTTTTCTCCTAAGATTCAGTCCAATTTTAAAAAATGAAACAAATAGGCTGGGCGTGGTGGCTCAAGCCTGTAATCCCAGCACTTTGGGAGGCCGAGGCGGGTGGATCACGAGGTCAGGAGATTGAGACCATCCTGGCCAACATGATGAAACCCCGTTTCTACTAAAAATACAAAAAATTATCCGGGCGTGGTGGCGTACGCCTGTAGTCCCAGCTACTCAGGGAGGCTAAGGCAGGAGAATGGCATGAACCCGGGAGGCGGAGCTTGCAGTGAGCCGAGATCGCATTACTGTACTCCAGCCTGGGTGACAGAGAGAGACTCATCTCAAAAAAAAAAAAAAAAAAATTAGCCAGGCGTGGTGGTGGACTCCTGTAGTCCCAGCTACTCGGGAGGCTGAGGCAGGAGAATTGCTTGAACCCAGGAGGCGGAGGTTGCAGTGAGCTGAGATTGCGCCACTGCATTCCAGCCTGGTGACAGAGCAAGACTCTGTCTCAAAAAAAAAAAGCTGGCCGGGCGCGGTGGCTCACGCCTGTAATCCCAGCACTTTGGGAGGCCGAGACGGGCGGATCACAAGGTCAGGAGATCGAGACCATGGTGAAACCCCGTCTCTACTAAAAAAAAATACAAAAAATTAGTCGGGCGCGGTGGCGGGCGCCTGTAGTCTCAGCTACTCAGGAGGCTGAGGCAGGAGAATGGCGTGAACCCGGGAGGCGGAGCTTGCAGTGAGCCGAGATCGCGCCACTGCACTCCAGCCTGGGCGACAGAGCAAGACTCCGTCTCAAAAAAAAAAAAAGCTACTGGATACAGTGTAAACATAACTCATATACAATGAGAAACTAAAAAAAGATGTGTGACATTGCCATGGTCTGGAACTGAACCTACTGTAGTGTCTTTAAGGTATGCCTATAACTGGCTCAAAGCTGGAACTGAATGTACTAACCGTACAACCCTGACTTTTTCCCACTGAAGATAAATGCTTAAGGGATTTATTCAGGATCAGTTTTGGTAACAGAACCAACACTAAAGCTCAACATAAGCCTACTCTTAGTCTCTCCTTATTAATCAGCTTATCATCTCTGTGTTGCAGGTCAACACTGGAAGCAACTGGGCTTTCTGATCTAGTCTGTTGTCCTTTACTCCATTTGAAGATTGACTGCATTTGAAGTTTTATTTCAGTTAACATGGTTTCAAGGCCGGGCGCGGTGGCTCAAGCCTGTAATCCCAGCACTTTGGGAGGCCGAGACGGGCGGATCACGAGGTCAGGAGATTGAGACCATCCTGGCGAACACGGTGAAACCCCGTCTCTACTAAAAAAATACAAAAATCTAGCCGGGCGAGGTGGCGGGCGCCTGTAGTCCCAGCTACTCAGGAGGCTGAGGCAGGAGAATGGCGTAAACCCGGGAGGCGGAGCTTGCAGTGAGCTGAGATCCGTCCGGCCACTGCACTCCAGCCTGGGCGACAGAGCAAGACTCTGTCTCAAAAAGAAAAATAAATAAATAAATAAATAAACATGGTTTCAGTGGCTGCTTTGGGAAAATAGATGTATCCATAAAGCACCTGCTTTTCTTTTTCTCTGTAACACAGAGGGAATATAGACAGTTCTTAGGTAATTGCAGTGCCTGAAAAGGCATGGGACTATTCAAGGGTACACACTCTGAAACAGGCTCCCAAGTCAAAGCAGGAAAAGTATTCAAGAAACTGATAGGTTGAACCATTGCAGAAGGTCATGGTAACATAAATCATATCATATTACCATGTTATACCCAAATTTATAAACTGTCTTAACTAGCCAACATAAATGCATAGTTTATACAAAACTATGTATTGTATTAATGAAAGGATGATGATAAAGTAAATGGTTAAAAACCATTTAATATTTCCATATGAACAAATGGCTTACTGTATTAAATCTCAGAGCGATAAAGTGGATATTGGTTGCATGTTTGTATGCAAAAGCTAAATGTCTGGGTTTTACCTTCTCTGGGAAATGGTTCACAGTATAATAAGTCTAATCATCAGTGCAGGTATGCCCCTCACCACCATCCCCTCACACACACTTTTGCTTAGAAAGATGAGGAAAGGTTAACAGAAAAGCCTCCCAAAGTGCTGGGATTACAGGCATGAGCCACCACACCCCGCCATCATGGTTTGTTTTAATAATCAAGTCAGGCACTGCTTAGAAGACATGAAGAAAGAGGTTAATGATAGACTTGTGTAACTGTGACCGTTCTTTCAGTGTATGATGGGAAATGACAACTTAAGTTTGCCTGGCTTGCCTAAATGTGAGCAATTGAGGCAAGTTGCTTCAGACTTTAAAGGAATCTGGGCAGGGAGGGGTGGTAGTTTACATACGTCACTACCTGAAAAGTGTTCCAGCTTTAGGGTTTTAGATTCAGTCACTCTTTTTTCCTCCATTCAGTCTGGGCCACTGTGGCAAAGTCATTCAAATGTAAGCAGTAGAGCATAGAGTATCCTTCTCCTCAGCTGAAGAGCATCAGTATATTTACTTTTTGCTTTTACTCTGACTTGCCCAGAGGAGATAGCAAAAGGAATCACATCCTACTGGTTGGTTAGCAAGGGAGACTGCCTGGTTTTAAATTGAGATCAGACAAGTTACTTAGCCTCCCTAAGCATCAAGGTTTTTTTCTAATAAAAGATGTTAATAATAATGAGTACCCACCCCTAGGGTTGTCAAGAAGGTTAATAAGTGGATGCACTTGACTCTAAAAAGTTCATGCTTAGGGGTAAAAAGGCTATGATAATTCCTGAGGTGGACTCTTACTTGCCAGAGGATAGTTTCAGGGTGACTCTTAAGAATATTAGCTAAACAATTAAATCCTCCTTTTTGATCAGCTTCTCCTTTTAGTCTTCCCAATATATTGGTCTTTCTTTGGTAAATGAAGGGATGAAACTAACACTTCACCAAATGGTGCATATATACCAGCTTTTCACGTAAGATGGATTTGAATATCAAAGTCCTTAGTCTTTCTACTCTAATACCACACTCCCTCCATAGGGAAAAGATGCCATACTAGTAGCAGATAAACTTTTCCCCTCAATAACTAACGATTCTATAAAAGAAGAAATAAAACTAGTCAATAATCTTGGCTAAGGTTCTTTATACCTAGCAGTGTCTTCAAATGCAAATGGAAAGGTTGATGAAATATCTATTTTCCCTACTACATCATGACAGTTTAAATGATAAATTATTACCGGTTGGTGGCTGAGTAAATTGGTATGTGTATCAAGCACAATTGATAATATATATCAAGCATAAGGAACTCGTTTTTCCTAAAAATTTCAGATTTTGAAATTTGTCTAAGAAAGTTTTTGCCTGTCTTTGAAATTATCAATTTCTTTGAAAAATTATTAGGTTGGGTATCAGTGTTTTTTTTTTTTTGTTTGTTTGTTGTAGTCTGTTTTTGAGACAGGGTCTCATTCTGTTGCCTAGGCTGGAGTGAGGTGGCACTATCAGTCACTGCTCACTGCAGCCTCAACCTTTCAAGTAGCTGGGACTAACTATAACTTTTTTGTGTATGTGAGACGGTGTCTTGCTCTGTCTGCCACTCAGGCTGAAGTGCAGTGGCGCAATCTCAGCTCACTGAAACCTCTGCCCCCCAGGTTCAAGCAATTATCTTTCCTTATCCTCCTGAGTACCTGGGATTACAGGCACATGCCACCACACCTGACTAATTTTTGTATTTTTTTAGTAGAGAAAGGATTTCACCATATTGGCCAGGCTGATCTCGAACTCCTGACCTCATAACTATAACTTTTATAGAGACTGGATCTTACTATGTTGCTTAGGCTGGTCTCCAACTCTTGAGTTCAAGCAATCCTGCCTGGGCCTCACAAAGTGTTGGGATTACAGACATGAGCCACTTTGCCTGGCCTCAATAAATAGTTAGATGGATATGGTTATGAAGTCCCTGTGATACAAATATGGCATAATATTAAGTGAAAAAACACAAACTAGACCTGAGGGCAGTGGCTCATGCCTATATTTCCATCTCTCTGGGAGGCCAAGGCAGGCAGATCACCTGAGGTCGGAAGTTAGAGACCAGCCTGACCAACATGGAGAAACCCCGTCTCTATAAAAATACAAAATTAGCCAGGAGTGGTGGCGCATGCCTGTAGTCCCAGCTACTCAGAGGGCTGAGGCAGGAGAATCTCTTGAACCCGGGAGGTGGAGGTTGTGGTGAGCTGAGATCATGCCACTGCACTCCAGCCTGGGCAACAAGAGTGAAACTCCATCGCAAAAAAAAAAAAAAAATAGTGATATCACAAAAAGAGGTGGAATTTGCTTGTCCGTATGGCTATCATTTGTTCATTCACCAACAGATATTTATTGGACACTTAGTATATCCCAGGCATTGTTCCAGGCTTTGAGAATCCAGCAGTGAATAAAACACAATATGTTTTCACAGGCATCTTACATTCTAGTAGGGAAAAACAGGTGACGAACAGTAAGTTAATAAGAAAACAGTAGTTTTCAGAATAGAGCAATGGATATAAAATCAGCCTCATTCATTCATTCACCCAAACTATTTTTTGTAGCATCTTCTATGTTTTGTGTTTGGCTCCATTAGCTGGATAGAGGGCATATAGCAGTGAACAAAATTCAGTTCCTAGCACCCAGAGGTTCTAGTGTAGTGGGGAAGATATGTAGTAACTGCTGTGGTGTGGTAACACATGGAGAAACCTAATCCAATCTTGGGAGAGCATAAAAAGATCAAAAATTATGTTTTTGAGCAAGTTAAATCTATCTGATCTTTAATAAACATTATAAAATTATTTTGAGGATTATGTGTGAAAGTACACAACACACTGTGAGTACATAGTAACAATATATTAAGTGCATAGTCATTGTAGAAATCTGAATCTCCTTGAACATTCTGCAGTGCAGTGTAGCAAGTATCAGTTAGGTCATCAACCAGAACAACAATGAATAAAGAACAGCTGGTGGTTGTATAGCTCATCCAATTTTACAAAGGCCTTTCAAATATATTCTATCATCTGATCCTGCAAAATCCTAGGGAAGTTAGTATAATTAAAAATACTGACTCTTTATCTGGGCCTTCATCGTAGTGGGTCATCCTCCCGTGCTGTCAGGGAGCACAAAGCAGGATTGCAGACAGCTTAGCTGCTAGAGCTGAAGGTTGTGCTGGATGGAAGCTTTGGAATCATACAAGAATGCAAGAGACCAAATCCTGGGTGAACCTGAGGGTAAATAATGGCTAAACCAATCCCTGAGTTCTGCACCAAAATGTGTAAAATGGTTCCTGTCCCCACAAATATACAATCTGTGATTCTGTCCCTTGGCTTTGAAATGCATAATGTGATGTTTTTTTCATTTGTGGATTTCCTTTACTAATATGCTTTACTGATTCCAGAATTAAAACTTTGCATTTCCTGAGCTTACTCTGGCCAGATCCCAAGAGGAAGTGGCCAGAAGCCATTAAGAGGGCCAGGAGGGGAACTGGACCAGGATTAAAAGTCACCTGGTGTGCTGACAATCTGTATGTGCGTAATTATCAACAGAAGGTTTATAATGGCTGTAGTCTTTGTGATTTATCTTTCTTTTCCTTTCTCCACACTCTTTCCCCCACACCGCGGCTTCTAACCACCTTGAGGCCAAAAAAAAGGGCCTGGGTACTTTGGTCAGGCTCTATTTGTATATGCTTTTTAGAATGGGAGTTGTACAAACTTGATATCAACGCTTTAAGTACTATCTCAGTTCTTAAGTGCTAAGAATGAGTAACCAGGCCTGCAGTAGAAGGTTTTCTGAGCTAGACACCTTGAGGGGGCTCTCCCTGTGCATCAGCCCCTCCCTCACTCCCACCCTTTCCTATCCCCCCATGCCACAGTTGCCAAATCCTGTAGATTCAGCCAGTTTACTGTTTCTCCTTTCCATCCTCTCCTCTTCGTTTTCCTTGCTATTGGCTTAGTTTTCAACAGCTTCCGTCTTTTCTCACTCACCACTTCGGATCCAGCCTCAACAGTGCTGCCAGTATCATTTTTCTAAAAGGGCCAAATCTCTTAGTGGTTTTTTTTTTTTTAACAACAATTTTTTTTAAAGCCTATACCTCTTTTATAACTACAAACAAGAGCAATAAAGATAATAAAACTCAATCCAATAATGTCTTTTTTTCCTGCTTAAAATCCTGTCATTTGAGGATAAAGTCCAAACTCCTTGGCTTCAGGCCTCACAGGGCCCTTCTGTGATTTCCTTCCTCCGTGAAGGAAACTCCTGAAGTTTCCTTCAGCCTTATCTCTTACCACTCCAGCCCACACCCTGCTCTCCAGGCCAACTACATTTCTTAGGGCTGACCTGTACCTGGAAGCCCCGCCCTTCTTTCCCCTCTGCAGCAACGCCTTATCCTCTGAAATTTGGGAGCCTTACCTGATCCCACAATTTCATTTCAATTGTCCCCTTAACTGAAGTGCAGTTACAATGCAAGTCTTTCAAATCTCAGGTCTCAAATCTCAGGCCACTTACTAGCTCTGGGTCCTTAGGCAAGTTACTTAACCTCTAGGCCTTGGCTTCCATATCTGTAAAATGGAACTAATAATAGAACTTAACTTACAAGGTCACCATGAGGATTAAATCTATAAAACCCTTAGCATAGTGCCTGACACGGAATAAATGCTCACTGTGTATTAATTATTGCTTTCTCTTTCACAGATACCACTATTAAAGGATAGTTTTCAAAATGGTAAAAGCATAATTCAGAGAATAAACATACATTTATTTAAATCATGAATCAAGGAGAAAACTAGTAGGATTTTATAACTGTGTAAAATGGAACTTTACTTATAAAACTGCCTTTGCAAAATTATGACTGAGACAGCAAAAGAGATCTAACTTAACAGACTCCATGTTGCTTCTAACCTGCAAACCATCTTTGTTCATTCCTGGGTATAGGCCAAACTAACTTTGGGAGAAGCTTAGTTTATAGTTTAAACAAAGACAGCTCTTTCCCAAAGCAGACATCCTTTTTGCCTGGGACTAACATTAGCCACAAGATTAGAAATTGTGGTTTAGGAGTCGTGCAGCTGGAGGCTACAAGATTCTGACCCTCCCTAAACTGCTCCTAAGATCAGTGCTTGAGATATTTTGCAGACTTAGCACTTGATGGATCATCTGGCACCCCCCAGTTGAAAAACTGGCTCAACTGATCTTGTAGCCCCCACCCAGGAAGTGATTCAGTGCAAGAAGACAGCTCTGACTCCCTGTGATTTCATCTCCGACAAATCAGCACTCCTGGCCCACTGGCTTTCCCCCGCCTACCAAGTTATCCTTAAAAATTCTGCTCCCTGAATGCCTGGGGAGACTGATTTGAGTAATAATAAAACTCTGGTCTCCAGGACAGCTGGCTCTGTGTAAATTACTCTTTCTCTATTGCAATTCCTGTCTTGATGAATGCTCTGTCTAGGCAGCAGGCAAGGTGAACCCCTCAGGCGGTTACACTTGGAAAGATTTGTTCTGTACCGGACAAAACGTATTTATTTGCATTGCCATGAACAGACGTTGTTTTCATCCTGTATCCGGTTCTAGACAGAAAACATTTGCACCATCATCAGCCTTCCCCATTTACTTTCATTTCTACAGAGTTATAAAACAGTCCAGCACTTTTGTAGCATAGAATCGGATAACCTGGAACTCTAAATAACACACATCATTCCATTGAAAGACAGCCAGTAATTCTTTGCCCATTTAAAAGTCTTTCACAATTTTTCCTAGCACTGCAGTGCATTGTACACGTTAGTTTGCTCTTCTAAATCCCTACCAAACTGTGAACTTCTTGAGATGAGAGGGAACTGCACACAAAGTGAGATATACCGTTTGATTTTAGGGCCTGGGGAAGCTTCTGCAGGAGGTGACATTTCAACTAGGTAGAGAAAGATAATGCTGCATTTCTGGAGAAAATCATCCAGAGAGAGCTATGTAGGAACCATGGTAGAACTGACACTCAAGCATTATTAAACACAGACTGTGTGCCAGGCCCTGGGCTAGGTTAAGAGGATAAAAAGCTGAATAAAGCCTGGTCTCTATTTTTAAGAAGCTTTAAGTCTGTTGGTGGCATGAAAAGGAAATCAGTGCTTATAATATAGCGTGATGAGCACCCTAAAAGTCCACAGGTCAAATTTCGGAGACTCACGTGAACCAACGCAGAGTGTTCCCCAAGCTCAAGTCTGATGAAGGGCAGAAAACAGAGGAGATCCCAGTGGGCCTGTGGGCTACTGGATAGGAAAAGCAAATTATTTTTCTCTGTACTCAACACTCAACATAGAATACTCCTGTGATCAAATGTATAGGGATTTTTCTCCACATCAAGCAATTGTCCAATTTTCCACAGACACCAACTGAGAGTCTTACAACTAAACTCAGTTTTGATACTATCTAACCTAGGTATACTGTCAGATCACACAGACTCAGTTCCAGGCTGGGCATGATGGCTTACGCCTGTAATCCCAGCACTTTGGGAGGCCGAGATGGGTGGATCATCTGAGCTCAGGAGTTCCAGACCAGCCTGGGCAACATGGTGAAAACCCATCTCTACTAAAAATACAAAAAATCAGGCAGGCATAGTGGCACACGCCTGTAATCTCAACTACTTGGGAGGCTAAGGCAGGAGAGTTGCTTGAACCCAGGAGGTGGAGGTTGCAGTGAGCCGAGATTGCGCCACTCCACTCAAGCCTGGGTGAAAAAGCAAGACCCTGTCTCAAAAAAAAAAAAGGACTCAGTTTCACATGTTCACACTCCAACTGCAAATAGTAGACCTTCATGTTACTCACAACTTCTGTCCAACTTAGCTACAAATTAGAGGTTTTACAAATTAGACCCTTTCTTGGGTTCAATCACTTGCTACAGTGGCTCACAGAATTAAGGGAAACGCTTTACTTTCATTTACCAATTTATTACAAAGGTGTAAAATAAAATGTATGGGAAACCACTGTTTTGGGCTGAGCTCCTGCACTAGACCCCAAAAGAAAAAATCAAAATGGAGTCACTTATGCTAAGTGTCATGCAATCAAGCTGAAACTTTAAGGAAGCAGGAAAATTCCCCATTAGACCAATTTTTCCTAAAAACAGAAGATTCATACCAATCAGTCAGAAGAGGCCCAGTCAACCTGAACCAGCATGTTAAGGCAGTCTCCTCCTTTAACCCTTACAAGGAAAGTAACTGGAAGTAACTTGATGTTAACAATCTGCTTCTGGTACTATTGTTTCCTCACTCCTGCTCTAGCTATCTTATAAAAACCAACTGTTAGGCTGGGCGCAGTGGCTCACACCTGTAATCCCAGCACTTTGGGAGGCCAAGGCAAGCAGATCATGTGGTCAAGAGATTGAGAGACCAACTTGGCCAACATGGTGAAACCCCATCTCTACTAAAAATACAAAAATTAGCTGGGCATGGTGGCATGCGCCTGTAGTCCCGGCTACTCAGGAGGCTGAGACAGGAGAATCGCTTGAACCCAGGAGGTGGAGGTTGCAGTGAGCCACCATCATACCACTGCACTCCAGCCTGGCGACAGAGCAAGACTCCGTCTCAAAAAAAAAAAAAAAAAAAAAAAACTGGTTTGCCATCCTAGCAGAGCACTTACCTATTTTTTAGATGAGATGCAGTCTGATTTAAGAATTGCTAATAAAAACCAACTTGATCGTTAGACTAAATTTATTGAAATTTTGTAACAGTTCTGGTGACCATGAAGGGACTTGAAAAAGACTGTTGATGACCCTGAGGGCCTTGAAGGATGCAGATAAGGTGCTCCTTAATCCTTTAGAGTCCCCTGTCTTCCTCACAGTGCTCCCAATGTCATGAGTAAGTTCCTACCAGGGCCAGCTCTTTGTATTTGAGCTCCTGGTAATTTTGGCTTTGGGGTGCCAAGGGCTGTGTTGTGGCAGAGTAAATGACCTTTGGGACTTTTGGTGATTGTTGCATCGCTACCAAAGAATCACAGTTTTAAAGATAATTGACAGTGATTGCAGCAAGTGGCAGTTACTGCAGGGGGTGTTAGACACTATTTTTCAGAAATTCACAGGGATTTGGGTTTTCTCCTCTTTGTTTCTTTTTCTTGCACACTAAGATAGGGAAAGATCATCGACTATGTTGGCTAAGGAATCTTGGAACCAAACCACAACTTAATTGACAGGTATGGGAAGGTCACCTAAAAGCTGTTAGACCACCTATCACCTAAATATATAACTACTGAAAGGATAAGATGGCCGGGCACGGTAGCTCACAGCTGTAATCCCAGCACT